>NW_022196900.1:87871979-87874157 GCF_008632895.1 Mastomys coucha
GAGAGGGAGAGAGAGAGAGAGAGAGAGAGAAGGAGAGAGAGAGAGAAACAGATGAACAGACAGACAGAAAGACAGAGAGAGACACCACTGCTGTTCTTTCAATTCCATATGGCCCTGGGAGAAAATGAGCAGCCGTGGGTCTAAGAGTTTGCCTACCTGCTGGGCTAAACTTGAGAAGAGTGGTCTGTCTACACCTCATCCCTCCTGGACCCGTTCAGCCGGGCCTCCAAGGCTAAGTCCTACTGGTCAGAGCTGAAGCCCCAGGCCTCCTTGAACCTCATTTGAACAGTACAAGTCTGCAAGCGCCCAGTTCATCCTGCTGTGCTGAGGAAGAAAGTGAAACCTGGCAGTGACAGCCAGAGCTCCAGGCCAGTGAGACCTGAGGCCCGCTTAAACTGCTCTATGGCTCCTGATATGGTTTGGATCTAAAAATGTCCCCCAAGGGTTCATTGTCAAAGGCTCAGCAGCAGCTTTGGAAGGCAACTGGCCATGTTGGTAGCAGGGAGGGCTCTAACTCCATCACTGAGTTCATCCTCAGGAGCCTCATTCAAGGAAGTATTTCTCTGGGTGAAATGAAGAAGGCGGTCACCCATTGTGGCCAGGTTCTCTATCCCACAAGTCCACAGACAGGTCGCTGTCCTGAGTCCTAGGCACAGCATGAGCCAGGACAAGGGGCAGATCATAAAGGACAGGAGAGCCCCGTGGATCAGGTGACGATAGACGATAGGATCAGTAGAGGGAAGGTGGAGCTGAGGAAGGGCATACTCATTCCTAGTCTCTGTACCCTCTCTGCTTCCCGACTGCGGCAAGTGTGAGCGGCTTCTCTCCATCATGGCCTCCCGCAGCCATGATGCTCGTGATGCTCCATCCCACCACAGAACCAATAGATCCAGCGGTGCTAGCCATGATCTGAAACCTGAAGCAAGAATAGACTTCTCCTTGTAAGCTCTTTTCTCCATCGCTTTGTCACCTCACAGAAAACTGATGAACACAACCAAGCCTGTGGCTGCCTTGCGCCGTGCTGCTCCTGGAAATGGACGAAGCTCTCCCTGCAAGGCATTTATGATTCCGGGGGTCCTGGAGGAAGGGACTATTTGGACTCTGAGGACAGAGCATCAGGCAGCAGAGGTGTGTTATAGCGGGTAATTTTAAAAAACAAATAAATAAATAAAAACCACGCCCCCACCTTTGCTCCTGGCTTAGCTCTGAGATTGGCTGCTGCAGGCCCCTCTCCCAGCATGCCCTGGAGCTGCTGCACTCCACTGGCTCATTCTCTCTTGTTTCTCTAGGCTTAGCTCCACCAAGCTACCATTACCCACCCGGCTTCTCTCTCCCTCCCCTCCCCACTCCCCATCTTTGCTCTGCAGATGAAAAACACTCAGTTTTATTACTTTAGAACTTGTCGGCTAGCACAATTGCTAAGCACGGGATCTCCTGCTCTAAACTTACCAGCTAGCCTGTATCCGCTAGCCTCCACCCACCTCCTTGGCTATCCGCAGATGGCAGATGGCAGAGCTCAAGCTTCCCTGGGATCTTACATTGTTATTTCGTGCTTCTCCTTCCAAACCCTGGCCATAAAAAGCCCTTCTCTTTTCCTGAGGCTTCTTTTCCTCCTGGGACCATGGAGTCCCACCTGTCCTTTCCATCCAGCAATTGGTTCCCGGCCTCCTTTATTGACCAAACCAAGAACCAACTAGGGAACCAGGCCTTATTTATCAGCACCTCCTCCCACAGTGTGTGAAGCAGAGGAGCCTCCGCCTGGGCGGGCAGCCTGTCTTGGCTCCCGTCCCCATAAACTGATGGTCTCAGGAAAGTCACTTACCTCCCCCTAATCTTTAGTTACCTCACCTGTAAAGCTTGGGCTGGAAACCCCCATCTGCCTGGGTTTCCATGTATGGATGAGCTCTGTGTGAGTCTCAGTGTGGTTAGAGGGCCTGGGTGAGACATCATTCACTGGGACATGAAGAGGCCTGGATCTGGACCCCAAGTTCTAGGGCCAGGCTCAACCTACCTTTCCTCCTTTACCCAGCAGGGAGTGCATCACACACAGCTCCTCCCTTGGCAACATATTCTTCACAAACATTCAAAGACTCTGGCATTGACCTGGGTGCTCAGCGCAGGAAAGACTGTGACCTTGGCTCGAGACAAGGACTCCTCCCATCTCCCTCTCCAACCTCC
>NW_022196900.1:87874167-87916517 GCF_008632895.1 Mastomys coucha
CCCCCGACCAAAAGAAATACCACCTCTACCCTACAACAGCCACTGCGTTTTCAGAGCAGCCGATGGTGGGCCTCGTCCCTCTAAAGGCTATTGTGCCTTCTCTACAACGACATTCATTATGCTGTCTGACATCAATACTGCTCTCAGGTTAATCTGTTTAACTTAATGAGGCATTTGTTCTCACTTAGAAAACTCCTGAAGAAGCATGTTTGCTCCTGTAGGGCTAAGCCCGTGAATAGATTAACACCGAGGCTTGAAAAGGCAACCAGGAAAATGAATCTAACTGGTCCCTTTTTCTACTTCAGGTGTGAGCAAAGGCTGGGCTAACTTTCGTTCAGACGATCGCTTCTCGGAGGAAGGAATGGGTCGACTGAGTGTGACTTCTCCACACTCGTTTGTCAGCCTCCTCCTTCTGATTCTCAGTTATGAAAAACAAAATGTGTATAGTAGGGAGGAAGTGTTCCCAGAACTGAGCGGCAAGGGACCAGAGTGTGAGCTGGAAGCTCCCATACGACAGCAGGAAGTCCATGGTTCACTGTCAGAGGCCTCATGCTCAGCACTCAGTGGGTGCTTATGGATGTTTTCTGAAGGTGTGGAGATGCTCAGCCATGGCAGAGCCCAGTGTCGCCCAAGGAGTCCCATGGGGTACAAAGGCAGTTGATACTGGATATCCTGGACACATCAGGGAGTAAACTGTGGTCCCTGATACATGGTCGAAAGAACAGGACGTCCCATAAGCCAATTCCCTCTAATGACTTAGCCTATGGATCCTCACAAATCAGTCTCCTCACAAGCACGGAGAGCCACTGCCTGCTGGGAACCTGTGTCCTCCAGGAACATCCTGTAGGCTGTCTCAGATCAGGGAAGCCAGGCTGTGGGCGAGACTCTTCCCCCTCTCCACCAGCTCTGCTTGCGAGTGACCAAAGCTGGGTCTGCAAAGCTAGGTTCATGCTACCCTCCGAGTCCAGGGAGGCAGCTTCTGTCGAGTGGGAGAGCATCTTACAGGCAAGCCGCTTCAAACCTTACTCCTGTCCTTTGCCAGCTGCCGGCGTTTGCAGAAGTCCTTCCACCACGCTGGGACAACATTGACTTAGTTGTAAAATAAATGACAACGATGTCACATTCTTTACAAAGACATTAGAATGAATCAAATAAAGCTGGATGCGGTGGTTCTTGCTGCCATCACAGTACACGGGAGGATTACAAGTTTAAACCCAGTCTGTTCTGCATGACCAGTGTGAGGCTAGCCGGCTGTCTATATCAAATTTAAATTAAACTCTGTTTGTAAACTGAAGACTGGGCATGAGTGCAGGATCTTTCCCAGTGTGTGTGCAGTGACTTACAGAAGGGTGTGCAAGGCGCCCTGCTCAGGTCTGTGTGGGGTTTTACCTTCTAGCTTGCTCAGCTCTACCTTCCCCATGCTCATTCTGTTTCCAGACCAACTCACTCTGCAAGATGCACCTGAGCCTCAAGGCTCATCCAGCCCCTCCCACCCTGTGCCTGCATGGTGTTATGATAGTGATCTGGCAATGGGCTTGGAGGAGAACCTTAGCCACCACTGGCAAATGCTGTCTCCTTTCAGTCAGTGGTTGTATGGAGGCCTGGAGATGTGGCTGTTAGCAGAAGGCTTGCCCTGCACTCCAAAGTCCTGAGTTCAAACCCCAGCACCACAATAAAAAGAGTGGGTGGTGGGATGGCTCAGTAAGTAAAGGTACTTGCCCCAGAGTCCGAGGAGCTGAGTTCAGTCCCTGAAACATACATGTAGGGGGCATGGGTCCCCACAAACTGTTCTCTGATTTCTTCATAAACACTGTGACGCAGATGTATGCATGTGCATAAACACAAACACATATACACACATACATACTACACACATATACACACACATATACAAACACATATACACAAAATACACACATACACACAAAATGCACACATACATACATACACACACATTCACACACATGCACATATGCACATACATTCACACAATATGCAAACACACAAAACACACACATACATATACATGCACACACATACACATATATCCACACCTATACATGCATACACATACACACATACATTCACACACATATATTCACACACATACACACACATACACACATATATACACACATATATATACATATACAAACACATATACACAAAATACACACATACATACATACACACACATTCACATACATGAACACATGCACATGTGCACATACACTCACACACATACACAAAACACACATACATACATATACACGCACACACATATATATATTCACACACATACACACATACATTCACACACATATATTCACAAACACATACACATACCCACACATATACACACATGCATACACACAAACGCACATATACACACACCATAAATAACACTTTAAGGGAGTGTGGTGCTATGTGCCTGTAATCTCAGCACTTGAGAGGTGGATGGAAGTAGAGGGTCAGAAGTTCAAGATCACCCTCAACGATAGAGTGAATCTTAGCCCATCCTGGAGCTCATTAGACACCTTACAGAGATAGCCAGGTAAATGGTGTGTTTCCGATCCTCTCTGCTAGGTTGCTCAAGACTACAGCAGGCACATCTTAGTGATAAAACCCTCCACTGAACTGCTCTTTCCCCAAAGGTTCATGTCATATGTAGTTTCCAAGGTGGGAGGCACAAGGAGCCTGGCACCCTGATGCTTCTGTGATGGATATAATGTGGCCCTGGAAACAGTGTGCCCTCCTTTACTTGGCTACGACCAGGTATAGAGATGGCCACTATTTGTCCCTCTTCTTCAGGACCTTGGACAGCGGGTTTCCCCCTTAAGATCAAATCCTAGCTTTGTGTTTCCAGTACTTGGGAGCTATATGTGCTTTGATGCAGTGGGAAAGCGCCTCTGCATCGTCTATGTTAACGGCCTTGCTCTCCATTTTACAAGCCAGGAAATGTCAGAAGAGTTGAACCGAATAGCGACACCATCTAATAAAAATGTCACTGGACGAGAAACCTTGAATCTTGGCTCAGCTGTGTGTTCCTTTGGGTAAAATGACTCCCTCCTCTCTGTGAGATGTGGAACTCACGGCCCCCTGTCTTCAGGATGCCTTCTGAGAAATAATGCTGAGTCTGCCTTTGGATCTCATTCCCCGATTCTGCCCCCATTTATGGGGGGAAAATGTGCCAGCTTGGGGGGCTCCTTACTGTCCACCAATGTCTGCTTTTCACGTATTCTGTCATTTCTTCCTTTCCAGGTAGAAGATTCTGGATGAGTAGCTAATCAGTATGGCCAAATTTATCAGCAGTAAACTAATTAAAACTAGTCTAGAAGCTAGTAAAAAACCATCAGGAAACCCTGGGATGCTGTTAGGTTAAAAACCAAACTCCCAGACTTAGATAACATTCTACAAGAATGTTACACACACACACACACACACACACACACACACACACACACACTCACACACGCCTGTCCTGTCTCACCTCCTCACCTCCTGTAGGTGAAGAAGCTGAGGCCTGGAGTGAGCACAGGGCCTTTGAGGATCTGCTTAGGATGTAGCAGAGTGAGCACCAGAACCCAGAGCTATCTCCAGCAAGTCACCATTGACAGATGTTCACCCAAGCATTCCAGACACATCCCTGGGCTGTAGATCAGGACTCAGCCCTGCCTGAGGTGACAGCTGACAATAGCAATGATGCTGTTAACTGAGCTTCATCATACACTAGCTACCCTGAACTCATTCACTGTTCCCCTGACTCCACCATCACTCCATGAAGTGCAGCACCCCCAACACACACACACACACACACACACACACACCCCTTATCAACTCTGTGTTAAAGGTGAACAAACAGAAAGAGGGAGCGAGGAAAAGAAAACAGGCCAAAAAATACAAAATAAATAAATGGCTGGTGGTGCAGTTCTAGGCCTGATCGATCACCTGCCAAGGCTGTCACAGAAAGAGATCAGGGCTTAGACATGTGATGAAGACCACATCTCCAACCTCACGGAGTGACATGAATCTGAGTCAATTTAAGAAGACAGTAACCTTTAAAATGGATTTTCTGTTTGTAGTTTTTAAAGGATATTAAAAAGTTGGGAGAAATAGATGGGGGAAGAAAAGGGAGGAGGAAGAGGAGGAGGAGGAAGAAGAAGAAGAAGAGGAGAAGGAAGGCAAGGAGGAAGAAAAGGGGAAGGAAGGAAGGAGAGAGAGACACTTGAAATTTACTAAATCAAACGCCTTCTTTAGTAAACATTTCCAGTGGAATTTGTAAGCTTGAGGTAGTTACGTTTACCTGTGCAATAAATCAGCAGGCTTTATTCTTGATGAAAATGAAAATCAGTGGATCTAGAAAACTTTGGTGGAATCCAAAGAGAAAGCTCAGCCTGAGGTGAGTTAGCAGCTTTCTGGGGCAGAGTTTGATGCCTGTTGGCCTATGCTCTCACTGAGAACATCAGGAAGAAGGTCCCAGACACGGCGGCTCCTCTCAACCAAGCACAAGGTGGGAGCCCTGTCCAAGCCAGGTCATCGTTCTGGAGCTCAAGTTCCTGAGATCTAGCTGCATGGTTGTTGGGCCCTATTTGGCCCTGGTTTGGGCCCTGATGACAAACCTGAACCTGGCTCAAGTTTTGTAAATTGTCTCAATCACTTCTGTACTGGAGTGACTCAGCACAACCTGCTTAAGCCTGCCTTTGCCTAGCTCCTGCTGCAGAATAACTTTGTTGGTTCTATCAGTCACCCCATACCCTTCGTCAACTTTCCCCTCCCCCTATGTCATCTCACCTCAGCAGAAAACTCCACCTCCTCTCTCAGCCCTTTATAAAGAAAAGACTGATACATTAAAACGATTTCCTGCTTTGACAGATAGCGGCTTGGGGTGGTTATTCTCTAGAGGCAGGAGATCCGAGCTGCAATGCTCACCATCCTGTCCAGCCCCGAGAGGCTTGGCTGGACCCAGTTCTCCTGCCCGGCACACGGCTTTGATCCCACTGCTGTCCTGCTCTGTAACTCAGTGTCCTCAATGTGCAAAGCGATTGCCCAGTCTCCCTGGATCTAAGACAGTAAATGAAAATGAAACCAGGAAGTAAAAAGGCAGATGAAGATGGAGAGCCCAGAAGAACACAGGGAACATCTCCATGAAGGTGTGATGCTCAGCCCTGGTGGCAGAGGCTCAGAGCCTGAGACCTTCACCTCCACCAGCTTCATCTACCCTGGAGTCCCAGGACATGAGAACCATTATCTTATAGAATAAAGCCTGCTGATTTATTGCACAGGTAAATGTAACTACCTCAAGCTTACAAATTCCACTGGAAATGTTTACTGAAGGAGGAGTTTGATTCAGTAAATCTCAAGTCTCTCTCTCTCCTTCCTTCCTTCCTTCCTTCCTTCCCCTTTTCTTCCTCCTCCTCCTTCCTCCTCCTCTCCTTCCTCTTTCTTCTCCTTCTCCTTCTCTTTCTCCTTTACCTTCTCCTTCTGCTTCTGTCTCATGAGTGTAGTGCCCAAGACTCCCAGCTGACAGGGCCTGTCAAGGTCACACTGTGAGTCAGAGAAAGAAAATGTGTTAAAATGGACTCTAGTAGCTGCACACCACAAAGGGACATAGAGCTGAGGCTTCTCCCAAGTGTCTACTCTGCCTCTGAGTCTTTCCCAGTGGCCTTGGTTTATAACAGTTTGCTGGACATGTTCAGTGTCTTGATGTGTCCTAATCATGGAGATTGAGCTAATATCTTCCAGTTTAAGTTTGGGGTTTGCTGCCACAGCACCCTCTGAGTGTTCATCTCTGTTTTCTTCTCTGCATGTCTTCCATCCATCTTTCCTCCCAAGTCCAACACCCTTCTTTCATACCTCAGAATAGCCCCACGCTCTGTCTCCAACATTAGTCTGTGAACCCCACAAGGGTAGTACCCTGATTTATCAAAGACCACAGCTCTCTGCAGAATGCCTGACAGACTGGACCAGGTCCAGTAAGTAGGTCACATGCATGAGCGACTCTTCTGGCAAGGAAGAGTCCCATGTGGGCAGCAATTTAATGCTAGGCCCTGATGACATCACAGGGCAGCTTGAGTGTGCATCTCTAAGGCCAGGCCCTGAAAGGAGCCAGAGTCAGCACATGGGAGCAGGGTATCCTACATCAGCGTTCCAGGGGTGAAGACTCAGGAAGCGCTGAGCATCTGGACCAGAAGGAACTGATACAGCACAGCAGGCAGAAGAGGATGTGGAGTAGGCAGTGGGAGGTGGGTGGGGTAGGGCGGGACAGCAGGCATACGAGGATGTGGAGTAGGCAATTGGGGGTGGGGTAGGGTGGGCAAAGTGTGGCTCTGAACACTGCTGGTGGGAGTATAAACTGCACAGGCAACTCTAGAGACCAATGGCAGCATCTGATGATGATGCTGTATGTGACCTGGACACAATGTAGCAATTCCACATGTGGATGATCCTGCATATGACAGGGATACAATGTAGCAATTCTACATCCATGCCCAGGCCAGTGCTTACACCCGCCTAGTACTGGAATGCACAGGATGGCAAATGATTTGCATATTTGTCCAATACACAAGAACCACACAGGGACAGGAATGAACAAAGTCATGTTCTGCATGGTAGCCTATAAACATTGCCAGGTATAATGCTGGAGCCACAAGAAACAGGATGCATAGGAACCCAAGACAGTGTGTTTGTATGACACCCATGTATCACACAGTGCTAAAAGCCGGGAAGCTGATTACTGCCTTGACTTGAGAGCAGAATTAGTGACACTCAGGAGATGAAGGCACTTCTAGGGGAGTAGAGGCAGTCTCATTACTGACCCGTGCACTTAGCCCTGCAGATATGTTCACTTTCAGAAAATTCTAAGATCCCCACAAGGACCTATGTACTTTCTTCTGGGTAAGCCCTCTGTTAATTATGGTGCCACAAAATGTTGGCTTAAACACACACACACACACACACACACACACACACAAACCCAGGGATAGGGCCGTGGCTCTTCCAGAGGACCTGAGGTTTTTCCTAGCATCCATGTTGATTTGCTCATAATCACCTGGAACTCCAGCTCCAGGGATACAACACCCTCTTCCAAATTCTGAGACCACTTACCACATGTGCAAGTGTGAATGCACACACACACACATACACATACACACACACACACACACACACACACTTTTTTCTTAAAGGACCAATAATGAACTGAAATGGTGGCCAGCAAGATGGATCAGCTGATAAAGGTGCTTGCCACCAAGGCTGATGATCTAAGCTTGATTCCTGAGACCCACACAGTGAAAGGAGAGAATCTAATTCCTTAAGTTGTCCTCTTAAGATCTCCAAGTACACACATGGCGTGGCACCCACTCACCCATATATACACACACAGAATGAAGGAAAGAAAGAAGGAAAGGGGGAGGGAGGGAGGGAGAGAGAGAGAGCAGAGAAAAGGAAGAGAAGGGGAGGAAATTGAAATAACTGGACCTCCCAGAGCATGCCACGAGGTAGCTTGTGGTCACAGCAGACAGAATCACGCAGCACACTGTATAAGAGTGAATCACCTCGCACCGAACAAACTGACAGGGGACTGAGACACCGAGCAGATGAATGAGCCAAAGAATAAAGAATGAGTGAGCAAAGGAAAAGACAAATGAAAGCATGCGGAAGCATGAATGAGCCGATGACTGAAAGCATACAGAAGCATGAATGAGCCGATGACTGAAAGGATGCAGAAAGGAAGAAGCCACTGGTCCACTGAAGAACCACGAGTGCAAAGGAGCACAGGAAGAAGGGATGAAGGGAACCGCAGTACACGGAGAAGGGAGTGACCAGGCTAAGGTGTGGAGTTGGGAATGATCTAACATCGAGGAGCATGAGAGAGAAAACCAAACTGCCCAAGAGACGAGCGGATGGAGATAGGCTGTGAGACTCCATGTCTCTCTGCTTCCCTGTTGCTGTAATAAATATCCTGATAAAGGCAACTTACGAGAGAAAGAGTTTATTTTAGTCCAGAGACTCGGAGAGGAAGGCATGGCGGTAGCGTGAGGATGTGTGGTGGAAGGGGCCGGAGTGTGCTTGTCAGTTCTTATTGTCACCGTGATACAACCTGGGGTGATCTGGGAAGAAGGAACCTCATCTGAGGAATGGCTTAGGTCCGATTACCTGTGGCCATTACTGTTACGAATGGCTTAGGTCTGATTGCCTGTGGCCATTACTGTTATGGTTCATCTTGTTGATGATTGTGGTGGGAGGTCCCTGCCCACTGTGGGCAGCACCATTCCCAGACAGCCAGGCCTGGGATGCATCAGCAAGCTAGCCAAGCATGAACCACTGAGAGCAAGCAGAATTCCTCCCATTTGCTTCAAGTCCGGGCTCTGTTTGAATTTCTGCCCAGACTTCCCTCAACCATGGCCCGGGATCTGAACATGTCAGCTGAAATAAACCTTCTCCTGCCTGAAGTGGAAACTTCTGGTTTCTTTGGAAAGCCAGTTGTGTCGGATGGTATTTTGCTGGGGCAGACACGGGAAGGAGTGTTTTCCTGAAGCAGACACAGATGAAAGGATGTTTTGCTAAAGCAGACACGTGAAAGGATGTGTGGTGAAGGATTCTTCCTTGCCGATACACATGAATTGGTCCAGCTTACATTGCATAGCTGAGCTCCATTCGTCATGACTGGATATAGAGAAATGCACCAAAAGCCTTCTGGTGGTATGTTGGCAGCTTCTTAATGCTTCCACAGACTCGGGCTGATTGGCAGTGATGTCAGCTGATACAGACTCATGCATAGTTTTGTTAAAACAACTCATGTGTTGAGGCACGACCTACTGTCTTGAGTCTTCCTTCCTGCCCAGAGTCTCCTTTGAGGACAGTGGGTGGGAAGGCACAGAATCAGGGGCTCAGACTCTGGGAGAAGGTGCTAATGTGGTAGCAAGCTCCTTTACTAATTCTCAGGTAGCCCTTTATAACCCTCCACCCAAGTCCCATTGGTCCCAAGCAAGCATGCCCTCCAAGTGGCAGTTCCCCATTGGCTGTTATTGTCCACATGACAAATCTCCAAAGTTGCACAGCCCCATTGTTTACTAATGTTTATGTGCAAGTACCACTGCCCTGGCAGCGGGACCTTTCTATTCCTCCTGTGGAGAACATACGATGTTTGGAGGACGTATAAATAGGATTTAGCGGACAGTGACGGAGGCAGGCTTGCATAGCTAGCTTTGCAACGCTTCTTGGTCTGGAATCTTTGCTGATCTTTCCTTCATTGAAAGGGGCATGGCAAAGGACTTCTCCTGTCGTCCCTGGTGGCCTTGGTCCCTCCTACCGACTCGTGCTGTTTCTGCTAGGTGGTGCTGCCGCAGCTAACTCATGTTTGTTATCTTGACACCACTTAACTCAAACTCTGGTATCTGCGTGAAGTGTTTGCGAATGAATCAAGCTGCTGATTCCTGTGAACTGAACTGCTGATTTCCAGACAACACAGATGGGATTTGCTCCAAAGAATAATTTCTAAATGGGTCCACTTCCCCCATATCCTAATAACCTTTCTTTTCCACTACCTCTGGTAGGTGGTGGGCTAGAAGGGAGGTTTAAGAACCCATAGTAAAAGTAGGTTTTGAAAATCAAAGCTTACACCTGCCCTCAGTTTTGCTTGTTTGTTTTTTATATCACAGCAACAGAAAAGCATCCACTCGCAGGAAACAGAGAAATAACAGGAAGTAGGACTAAGCTCTGCAGCCCCCACCCAGGAACTCATTTCCTCCAGCAAGGCTCCATTTCCTGAAGGCATCACAACCTTCCCAGACGGGGCCACCAGCCAAGGACTGAGTGTTCAAACATGTGAGCATGAGCTTTTGGGGGGACATTTCACCCTCTAACCATAGCACACGGGAAGCAAATGGATTTCTGTACAAACCAATGGACAAATGGCATCGTGTGTCCTGAGAGGATATGAGGATATGAGGAAAAGTAGGCTGTGAGGAGGAAGCCTTGTTTCCTGCCTAAGGAGCATTAGCCAATCAGAGAAGGTCTCTCAAGGTATGACACCTTGGAGAGAATAAGAACGTGATTGAACAAACACCACACGCACTAAACAGAACCAAACGTATTGTTTTCCCAATTAGGTCGCAGATAATTAGCTATTATGTAGCAACCCCTCAGCATGATTTTAATAATCTCTATTTAAATAACACACTTCCACTGTCTCCTCACAAATTAACTTCAGAGAGATGCAATGAATACAGACACAGGAAGGCTTGTTTGGTGGCCTGGGATGGGAAAGAGCTAGTAGATGCTATCTCTGTGGTCAGTCAGGAAGAGCCCAAGGCTGGAGACAGAGCTCAGGTTGGGAAAATATAGAAGACTGGGGCTCAGAAGACCAGGGAAAGTTTTCTCCACTTGGTCACCCCCTTAATAAAGTTAGGATACTCCCCATGATGTGAGGAGCCTTGGAGCGGAGTCAGGATCACCCCAGATGGAGGTTAGCAATCATCAAGGCCCCTGCTCTGAACTTGCTTGTGTCTTTGCTGCAGCATCTGGCTCAAAGTAGGTACCCAGGAGAGCATGGCTGAGTGTGTCTGGATCCAAGGCTTGGGAACCATCGTGGAAGGATGAGCAGAAAGAACGTAAGAGCTGGAGCCGCGCAGTGGTGGTGCACACATTAATTCCCGAGTTCGGGAGGCAGAAGCAGACAGGTCTGAGTTCAAGGCCAGCCTGGTCTACAGAGTGAGTTCCAGGACAACCAGGGCTACACAGTGAAACCCTGTCTCAAACCCTGCCCCCACCATAAAAAGAATATAGGCACGGGTGAATCCAGGACAGCTGTGGAATACTGCTCTCTGGCTGGAGTGTGGCTGGTGCATTCATCAGCTCGCAGAAGCTCCAGTTACCTGCATAAGATCAAGCCGGTTGTAACGCCAGTGTGAATGGGGAAGAGGCACTGGGGAGGTTTTACCCCTGTCGGAGGAGCTCTTGAGTTGATAGTTGCTGAGAAAAGGAGTCTCATTTTCTTTGGAGAATGTGGCCACTGGTAGGTCGCCAGTGTCCCAGTGAGTGGCCTTCAGGCCCATTTGCACTGGTCATCCCTGGCTGGACTTAGTAGGTAGATTGGTGGATTCTCAGTGGGGGTTGGGGCTACAGTGAGGAAGTTGGGAGTGGGTAAGACTAATAAATATTGTATACATGCATGGAATTTTTCAAAGAATAAATAAAAATAGAATTTTTAATAAAACACTCATCAAGGGAATGGAGTTTGTTCCTATCTTGTGTGCGCCTTAAACTGCCTTTAAGTTCAGCTTCACTTGACAGCCATACATTCCTCCGGCATCTGATCCTCTGGCATCTACGGTCACTCTGCCTGCCTGGCTCGTGGGCAGCTTAGTTCCACTGTACCCTCATGTCTGCCTGACTTTCTGTCTCCACTTGATGCCTTAAGACTAGAAAACTACTACCCTGGGTGGGATAGGGCTTGGTGGGCTCCTAGAGGCAAGATACTGCTGAACCAGACCCTAAAGAAACAGCACCTCCATTTGGACCCAGGTTCTCACTGCAAGAAGGTCATGAGGGGGCTACCCCTGCTCCCTGACAGGACCTTGTCTCACTGACACCCAAGTGCTGTACTTCCGGGGAGTTGTCTGCAGAGGGAAATATCTGCTGCTTCTAGAGTGAGGGCAAGCTGGAGAAAGGCTGGCGCCTGTCAGGGAAGTGGGAAGTCCTCCTCTTGACTTGGCTGCATGCTTCAAAGCAGCCTTGATCTGCACAAATTGCTCTTAAAGCAAAGAGCTCTAAAAACCAACGAGAAAGACAAGGAGGTGGCGCCTCTGAGATGTGAGCCAGCTCCTTGTAAAGGGAGAGTGTGGGCAGGCATAGTGCGTGGTCTGCCGTGGTGCATGATGCACTTTTCTGGCAGAGTGGAATCCCGGGTTAAGGGATTGGATGTTTGAGGCTATCACCACAGTGCCAGAAGCTTGGGTTCGCAGAGGTCTGTCCCCAGAACAGTGTGACCTTAACAGGTCTGGAAACAAATCCTCACTCAGTGTCACAGAGTCCCCTTCATGGAAAAAGCCTAGACAGGGCACAGGCTGACTACGGGGAGAAGCCAGCTGGTCTCATGGGAGGGATGGATGAAGAGGACCTAATATTATTCATGAACTCAGCTGATCAGTTTGATGAATGTCACAACTAATACAGTTGTGAGAGTTCTTTTCCTTCCTTCCTCCCTTCCTTCCTCTTCCCTTTCCTCTTCCTTTTCTTCCTCTTCTTCTTCCTCCTCTCACTCTTCTTCCTTTTCTTCTTCCTCCTTCTCCTCTTCATTCTCCTCCTCCTCCTTCTCTTTGAACTAGGAATAGCTATGGAGCCAGGTGGGGCTGACCCTAAGCTTTTTTCTCTCACATTCTGAGATTACAGGCCTGCAGCACTGTGCCTGCTTTACGCACTACCAGGGACCAAACTCCAGGCTTCATGCATGATAGGCGAACTCTCCACCCATGCAGCCACGCCCCAGCTGAGAGATTTCAATCTCGCAGCCATGGCCCTGCCCATTTACTGACGTCATCCTCACAGTGGTTTGATGAAAGGATGGAACACTCAAGGCACACAAAGGTCCATGCTTGATCCCTCAGGGTTTTCCACAGTCTTCACCATATGCTGTGTTCCCAGCAACGTCACGTGTGATGGTTGAAACTGTCACCTGGACAGGACCTAAAACCACCTAGAAAACCAGGCTTTACTGGTGCTTGGGAGGGGGTTATCCAGATGGGGTTAACTGAGCAGGAAAACCTTCCTTAGCTGCAGAGGAGGCTCAATGTATGGAAAGGAAGGAGCTAGCTGGGCTCTCGTGTTTACCTCTGTCTGCTTCCTAACCATGCCACGGCGTGGCAGTCACCCCGTGCCTTTGCCAGCATGATGTCCCTGCCATGATGAACTGCACCCCTGAACTGCGTGTGAGCCAGAATAAACACATCCTTTCTTAAGTTGTTTTGGTCAGGCACTTCAGCCCAGCAACAGGAAGAGTACCTAAGACACCATGTGATGTTCAGTCTGTGTCCTCACCAACACTTGTTATCTTTAGTCTTTCTAATTTTAGCCTTCGAAGCAGGGCCCTGATGGCATCACCTGGTGGCTCTCATCACATTCCTTGGATGACGAAGGGTGTGGAGATCCTCCTCTGGCACTCTCGGGCCATTCATACATCTTCTTCCTTGATGACTTTTTAATGAAAAAACACATTTGCATCCAAACTGAAATTATATTGTCAGTGGTTAATTATCACTTGTCAAACAAGCGTGCGCCCAGATTGCAGGTTTAATTTCCACATCGCTTTGCGAACGCCTCGCTCCTCTCATTTGACAAGGCCTCTCCAAGCATGCACACTCATTGTTGGAAAAGGGTGCTTTTTAAAAAAAAAAAAGTGGTTTTAAAAATAAATAGGTTTCCTGGGTGTCTGAGTCAGAACTCGGCAAGTAGCGGAGACCCATTCATTCCAGTCTGGTGAAGGGAGACTGCACATGGAGGGAGAGGTGTTTCAGTGGGTGGGGAGGAACCCATGAAACTTCTAGAAGATTAGGACTTCTGCAAAGCTGGATCCTCCTCAGGTATCCCAGAGAGTCCCTCATCTGTCTTCCTACCCCGAACTCAAGGCACTCTCTCTGTGCATTTCTTCTTCTGGTTACCACCCATCCACCCCCACCCCATCCCCCTACACAAACACGCTGGTAAGACTTGTAACTGACCTGGCAGAATAAAATATATTCTCAAGAGACACTCAAAACAAAGGACCTTAAGAAACTGGAATCCCATCGCTTCTTGGCCTTTTGGCTAAGATCAAGTGAAGAAACTGGAATACCCACCCCCCACACACACACACACACCAGGAATCTCTTGCTGAAATCTCAAGCCTCGGTCAGCCACAGCTTCTCCCCAGAAGCCTTGTCTGAAGGAAAGATTCACAACCTTACAAAGACGATCATTTGACAATAACAGGCCTGGGGCCACTCCTTGACGAAGACTGCTTGGTTATATCCTTATTCCTCTGGTTAAACCTCAAACTCACTCAGGACTCTGATGATAGTCTTAGGAGGGCTAACGGATCTCCGTGGGCTCCTTCCCCATTCAGACAAGTTAGAAAAATCTTCTTTTAAAAACAATGACCATTGTCAAGGATCAGAGGCTAAACCTGGCTTCTCAGGGTACAGACTGTGACCCCAAGTTAGCTAACGGAATGAGAGACACCCCCCATTGCACTCCCACATGCTCGGGGGGCCCCCCATTGCACTCGGGGCATGGGCAGCAGGGACAGAGTTGCCTGACGGCCTCTCTTCTTTGTCTCCTAACTGACCCCTGCCCTGGCAAATCCTTCATCTGCCAGATCTCAACCTGTCACAGAGGCTGAGTTCTCTGCCAATGGTTGTGTTCAAGTGATGTCACAGGTAGAGTCCTTTGCTCTTGGACTATAGGCCTAGGATCATCAGGGGAAGGGGAGGAACAGAGATGAGGAGAGACGGGGTGGGAAGGGGCTAGAACACTATATTTCTGGAAGGACTAGATACCAGGTTCAGAAGGTGATGATCAAAGGTGACACTGGTCTGGGCCTGCAGGGGACCTGGCTAACTTTACCTCCTGTGGAACAAGAGGATGTGTCAGGGTTGCTCTGGTGTCCCTCAAGGCTCACCTCCTGCTTCTCCTGGACACTGGTCATCCTCACCCACCCTCTCTCAGAACAGGAGACGGGTGACTTTTCTTACCTTTACTTTTGTTTTTCAACTGAGAAGTCCTACCCAAACGATTTTCCCAACATTCACCCTGATCTGCCAGACATCTGAAAATCAAGTGTAAGCTTAGGAAGGGCCCAGCTCCTTTCCTGTGTCCCTGCAAGCTGCAACTAGATGAGGTGAACGGATGCCTGCCTTGCCTCTCTCTGTGTCATGCTTCCTCCTGCCTCAGCCTTGTGGATGGTAACAGAGCCATGCGCACACCTCCCAGGGCTGCTCACTGATGACTGAGTAGGATGAGGCCGTCTTTCCACTTTCCACAAGGGTGAGATTGTGACCGAGAAGGAAGGATTCCCTATACCAGCACACCAGTGCAGGGCGTCCCTGACCCCAGACCTAGGTGTCATTGCTTATTCCTCTTATGGACACACCTGTGACCCCAGTGATGGTGACAAGAGCAACCAATGACCTGGTCATTCACAACTGCTCCTCCGCCAACCACAGTTATTCACTCTACAAACCCCAGGTGTGAGCAGCTTTGAGG
This sequence comes from Mastomys coucha, assembly GCF_008632895.1. Classification (NCBI taxonomy): domain Eukaryota; kingdom Metazoa; phylum Chordata; class Mammalia; order Rodentia; family Muridae; genus Mastomys; species Mastomys coucha. The sequence continues at coordinate 87,889,405 of NW_022196900.1, forward strand.
ACTCAGAGCTGTCTCTCCCAATGTCTCCCTAGAGACCATTTAACGAGAATAGAAACCTGGAGGACAATTAAAGAATAAAACGGTAATCTTGATATTACTTACAGCAGTAAAAAGTGAAGCCGTCTGAATTGTATCAATAGAATATTCATTAAATAAATTAGAAGCCATTAACGAAATGGATGATCCCCAACGGACGTCAAGAAGCAGGGCTGGTCACAGCAGAGCGTGAGGTTGGAAGTCTCAAGTCTGAGTCTACACAGGTGCAGGACCAGTGTCCAGTCCTCCTTCAGGCACACAAGAGGACATGCATCCCCTGGACCTTTGTCTCAGGGGTGGCCAGGAACTCTGCATTGGCCAATGATATGGATGTGAGTGGAGGCGGGGTGTCCCTTCCAGGTGGGAGCACCTGGGAGTCAGAGCCCAATACTTCTGTCTCCCCTTCCCGTGGCATACTTATACAACATTGAGATGGTGACACCCACTGGGACTGAGGACAGCCATGCTGTTTCTTGCAGGGAGGGCTGTTCGTTACTGCAGGGGATCCACACCCTTCCCGACTATCATATCTGCATGAAAGCAGGGGGAGAATGTGTGCATGCTTGTCCTGAATGGAGAGAAAGAGGGGAGGTGGTCACAGGCAGAGCTCCTGTCTGGGGACCCAGTGGGTCAGGTGCTGTTTTACATCTGTGTTTACATTCTGGGATCACTTCCTGATACAGATATGTTACTCACATTGAGACTAGAGCGACTCCCATCCTCCCATCCAGCCACATCTTCTCTCCTCCTCATTGGCTCCTGGGACAGTCCCCTCTGTCCCACCCCATTAGCTCTTTATTATACGTCGTTTCTTCCCTAATGGTCCGCCCTGCATAATTTACTACAGCCATGAATTATCTTGTTCCCAAATGCCTCATACGATAATGTCTTTGGCCAGCTTCGGCTCCAAAGGAGGTGGCGGCAGAAGGGTCGGCTTCAGAGATGCTCCGTGGCCGGGCTTTCACAGGTGCCAGACACCAAGCTAGCTAGGTATATCATATGGGGAGTTTGCTTCCATATACTTATACATCCCATAGACAGAGTTCCCAGTCTTCCCATCATGTCCCAGCAAAGAAATGGACGAATTAGAGCTGAAAACAGTTATTTCAGCATCCCTGGGAAGCAGGTGCTGTCGCTGCCACCTCTCCCGTGTTACCGACAATGTTGAAGTTCAGGGAGGTTGGTACGCTCGTTGGTAGTCACGCAGCTCAGAAGTAGTGGTGGTTTCTAATGCAGACAGCACGTTGCTAAGTTCCTGTTCACTTTGCGCAATCCAGCGTCAGCCCTCCACTGTGCCTGGACCCGTGCTGGGGCTTACACCGGCACTGCGGACTGGATCCGTGCTGGGGCCTGGACCCGTGCTACGAACTCAATGCTCTAACACAGGACACTGCGTCGTCCCCCAGCAGAAAAATAACAGCAAGCATGCCAGTTTGCTTTTCCCACATGCCCACAGCTCACTGTGACCCTAGAATCCACACAGCATCCTGCACAGTAGAGACAGTGGCTGCCTCCCTAAAGCCCCGCCCCCAACATGGAGGAGAACCCGAGGCACGTGGCGGCCAAGCTTCTCAAGGTGTCCCAGCCCAAAAAAAAAAGTGGAAGAATCAGACAGTTACCAAAGTCTGTGGTCTAATCAGTGGGTCACACTGCCTTATGCCTGGGACTTGGAGACCATAAGCTTGGGCTTACAGGGCCTCTGCTCAGATTCTAAATCAGATTAGAAAACAAGGTAAGAGAGGCCAGCGGTCAAGTGCTGTCCTGAGTGCATGAACAGGGAGAGCTGGGGGCTCATGGGAGGAAGGGGTGGGTGGATTTGGTTCCCAAACAGCAGCCTGCTCACCAGTCAGGACCTGGTTCCCTGTCAAGAAGGAGTGTGTCACCCACATATCTGTTCTACCCGCTACCATCCCGTCTGACAACACTATAATACCATCGTCTCAGAGAATCCATAACAAGCCCCCTGGAGCGGGACTTGGGTGTTGCCTACTTACGGTTTAGAGGAAGTATTGGGAGAAGTGAACCACAATTTTGCAGACACACAGGATGTGGACTTGGATCTTGTAGTGGTAGTTTAACGAACCTCTCTGTGCTCCCAACGGGTCGCATACATGCATGCACCAACCCAAGAGCTATCTGAATTCTTGAATGGAAGACACACACACACACACACACACACACACAGCAGTAAATAGCAGTGAGTTTAGCTAGAATGCTTTGTGCTCCCAGCGAGTCACACTCCCAGCTCCCACCAGAGCCCTATGGATTCATGAATGAATGATACACACATGCCAGCTGATTTTAAATGCCTTGACTAGTTCAAGGGCTGGGCAGCTCTTATCATCCCACTACGAGCAAACACTCCCCTCTGGTACTTCTGAGTTGACATCTTTTTAAAATCTACATTTCATCTCTGCTACCCCAAACACAATTGGTGAAGTGGCCCATGTGGCCACTTTCCCTGATTCTCACATGTTGACAGGCATTTAGGTCTAACTTTTCTTCTTTTTCATCATGGTGATCTCTCCCTCCTTCCTTTCTTCCAGTCCCTAGCCTGCACAAATCCAAAGGTCCTGCCTCAATCGACCTGCCCAGTCATTGGTAGTTGGCTCTTCATTGATTGATAAAAAACCAACTGGAGACAAGGACCCTCAGCATTTGGACAACAGATTCCAGATGTTGGGGGCTGAATTAATTCAAGGCATTAGAACCAATCCCCAACAGATTTCTATACTGATACAGGGGGTATGCTGCACATGGGAGCTGGGGTCACGGCTTTAGTCTAGGTTAAATGAAGCTGGATATGAGACACGGCAGAAAGACCAGACAGAAAGATGAGCTGTAGCCTGAAGGAAACTTTCTCTCCTTAAGGTCTTTGGGTTTGTTTTTGTTGTTGTTTGTTTGTTTGTTTCTTTTGCTGGTGGTGGTTTGGGTCTTTTGTTGTTGGCTTTTATTTTTGTTTTGTTTTTTTTCAAGACAGGGTTTCTCTGTATATACGTGGCTCTCATGGAACTCACTCTGTAGACCAAGCTTGCCTCGAATTTAGAGATTCACCTGCACCCCTCTGCTGGGATTAGAGGTGTGTGCCACCACCACCACCACTCAGTGAGTTATTTTACAGAAATACCTGGTCATATCGACATCAAATTGAAATTGGTAACAGGAGTGGGGTTTATGAGAGTAAACCTGACCATGTGATTCATAAGCCATTGGAACTGGTTCTGGGAGGAATTTGGAACAGTTTGGACACTCAGACTAGAGAAGTTCCAGGATGCTATAAGCAAAACATAGTGTGTGAGTCTACTGGTTGCTCAGAAGACCAGAATACACTACGAAGGGTAGATAATGAAGACTGTGAACAAGGCTTCAGGTGGAAATGAGTGTGAGCTGAGGCCACTCATGTTACACTGTGGCAAAGAACCCACCTAACTTTCTGCCTGTGCCTTAAGATTTCACATGGGGTTGAGTTTAAAAATGAAAAAATAATTTTGGTAGAGAAAAGGTGAAAGAAACTCAGCAGGATTCTGACTTTGGTATGGTTATTGCTGGCTAGTTTTAGCCAAGTTTACAGGGAGAATTCAGAGCAAAAGGCAGAAGAGAAATATTTGAGAAAGTACAATTTGGTCAAAAAAGAAATGTATCAAAGCTGTGGACAGTAGAGCATGATCTTTAAAGATATTAGCTCCAAGCATGGCGGTGCACACTGGAGGCTGGGGCTGGAGGAGCTAGCCTGGGCTACCATAGAGACACGCCAAGAAAATAAGCCAAAAACTTTGCACAGGGACAGAATGATGTCTTAAGAACACATCAGGAATCTGTGACATTCTGATCATTGAAGGCTCAGGGGAGAAACATAAAACAAATGTAGGAATGTGTTTAACAGGTTTTCCTTTAGAGGAAAAAAAAGCCAATGGGGAGCACAGCTTCTTTCTTCTGGATTTGCTTCCCTGTGCTCACTGCCTGCTCTGGCCAGGCATTCAGAGGCTACTCCAACCATGGTCCAAGGAGGCTCAGCTTCTGCTCGTTAGCAGCAGATCTGGGCATCAACACCCACTTCATGCTGGCTTTCTTTGTAAGAGTCACAGGAGGCGTCCACACAGCTTTCAAAGGAAAAGGTGGGAGTACAGGCTATGTCTACAAGATTAGAATCTCTGTGGGAATCCCTCGAGAGGGATTTGCATGAAGCTATGAGAATAGGAAAAAATATGATCGAGATCCCAGGAAACAGAAGATACCAGGAACATGGAACCTCTTCCTGTGGACCACTTTCTGTGAAGGCCACACTCAGAGCTAAGGGTTCGATGCTGGATTTCAGCCTCACTTTGGTCCCATCCTTGCTTTCTGCGTCGCACTGCTTGCTTTCGTAGCATGAATGTTTACTCTATGCCACTGGGTATTGAAAGTGTGGAACTTGCTTTTGTACTTCACAGAGTCTCGTGGCTAAGAGATGGCCATGAGTCTAAGAGGGGACTTGAACTTGGAAACAATGCTTGAAGTGTTGAGACTACAGGAAATCTTAGAGATGGACCAAATGAATTCTGAGTTATGGAGTAGACAGAAGCCATTAAGTGGGATGTTGTATTTTCAGACATGTTTGGAGGTCAGGTTGACGAGGGATGGGCTGGTGATGGTTAACCTTGATGGTAAACTTGATTAGACTGAGAACTGCTGAGAATGCAAGCAAGAAGAAACCTCCTAGTGTGTCTCTGAGAGCCTTTGCAGAAAGGATAAGCTAAGGGAAGGGTGACCAAGAGGGATGCTATCCTGTAGGACGTGGGCGTGAGTGGGGTAAAAGGGGTAAAGCTTACTAGTGCCTGCTCTCTCTCTCTCTCTCTCTCTCTCTCTCTCTCTCTCTCCCTCTCTCCCTCTCTCTCTCTCTTTCTCTGTCTCTCTCTCTCTCTACCTGACTCTCTGACTCTCTGCCTTTCTCTCTCCATCTCTCCCTTCCCTTTCTCTGTTCCTCTCTTTCTGTCTCCCTCTGTCTCTCTTATCTCTCTCTGAACTCTCTCTGGACTCTCTCTGTTTCTCTCTGTGTGTCTCTCTCTTCCTCTCTCTGTCTCTCTCCCTCTGTCTGTCTCTCTACATCTATGTGTCTGTGTCTCTCTTCCTCTGTCTCTCTGACTCTCTCTCTCTCTTTCTCTCCCTCCCTCTCTCTCTCTCTCTCTCTCTCTCTCTCTCTCTCTCTCTCTCTCTCTCTCTCTCTCTCTCTCTCTCTGTTATCTGCCACACCTACCTTCACTATGACTGACAGAAGTCTGGAGAACATAAGCCAGACCATAAATCTTCCTTTCCCCTCTGTCGTTTTGATAGGGTAATTGGTCATCAATGTAAAACCTGTAGACACTGGTGCCTCACCATGGGTATGGGTCAAGCAGGTGGGTCAGCCCTTTGTCTGGAATGACCCTCTCCCACCAACCCTTGAACCCTAGAGGACAGTTGTATTATGTGATATATGTGAGCCAACTCACCATGGGCTGTGCTGGGAGCTCACAGGCGATGCAGCACAGGATCAGACCCTGTGCCCACTGAGTATCCTGAGTAGATAATGAGAGTGTGCACAGGGGCCAGGCGAATAGACAGTCTGTGGGCAGGCAGAGAGGAGGGCCTTCAAAGCTGCTGAGCATCAGGCTGAGACACAGCACTGAACTCGGGCATGTGGACAGCTAGAAACTCAGCAGTGCGTGTGGAGATCAGGGACAGGAGACAGAAGCACCCCTCCCTGACTCCAGCTCCATCCACACACTCCACAACCCATCTGTGAGCTTCAGCAGGAGCAAGGACCCTCGTCCTTCCCAGACATCCTTCCTGCCATTCAGATGTGGGGTCTACCCTGTCCCCAGCCTGTTCTCTCCTCTTCCTGGGCTGACAGCTAGCAGCTCGCTCTTCCCCAGACACTGAACAGTGAGGCTGTGCTCTCTCATCTTCCTCTGAACAGTTAGTTGTGAGGAACAGAACGCTTATCACTCACCAGCCATCGTTCTCTGCAGAGTATTTTGTAAGTGACAGAGGATAAGGAGCCAGGAGGGGACAGTTGGGGGGGATATGGAGTGCTGGGAACAAATGGCCTCCCAGGTGTCGGACCCCAGTGTTGCAGGGGACCAGATTAAGTAAGAATTGCTGCCCTGTGAAGGCACAGAATTGCTGTGCCTTCACGAAACACTTCCCTCTGACTGTTGGCTTCAGAACGTTTGACAGACTCATTTTATAAGTAGATGGGATGAAGAAATGAAACAAGCACAGGGCTCTGAGAACTCTGTTAGCCCCTTGACAGAGCTGTTTCACAATCAGGCTCTCCACAGCCCTGTTCTTCCCATAGACGTGTCACACAGAGGGAAGCCAAAGTGGAGGCGGTCTGGACCCATGCCCTGCCTTTCCTCCACTGCCCTCTAAACCTTGGAGTTCCCAGGGAAGGTGGCTATAGACCGTGAGAGCCCTGAGACCCATCCCGCTGACTTAACCCTGGAACCCACATATCCCGAACACCCATCTCTGGGCCACAAGGGGCAGAACACCACAGCTCCAGTCCCACTTCTCTTAAACACACCATCCTTCTCCTCAGCTACCCAGGACTCCCCAGCATCAGCCTCATAGAAGTCAGACTGAGGTCTGCTGTGTTATGACCCCACTGACCATCCCTGAGACCTCCATTGGACCCCACAGTCCTCGGGCTTCAGAACCAGCCTGACCACCCTCAGGTAGATCATCCCCACTCTCCCACATGGCCCTGCTCTTCCTGCCATCCCCTCACCTAGAATGTCACCCTGTCCCTCTCTGGAGCTCAAATTCCCTCCAGGTCAACTTGGGCTTCACCTTTTCCCTAAGCATCCCTGACTCCATTGGTGCCCCACCCCCACCCCACCCCCACGCTAGCCTCAGTTCCTGTAAACACAGCAGTGATCCCTACAGAGCTGGCCTCAGTCTCTCACCAGGCTCCCGGCTATTGAGAGTGACAGGCGAGCGAGCTTGTCCTCTGATGCTGTGTGTGGAGTGCAGACACAGGTACTCAGAGACGGGACAGTAGACGAACAGTTAGAAGAGTGACTTTTATAGCCTCTAAATCTGCACCCAGTTGATCATTTTATAAAAACCATTTCATTTAATACACTAGCAAACTGCAGATGGGGAAACTGAGGCCCTGGGACCCGGGTCCCTTGCTTCGTGTTACCGGTGAGGAAGTAGAAGCCTCCAGAAGCCCTTACCTCCCTCTCTGCTTCTCAGTCTCCTCTAAGCTAAGTTCACACATGCCCAGGATGGTGCCTGCTGACCCTTCCCTCACTGGGGACTGCTAGGGCCAGTGAATAGGAAGGCATAGCCACAGACAGCATGAAGGACCCACCCTAGGGTGCATCCCCAGGGAAGAGATGTACCCGCAGGAGGCCCATCAGCCCTAACTCTCTTTCATCCATGGAGATGCCTCTGGATACTCTCAGAGGCTGGCCGGTAACTGGCCCAGAGGATGGGGCTTAGGCACACAGGGTCAGGCTGCACAGGGAGGAGCAGACCTGCCCATTCAGATCCCAGAGTCAGCGGAGGGAGGGCTGATCTCAGAACTCTCCCACAGGGGAAGGAAGGAGATGACAGGAGATGATGAATCTGCCTCTCCAACTGAGAGAAATACGCTCAATTGTTCTTGGTTGCATTTTGTTCATACATGCGTATAGACATAGTCGTCTGCAAGCCTCAGATTATAAGACGGAAAACCCAACAAGAGCAAGACAATGAAAGCAGTCCAAAGTCTTCTCCAAAATGGAGAGCACTGAGAGGGAAACAGAGCCAAGCCTCTCCCTCCCACACCTCCACTGGCACCAAGGCTGGTCCAGCCCTGATGCCAGACTCCAGCTACACTTCAGCTCAGCACTCTTGGTGCCTGCCAGTCCAGCTGTCCTGGAGGCCGGGGCCCAGGCAGAGTTCTAGACCAGACCTAGGACGCCACTGTGTGTCACCTGCTTGTGCAGAGAGGAGCACCAGAGAACCTAAGGTGGGAGAAGTGTGGAGGGGCAGGGAGGGCTGCTGACATCCATCCTGCAGCCTGGCAGGTGCAGCCAGGAAAGGTACCAACGAAATCCCCTCCTTTCAGCACCTCCCCACAAGCTCCATCCCTATCCCACCCCGACCCCTGCTCCCACAGCTTCTCTGGGAAGGCTCTAGAAGACCTGCTCACTTCAACTATCTAGATGTAGGGAAAGGGCCTTATAGGGAATGGTGCTTCTCAGAGGGACCAGGCAAGGTGCACAGAGCAGAGCCTGGGAAGGGGTCTCTACTCAGTACCCAGCTTGGGGGTATGCGTGCAAGCATGTAAGTGCTTGTACATGTGTATATGTGTATGTGCATATGTTTATATGTGTTCGCATGCATGTGTATATGTGTGTGCATGTGTATATGTGTATGTACATGTGTGTCTTTGGCCTTGGAGCTTCAGAAATGATGCAGTGTGAGCTAGATAGCTGGACAGAACTTTGAAAACCTGGCACAAGAGCCTATGCCAAAAGATCCTGGAACTAGCATGACCCTAGTCCAGCCCTGAGTGAACATGTAGACAGCAAACAGCACCCCACACACAATCACACACATACACATACATGCCATAGAGCACAACGCACTCCACAGTCCACACACAGCACAGAACACTGCCCAACACACAGCACACACACGGGGAGGGGGGGAGATGGAGGGCAGGAGGAAGGAAGGGAGAGAGAGAAAGGGAGGGAAGGAGAGAGAGAGGGAGAGAGAGAGAGGGAGAGGGAGAGAGAGAGAGAGAGAGAGAGAGAGAGAGAGCAATGAGTTCTCCACCAGAGACTGATCTTGTTCTACAGTAGCCACTCAGTCCCACCCAGGCCGAGTTCAAGTCCTCAATTCCTGCTGTGTAGCCACAGAAAAACTGCTGTGCCTCTGACTACAGCATGGTCCCTGTGAGATGGGACTGCACCCCTGACTATAGCATGGTCCCTGTGAGATGGGACTGCACCCCTGACTACAGCATGGCTCCTGTGAGATGGGATTGTACCCCTGACTACAGTGTGATCCCCACGAGATGGGGCTGCACCCCTGACTACAGACAGTGTGGTCCCTGTGAGATGGGGCTGCACCTCTGGAGAGAGTGTAAAGTGGAACAAAGTGCTAGGAGCCCAGAGGAAGCATTTGCAACTGCATGCCCGGGGGACTGCTGTTAGTAATATCCTTCTGCACAGGTTCGTGGAGCTTGGAAGCTCATCCACAGAGGCCCACACAGGACACAGGTGCCATGTCTACCTTAGTGCCAACTTGGCCATCAGCTGTTTACCTTAAAGGAGCCCTGGAGGTCTGCAAAGCTGGTGACTGCAGACCTTGGCTACTCCCTGGAGTCCTAAGGGTAGGCTGGGAAGCCCCGTCCCTCCCTGTCAACACTGAGCCTCTCAATTGGTCTTTCATGGGCTCTGGGGATGAGGGGAAGGGCAATGGGGACCTTCCTAGGTATAGACTGTAAGCAGACAGTCTGGGGTTTGACTCTATGGGTCTCTTTCTGTTCTTGAAGATGGGGAACTTGGGAGAGACGCATGCCCACCTGTACCAAGACCCAGACACAGCACTCTGGGAAGTGAAGATTTCCTGCCAGGGACTCAACGGGGCTTTGAGGAGGTGGATACAACACAGGACACAACATCACTCGGTATGTGTTTAGGAATATGAGACCTACAGAGAGATGCCAGGCGATGAGCTGTGTGTGATTCACAGAGTCATCTAAGGGACCCCAGGCACTGGCCTCTGCCCCCTCAAAGCCACAGATTGCTCCTGTGCGAGCAGTGGGAATGACCTGGTCTCAGGATTAGCTGCATCAGCCCCCTAAGAGCAGGGCAGGTCTCACTGGACACTTTTCCATCTTCCCAGAGGAGATGTCACATTGGCAGAGGCTGGGAGCCTTCCCTGCCCTCAGGAGCTTGAGCCAGGTTCCTCACACCCACTCGCCTCAGCTGGGAGACAAAAGCAACCTTGTTTCTGTGCTGTGAACAGGGAGCCACAGCACTCTATCTGGATCCTGGCCCAGCAGCTCGCCCTCACTGACATTCTCTTATCCTCAACTTCTATAAGGGCCAGGAAGATGCAGAGCTCTGTCCCAGCAGAGGGATTTCTTCTTACTGCTCTTTATAGGAGGATAGAATCAATCCTATTTTACAGGTAAGGAAACTGAGGCACACACAGAATATACCAGAATCAGAGTCAACTAGGAAACAGCGAAGGTAGGATTTGACCCTAGGGATCCTGAACCCTAGGCCCTACCCCTTAGGTGGCTGTAGGGGAGATCCCCTAAGGTCATGCAAACTACCAAGATCACCTGCTATTGGAGAGAAAACAGAAACCGAGCAGGCCTAACTAAGCTCTGTAATTGGCTAAGACATACATTCCTGGGCATGTCTTTGGAAGGACCTGAGGTCAGAGGTCTGGAGCTGTGGGGCCTAGGTTGAGCAGGGCAGATCTCCCGGGGTGCGTGGACCTGGCACAGAGGGTGGAGGGGAGGCAGCACAGACAACCTCTGTGGGTCCATGTTTTGCCCCACCGCTTGGGGCGATGAAACGCTGCTGGCCAAGTGAAACCCTGAGACTGTGTTTCCCCTGTGCCGCCCTCAGTGCTGGGCTTTAAGGAAGTGCCGATACACTGCCCAGAGGGTGGGAAAATGAAGCCTTGGATGTGAGGGGTCAAAGCTGGGGTTCCCTGACTCCTGGGCATCCAGTTGTCACTGGAAAAACTGCACAGAGGGATTAGGAACAGAGAGTTGGGGGTCCCAGGGCCTGTGATGAGGAGCCTAGGGCTGGGAATTCTCAGACTCCTGGACATCCAGACACCACTGGAAGTCACAGGGGAGCCAAGAACGAAAGAGGTCCTTGGACTGAGGGCCTTCTGTGGGAGATTTGGGCAGCAGCTCTCTAGGTGAAGGCCTTCTCCATGCTCCCCCATGGTAGTTCCTGATGAAAGGGACAGTCCACATTCATCCATACCATCTATTGACTGTTCATCATGGGAAATGGGTGCATACCACCTTTTCAGGTGGACCAGAGATTAAATATCCTTTTCAGGGAGGAATGTCCAGAAAGGGAAGCTTATTGGCTAAACCCTCAAGAGGCCTCATTAGCATGGAGAACTCTTATTCTGGGCTACGTGACCTATGTGGGAATGTGGTCATGTGTTCCAAGCCAGGGACCTAGTAGGGAACAGGAGACCATCTCAGGTGGGTGCCTGGGTGCAGGGTCTTGGAACCTATTCAACCTTACCAAGTTTCCTGGCATGATCCACTGTCCCACAAACTTCTGAGCTGGAAAATGTGCTCAGGAGCCTGTGAGGGTCTAGCCCAAGGCTCATTGGGAGCACTAGGGGAGACCCAGAGCAGGGTTTCCCAACCTATGGGTCACAACCCCTTTGGGGAATCAAATGAACCTTTCACAGGGGTCACCTAAGAAAGTCAGAAAGCACAGATATTTACTTACAATTCATAACAGTAGCAAAACCTTAGTTATGGAATAACAATGAAACTAATTTTATTGCTGGGGGGGGGGTGTCACTGTGGCATGAGGAGCTGAATTAAATAAAGAGCCACGCATTGGGCATTGGGAAGGTTGAGAACCATTGCGTTAGAGTCACTTGAGTGACTAGACAGACATGCAGCCCAGGAAGCCTGTCTGTCATCCCCTCGGCTGGCTCTTGCACCTCCTGTTAGGAAGTCCTGTGTTTTCTCACTGTTCTGGGTTAGTGTGTTATTTTCCCCGGCATCTCAGTTCCTGTAATCAGGGGTGAGCTACGGAGACTTCTCCACAGTTCACTCGGGTCTATCGACCCAGCCGCCCTCACCATTTAGCTGGTCATTCTTTCCAGGGACTTCTATCGATTTCCACACGGACCTTTTCCCCCACACACGCTGTGTGCTGAGAGTCCTGCTCGGCAGGAATGAGAACTAGGTTAGCAATCTCCATCCCGGGGTCTGTGAAGCCAGCTTCAGTCTCACTCCTGAGACATCTGTGTACCTTCCTGCCTTTGGTCCTCTGGGGATGCCTTGCGCATGCTCCTGGCCCTCGCCTAGGGCACATTAGCCTGTGAGAAGTCCTCCTTGCACAGACGCCATTCCATCCTGCATAGGCAAGGAGCCCATGACTGGTATCGGAGTCTCTCCCTTCCCTCATGTGACATCATTACCAGCAAGTATTTGCTGAGTGACAACTGTATGCCAGGCACCATGCTAAGCACGGTCTAGGCTCACAGAATGTTCTGGTCCTATCCTCCCTTCCTGATGCTTCCATGGCTTCTTCTTGGCCCACGATCTCATGCAATGTCCTCCAGACCAGCGTAGGCTATCCTCTGTCGCCTCTGCCCAATTGTTCATCCCCCTGTCCCGCTTTCTTCTGCTTTTCCTGCTGATCTTGTCAAGATCCTTCCTACTTCAGAGCTTTGCATGTACAGCTCCAAAGAACTAAAATACCTTCTTTCACTTAGAGGGTCCCTCTCCTTTGAGATTTCCACTTAAATGTGAGCCGTCCCTAGCCGTCCTCCCATTGTGGTTGGAACCCAAGGGTCCCACAAGACTCCTGCTATGAATACTTGTTCCCCGGGTGGTGGTGCTTTTCTAGGGTCTATGATGCCTTTAGGAGGTGAGATCCATCTGGAAAAAGTGAGTTCCTTGAGGCCAGACTTTGATGGCTACAGTCTAGCTTTGGGATGGAGCCATTCTCTGCTTCCTAGCCCACTCGGATGTGCAGGGCACTCAGCACATGCCTTCCACTCCCAACTAACAGGGGGCTCCAGCAATGATGATTTACACGCTGGGGCGCATTTTGAGTGTTGCAACTGCCTTTGAGTCAGCCACACCACCACTCACAAGTATCTGTTAATCAACCCCAAAACTTACTGGTTCTCCAAGTTGGATTGTGATGGAATCCTGCTTTGCCCTATTGCTAGTGCTCTTCCCACTGGGGACGCAGATGTTTGATTGCAATCTCCCCAGGAAAAACTCACACAGCACAGCTGGACTGAGAATTCTCGAAAGAGGAACCCAAATGGACAGTAAATATGTTTTTAAAGTGTTAAGTATCAAGAGCATTCAAATGAAAACTACACCAAACCCCTACCTCACCCCTTCAGAATGGCTGTTATGAAAATGACAGCTAGAAAACACTGGCAAGGCTGTGCAGAAAGGAACTCGTAGGGCGGATGTCTCCCAAGGAGACAGGCCAGAGGGTGGAGTGTTTGCTACACAAGCATGAGGACCTGTGTTTGGTTACCCAGTACCTACATCAATCAGGCACAGCAGGGATGGGGAGAGGGCTCAGAGATTGCTGTTCCTGCAGAGACCCTGGGTCCGGTTCCCAGCAACACATGTAGATCCACACGTGTACACATAGTATAACAACATAACTTTAAAGGAAAAAAACTGGGTACAGCAGCACACATTTGTAACTCCAGAGCTGGGGATGTGGTGCAGGGACAAGAAGTGGTGCACTTCAGGCTCAGCAAGAGATGCTAGCACAAAGAAGAAGGAGAAGAGGAGGAAGAGGAGGAGGAAAAGAAGGAGGATGAGAGAGAGGAGGAAGAAGAGGAGGAGGCAGAAGAAAAGGAAGAAGAAGAAGAAGAAGAAGAAGAAGAAGAAGAAGAAGAAGAAGAAGAAGAAGAAAAGGATGAGGAGGAAGAAGAGGAGGAGGAGGAAGAGGAGGGGGAGGAAGAGGAGGAGGAGGAGGGAGAGAAAAAACCTGAAGGTAGGTAGGTAGAGAGTAGTAGAAAATGCATGACATCAACATCTGGCCTCCACAGACATAAACACACATGTGCACCCACATACATGTTCACATATATGTGCCTATACATACATATATACAAACATGCATACATATATACAAATATACACATACACACATACACATATACACTTATATACATATACACATGTACACATGCACATTACACAAATACACTCATACATATATACATATACATACATGCACAGGTATACACACATATGCACATGCACATATATACATGTACACATTACACATATATATACACATATGCACATGTATATATACACATATACATATACACATATACATTCACATATTCACATGTATATATACACATATACACATGTGTGCATACATACATACATAGGCATATACACATATACATGCACATATACACATATGAATATGTACACATATACATATATACATATACAACATAGAGATATACAGAGGAATCCTTATTTGCTATAGGTGCACGTGTAAACTAGGGCAGACATGGAAGTGACTGTACAAGTCTCTCAGGAAGCTAAAAGTGTCATGACCCACTTCTGGGCATGTTCCCAAAGTGCACTGTATCCTGCTCCAGAGCCACGTGTCCATTTATGTTTATTGCTGCTCTAGTCATGATAGCTAAGGTACAGATTCAGCCTAGATGTCCATCAACAGGAGGACAGATAATGAAGATGTGGTGTTTGCACACAAAGAGACATTCATCTGGAAGGAAAACTGAAAATTTCAGACAAGTGGATGGAAATGGGAGATATTACGTGAAGTGAGATATCTCAGATTCAGAAAGACAAGCTCTGCAAGTTCTACCTCATGTGCCAATCTTAGATTCTAATTTTTATACAAGCATTCCTTTATGGTAGTAGGGAAGTAAAGATGCCAGGAAATAGGAGGGAGCCCATGAGAGAAGGAGAATGAGTCTTTAAGAGAGAACACTAGGGAGGATAATAAACACGTGAAATATGACCTGGCAGGGGGGGAATACTGTGGAAGGTTTAGGTGGGCATAGGGGATGAAGAGACGAGGGAGCAGGGGATGAAGAGACGAGGGAGCAGGGGATGAAGAGACGAGGGAGCAGGGGATGAAGAGACGAGGGACCAGGGGATGAAGAGACGAGGGAGCAGAGAAGGGAAGAGTCCACTGGACACAATAAGCTTTGAAATGCCACAAGGAGACCCACTACTTTGCATTAACTGAGATGGAAGTTAGTCACGGGGGTGGGCGTGGGAGATGGAGGGCATGTAAGCAGAATGATAAGCTTTAGGGCTAGGGATGGGAGGGGGCAGGGCAGGGCAGGAAAAGGAGCAGCTGAGGCTTCACTGAGCACTGCCATGGCTTGGGGTGAGATGGTCCTCCTGCACAGTGGATCTAAGAAATTCACACTGGGAACCGTGGTCACAAAATACCCTACACTGCCTGATCAAGCAGCAATAGGAACCCCTTGCTCATGGCTCTGGAGGTTGGGAGGGGCATGTTCTTAGGTGACACTTGCTGCTGTGTTCTCACAGGGTGGAAGAGGACATAGGCCCCGCCCCCCCAGGCTGAAGGTCAGCATGAGTGCATAGACACACTGAGGTGCTGCTGGCTCTGCAGCCACAGTGTGAGAAGTGGGGCTCCTTGCCACCTTTCAGGGGTCTGCAGGCTGGTAACAAAGATGGCCCAGACTTAGTTAGGCCCCAAAGTTAAATCAGAGAGCAGTGACCGGGACTGGGGGCATGGGCTGATAGGATGTGGTGGCAGAGGGATCACCACTGTACTGTGAAAGGGTAAGATCAGGAAAGATCATGGTCCCCATTTCACAGATGAGAAGACTGAGGGATCTAAGATTGCACAGTGATAAGCCTAGGTTACTCTGCTTGGAACCCCTGCTCTAACCACTAGATCACAGAGCCTTGGCCCACAGAGGTCAGAGGGGCAACAGGGCTCAGAGTCCCAGGGCAGGCTGGTGTTCTGACCAAACACCTGGCTGCATGAGCGTGTTCTGGGTGTGTGGGCTGAAGTGGGGGCCCATCTGGAAGCTTCTAATCCACACGACCAAAACCGGTGCCAGTAAATTACTCTAGATAATGAGTATGTTTGCTCAGGAAATCGAGGAGGCAGAGACAGTTGCCAGAGTCATTAAACACGAGGGTGGACGTGCCAGGCCTTGCAATGCCGCCAAACCGCTCATCGGTGCAGCCCCTCCCCTAGGCTGTAGCTGTGGAGCTGAGCAACTGGGTGACAGAAAAAAATTAAAGAAACACCAGAGAGGAGTGGGGCCTGAGAAACCACCTGATATGAGTTTACAGCTAAGAAAAGCAAGGCCCAGAGAAGGTGACAGACCTGCCCGAGAACACACAGCAAGCAAAGGACGAAGATAAGTCAGGATATTCTCAAGTCATCTTAGTACAGTTGAGGCATCATGGGAGGCTCAGAGGGGGTAGGTAACTTCCCCAGGGACTCTCTGCAAAGTTAGCCATGGATATAAGCTTCGAGCTCAGGGACTTTTATCTGTGTTACCCTGGGCTTGACTCCTCCGTTTCGGTGTTAAAATCAACATGAGAGATGCAGGGGTGAGGGAGAGGAGGTGCCAGGAGGAAGGGGAGCAATTTTGGTAGGGAAAAGGATGAACAGGGCACAGAGTGGGCCTCTGTCTCAGACCTACCAGCCAATCCTGTATGTGACAAGTGACAAAGTCTCCTCTCACAGCTCCCACCTTGTGGGAGAGACACTGCTGTAGATAAATAGTGGGAGGTGGGATTGACCCTGGGTACATCCAATTTTTCATCCAACTCTGAGCTCACATCCCACTCCCACCACCACCCCTCCAACGCCTCACACAGATGAATTTTACCAACACCTCCTCTGACCCAGACCTGAGAAGCACCAAAGAGTCCCTGGAGGGAGAGAGAAATGAGGCATTGGTTGCCTCTCTCCCAACAAGGTCAGTAGGAACTGTCACCTACGCTTGGCCCTGTGGGAAGGTCTACCCTCTATGTACTTCTCTCTTCATGGGAAGGCCGGCCCTTTTCACACCTGTCTCTTCAGGTTCTGTCAACATCTCATGGCCTTTGCCCTCTCCAGCCCATTGGAAGTAATGGGCCTCTGTACCTGGCCTGTAAAAACATGCTACAGTAACCCCTCCCTAGTGTCCTCTCGGTCACTGTCTAAAAATTAACTTAAGGAAGCTACTTAAAGAAGCAACTTAAGTCAGCGACAAATGCAACTTAAGGAAAAAAGGTTCTATTGTGGCCACAGTTCAAGGTCAGAAGTTACAACCTTCAAGGTGGACATGGAGGGACAGCTAGTCACAGTGCAGCCACAGTCGAGAAGCAAGGATTGAGGAATACATGTGCTCTGCTCACTTTCTCTGTTTTATATAGTCGAGGATCCCGGCCCAGGGAATGGTGCCGCCCATGGTGGGCAGGTCTTCATACCTCAGTTAACCTAATCAAGATAATCCCCCACAGGCATGCCCAGGAACCTGGCTAGGTCTTTTCAAGTTGAAACTTGAGATCAACCATCACTTCTTTACAAACTTCAGTGGCTCTTTGCAAGTGTCTAGTTTTCTTTCGTGTGGGGATGCACAGAGCACACCGGATGGACTGTGGATCTGACTTGAGCTGGTGAGTGGGATGTCAGCAACAGAGTCATGGGCTCCCATCGTGTCCTGCACTGCATTCTGTGACATCTGTCTCTCACAAAGACAGAGCAGCAACACTGCCACAACCACCTTTCTGCAGCACTCCACCCATACTGTCCAAGTCCCACCATATTCCCCAGCCTGGGGAGGCAGGGTGCCACATGACAACAAGCTAGCTCAAGGACATGTCTGACCCAACCAGTCATGCTCCAGGGCTCATACTGTTCAGGCCATAGGGATGCACTGTAGACCCTTCTAAAGGTTCCCTAATCCAGACCACATGAGAATAGAAGAAAAGGCACAGGAAGGCTAGTGGTCTGGAAAGGATGGCAGGGTGGAGGGGCCATGGCAGTGGTGCCAGGGAGCATTGGCCAGGCTGGGCCTGAGAGGCTGAGCACTGAGAAACTGAGAAAGGTATGGCATTGGAGGTAGACATCACCTCTCCATCAGTGGAGTGTAGATACCACCTCTCCATTCCTAATGGCCAATTCCCTTGCCTGCTTCCGGACCTACCCACTTCAGGCCTTCCCAGTCCCTATTGCTGTATAAACAGCAGCTGCAAGAAGACCAAGAGCCACTGTTCAGCAATCACCCAAACCACAGGCCCAACCAACCAAGGAGACAAAGCCACTGGTAGAATAAAAATGAGACACGGATGGTCCCAAGGCAGAGAATGAACCTCTAAAGGAGAAGGGCCAGCAGTTTTGTGGCATTAAGGAGAGACTTGGACCTGGGTCCAAATCCAGACCCCACCATGCTCCTAGTGTGCAACCCCAGGCAAATTCTTGGTCTCTTTGAGTCTAGAGTTCCTTATTTGTGCATTGGGATTTGACAGGGTAAATCCCAGGAACCATGAGAGAAGGTGGTAGCTCCAAGATCGAGCCCCGAAGCTGGAAGAAGCCTCCTGCTCCAGCCTAGCACCCAACCCTTGCTCACAGGGAAACGGGCATTTCAGGGGACTGAATGGAATGTTAGATTGGATCTCACATGTGCATCACTGTAGTCTGTGGAAAGCTGATCAGCAGATGTCCTGAGAGACAGTCCATCAAAATTCCCAGGATCCCTGTCCTTGGGACTGTCAACCCCTCTGTTGGCTGTTGGCCAAAACCTCTGAACAAGGTGATAGTCCCCTAGGCAGCCTGCCCTCCACACTTACATGGGAAATGGACTCTGATTCTAACGGTTGCTGTGAAGGACAAACACCTCAGGGTTCTCAGAAAGCCCTCACCCTTTGTCCTGAACACAGCTCAGAAGCATCAAGCAGCACCACCCATGCTATGGGACTTGGCTTCTCTCGGGCTGCCTGATGGCTCAGTATGGTTAGGTCCACAGACAGAGCCGTCTGCCATGTTACTTTAGAGCCTGGTGCTCTGAAAGACTATTGCTGCAGCATAGCAGGGCATAGCAGGGCACTGAGAACCCCACATCTTCTGTGCTCACAGGAGGCATGAGACAGCAGCCCTGGGATCATCACTGGATGGCGCACTGCTCTCCTGCCAATGTGAGTCAATGAGGTGCAAGCATGGGGTTCTGGCTGAACACCCAAGAAAGACAGTGGCACCTGCCAGCCAGGACTTCCTGCTCCTAGCAGGAGAGGGCCTCACCTCCTATCACCACGTTACAGTGTGCACAGAGACAGGGGATGAGTGAACACTCAGGCCTGCTTCCTCTGCTAACCCGAAACCACTGCTTGTGAAGTCTACCCATGGGGATGGGAATGGGAACAGGTTCTGTGTGTGTGTGTGTGTGTGTGTGTGTGGTCATGAAGGGGAAAATGCTGAAGTAAAAAGGAGTGGATGATCTAAAGGTTTGTGTGTGTGTGTGTGAGAGAGAGAGAGAGAGCATATGTGCGAGTGTGTGTGAGAGAGAGAGAAAGAGTGCATGTATGTGTGAGTGTGTGTGTGAGAGAGAGCATGTATGTGTGTGTGAGAAAGAGTGCATGTATGTGTAAGTGTGTGTGTGTAAGTGTGTGTGTGTGTGTGAGAGAGAGAGCATGTGTGTTTGTGTGTGTGTGAGAAAAAGTGCATGTATGTGTGAGTGTGTGTATGTGAGAGAGAAAGAGAGAGAGAGAGAGAGTGTGTGTGTGTGTGTGTGTGTGTAATCATGAAGGGGAAAATGCTGAAGTAAAAAGGAGTGGGTGATCTAAAGGTTTGTGTGTGTGAGAGAGAGTGTGTGTATGAGTGTGTGTGTGAGAAAGAGCGCATGTATGTGTAAGTGTGTGTGTAAGTGTGTGTGTGTGTGAGAGAGTCTGTGTCTATATCTGTATGTGTATGTGTCTGTGTATATGTATGTGTATGTATACATGTGTGTATATGTATGTATGTGTATGTATATGTGTGTATGTGTATGTGTGTATATGTATGTGTATGTATGTGTGTATATGTATGTGTGTATATGTATGTGTGTGTATGTATGTTTATGTATGTGTATGTATGTATGTGTATGTGTGTATGTGTATATGTGTATGTATGTGTGTATATGTATGTGTATGCATGTGTGTATATGTATGTGTGTATATGTATGTGTATGTATATGTGTGTATGTGTATGTATATGTGTGTATATGTATGTGTATGTATGTGTATGTGTATGTGTGTGTATGTATGTATGTATATGTATGTGTGTATGTGTGTGTATGTATGTATGTGTATGTATATGTATGTGTATGTATATGTGTGTATATGTATGTGTATGTGTGTGTATGTATGTGTATGTATATGTGTGTGTATGTATGTGTATGTATGTATGTGTGTGTATGTATATGTGTGTGTGTGCCTGATGCAGGTGTTGGGACCTAAGCTAGAGCAGCACACTCTCTTAATAAATGAGAGATCTTTCTAGTCTTGGACTTTTTTTAGTTTTATTTTCAAAGCAAGTGGTTAGAGAGATGGCTCACCAGTTGTGAGTACCTGTTGCTCTTGCCAAGGACCTAGGACCTAGCACACACAGGTCGGCTCACAACCACCTGTAGCTCCAGTTCTAAGGAATGCAGTGCCTTCTTCCGACCTCCGCTGGCACCAAGCACACAACAGGCACTCACATGGTGCACATCCACGCATGCAGGCCACGCATTCATATGCTAAAATAAAATGAGTCTCGAAAAAACTTAAGTAAGCACTTGGCCCCTGTTACCTCCAGGCTCCTGCTCACAAGGTCTGTTCAATCTCATAGATCCCTAAAAATCCTCAAAGAGTAAGCTAGGCTGAACCCCGTCAACTCCCTTCTCCGGTCTCCCTCGGACTCTGTCCTGGCTTTACTACACCGACCACTGTCACGGACCTAATCAGCTGGTGCCAGCCAGCATGTATTCCATAGGGTTCTGTCTGAAATGCATCCACATGGTGCTGGGGGCGGGGCTGAAAAGCCATGTTCAGAGCATCTACCTCACTCCCTGTGGCTCCCTGCTAATCTGGCCAATCTGCACAGGACGCGATCAGTTAGTGCAGAGAGAAGAAGAAGGCTAAACAGTGTGGAGCTGAACCAGCCAGTGACACACAGGGCTCCTCTGACAGTTCTGTAGGCTTAGAGTTTTCAAAACCTACTTTAATAATGGTTCTCAAATGCTTCGACCCCCCCCCCTTCTAGCCCACTGTCCAAAGGTAGGAGAGAAAAGATGGTAAATCGGACAAGGGGATGGGAACCTTTTTCCAAGTGGTTCTTCGGGGCAATTCCAATCTCTGTTTGTCAGGATGCCAGCAGTCCAGTTCAGTAGTGTCAGGATACCAACAGTCTAGTTCAAAAGTGTCACGAACAGGAGTCAGCAATGGCAGCATGATCCATTAGAAGCCTCCAAGCCTCCGCTGCGTCAGCACGTGGGCAGCGGCAGCGGACAGCGGCAGCGGCCGCTAGGACCAGCTGAAATGACAGGAGCACTGCAGTGCCTCTCTCAACAAAGTAAAGATCAGCGAAACCCACAAAGAGTTGCACAGCTAGCTCTCAAGCCCCCTGTCACTTCCCATCGAGTCCCACTTACACTCCTCCCAAACATGGCTTGTCCTCCCACAGGTCTTGCCTCAACAAAACCCCATGTGAGTCTGCATCACATGACACAACCAAAAACTTCCACTTACAGTTCTGCATGAGCACCGGGCGGTGGTGGCGCACGCCTTTAATCCCAGCACTTGGGAGGCAGAGGCAGGCGGATTTCTGAGTTCGAGGCCAGCCTGGTCTACAGAGTGAGTTTCAGGGTCCCCAGGAGCTGTCTGAAGTCATGGCTACACACACACACACACACACACACACACACGCACACTCACACACACATGCACGCACGCACACACGCACGCGCACATGCACACACACGCACACACACATGCACACACACACTCATGCACGCATGCACGTGCACACGCACACACGCGCACGCATGCGCACACGCACACTCACACACATGCACACACACATACATGCGCATGCGCGCACACACACAGCTTTGGGTAAGGAGACATTCTTTTCCATCCTAGTTCACGAGGGGTTTTGTGCAGCTTAGGATCTGCAGTCCATGTCTACCTCTACTTTCTACGGCTACCAACAAGACCCAGCCTGAAAACCTTCATGCCTGCAGTTCTGTGCCAGGAGGCACTGGGGCATGACTGGAGATGTTACTGCAGGGGGTTCCCAGAGGTAAGTGAATCAGCCTAAATATCCTACAGGAGAAGAGAGGGAGGGAGGCGAGAGGGAAGGAGAGAGGGAGAGACAAGCAGCTGAAACGTGACATGGCCTTGGAAACAACAATGTTTTGGCTCTGAAAATACTGCCAAGATGCAAAGATGGTGATTTTAAATAATAATCCTCGTGTAAGCTTGATGTGATGGCACTAACTTGCAATGCCAGCACCTGGGAGGTGGAGGTAGGAGGTCAGAAGTTCAAAGCCATCCTCAGATACATAGTGACTTTGAGGCCAGCCTGGGAAACAAGCTCAGTCTTAAAAATGTTTTTAAATATATTTATTTTTTAAAAAGGGTACAAAACAATACATACAGACAATTTTTGCTTTTAAGATAGTTCCATGTACATGTATGTGTGCATATGAGCATGTGAGCCTGCATGTGAACACACAGGAATACGTGTCCATGTGTGTGCATGTGTGTGCGTGTGTGTGTGTGTGTGCATGCGTGTGTGTGTGTGTGTGTGTGTGCCTGTATGTATGACTATATGCCTGTTGTGTGTGCATGCCTGTGTGCCTGTTGCGTGTGTGTATGCCTGTGTGCCTGTTGTGTGTGCACGCGTGTGTGAGTATGAGAGTGTGTATGTGTGTGTTTGTGTGTTTGCAACATAGTCTGTAAGGATCACACACCACACTGATAACTGTGCTCTGTAAGAGGAGCCCAAGCTTAGAGATAGCTGTAAAACAAGAGAGAAGCCGGGCGGTGGTGGCGCACGCCTTTAATCCCAGCACTTGGGAGGCAGAGGCAGGCGGATTTCTGAGTTCGAGGCCAGCCTGGTCTACAGAGTGAGTTCCAGGACAGCCAGGGCAACACAGAGAAACCCTGTCTCGAAAAACCAAAAAAAAAAAAAAAAAAAAAAAAAAAAAAAAAAAAAAAAAAAAAAAAAAAAAAAAAACCAAGAGAGAAGAACTTTTCTTTATCTGAATTCTCGCATATTAAACTCGCAGAGTGTCTGCACTCAGCACACGTGTCATTAAAATTCATCCTAAATGAGCAAGGGGATGGAAGACAGGCTAATCATAACACTACTGTTGCCAAAGACAAAACAAAAGACAAACAAATAAACAAAAACAAGCCCTCCATCTACAGGGGAACTTCCTACATAAGCCATGGTGCCTATGGCAACAGAGTCCCAGATAGCCAGTGGAAGACAAAAGATTGCCAGCCCGTGTGGGGAGAAAGAGTTAGAAACTTGATGGGGATGTGGGGATGAATGATCCCATTTTTGTAAAAAGGATGATAATTTGGAATATAAATGAAAATGCAGGCCCTATTGCATGGTGTGGGCTTTGGGGTC
This sequence comes from Mastomys coucha, assembly GCF_008632895.1. Classification (NCBI taxonomy): domain Eukaryota; kingdom Metazoa; phylum Chordata; class Mammalia; order Rodentia; family Muridae; genus Mastomys; species Mastomys coucha. The sequence goes on from NW_022196900.1 coordinate 87,912,786, forward strand.
ACAGAATTCTGTCTAAATCTCTGGTCCTAATGGCATGGCCTTCGGCGGCTCATTCCATGCCCTCAAGCCTTATTGCCCTATCTTTAAAAAGCAGAAACAACAGGTATCTACTCCAAGGCTCTGGAAGATGGACTGATCTAAAGAATCCACCCAAGCTAATACACTTGGCTCCTGGTAGTTAATTTTCCAATCATTTGCAGTGTTTCCTCTGGGAAGTGGGTGTGGAGCAGAGAGAATATGCTGCTTTTCTGGTTTCTTTAAAGGCTCCTTCTGAGGTATAATTGAAATGCAATCAACTGGACACACTCAAATTGGGTAAGTTTTCACTTAAGCCCACACCTGCTGTCTTAGTTACTTCTTCATTGTTGCGATAACAAGAGTGCATTTTGGCTCACAGTTCCAGGGAGATACAGTCCATCATGTCTGGAGAGGGTAAAGGAAGCAGGAGGCAGAGGGAGAACAGGAAGTGAAAGCTGGGCTATAAAGTCTCAGGGCCCGCCTACTCTGACATACTTCCTCCAGGAAGGCTCCACCTCCTTAAAGTCTCACAACTTCCCCAACAGCGCCACCAATTGGAGACTAGGTGTTCAAACACATGAGCCTATGGAGGACATTTCTCATTTAAACTACAACACCCATGAATGCATTTATGGAAGATCATGAACATGATCTAAGACAGGAGAGTCGGAAGTTCAAGATCATGGTCAGCTATACAGAGAGACATAAGCACCTACCTCAATAAACAGACAAACCAACCAAGCCAGCAAAATGTCTCAGTGGGTTAAGGTGCTTGCTACTAAGCCTTATTATGATCTGAGTTAAAACCCCGGAACCCACATGGTGAAAAGAATGAACCAACTCTCACAAGTGTAATGTCCATATGCGTGCTGTCGTTCACATGCACACACACACGCACACACACATGCACGCACACACACACATACACACACACATGCACACACACGCACACACACACACGCACACACACACGCACACACACACGCACACACACACACGCATGCATACACACGCACACACACACATGCACGCACACACGCATGCACACACACACTCACACACTCACACACACACTCTCACACACACACATACACACACACACACGACCAATAAATTTAAAAATGAACTAACTTAGGTAAAGTGGCATGAGACCTTGGTCCCTGACATTGGTCCTCAGCTCTGCTAGCGCCTCACAGGCATATCAAGTCCGAGGAACTGAAGTAAAGCGAAAGATGGAGAAAATAAGCAAAGAGTACATCACCGGCTCGTTTGAGAATCGCGTGGTTCTCCTGCTCCTGTCATTTTGGCCAAGGAGACAGTGAGCATGTCTCAGAGAGCTCACCCAGTTGTGGAGAGGACATCCCTAGACCCCAGCAGCAAGGATAGCACTAACTTGGCCAGCAGGGTATCATTTGTATGCAGCCACTGCAGGACAGCTACCATGCAGACGTCGCTGGCAGGACACAGACCACCTCCTCATAAAACAAGAGATCAGTCTACTCAGCTGTGATGTGACATCTGAGTCCATGCTGGGCCCTTACTAAGTGTCCAGGGCAGGCTCTAGGGCACAGTAATGCCCTTAGTGTCAGTCATCATTGTGGTGGTTTAAATATGCCTGGCCCAGGCAGTGACACCATTTGGAGGTGTGGCCTTGTTGGAATAGGTGTGGCCTTGTTGAAGGAAGTATGTCACTATGGGCATGGGCTTTAAGACCCTCCTCCTAATCATGTGAGAGTCAGTCTTCCAAACAAGAGGTAGAACTCTCAGCTCCTCCAGCCCCATGTCCACCTGGATGCTGCCATCCTCCCACCTTGATGACTGCACCTCTGAACCTGTGAGCCAGCCCCAATTAAATGTTGTCCTTATAAGAGCTGCCTTGGTCATGGTGTCTGTTCACAGCAGTAAAACTCTAACACAATCATCATCAGGGACTAGAGAGATGGCTCAACGGTTAAGAGCACTGACTGCTCTTCCAGAAGTCCTGAGTTCAAATCCCAGCAACCACATGGTGGCTCACGACCATCTGTAATGGGGATCCGATGGCCTCTTCTGGTGTGTCTGAAGATAGTGGCAGTGTAGACACATACATGAAATAAATAAATAAATCTTAAAAAAGAAACAAAGAAGACAATCATCATGCATGTCCTGGGCCATCTTCTATGTACCCCGTGCTTTAAGTACTATTTTCATAGAATTAAATCATCCCCAAGCTAGGATTCTGCAGAAGGGGAAACTGAGGCCCAGAAAAGAACATCACTCACCATCAGCTACTATGTTAAAGGCAGCACTGGGGTGCGGGCTCAGACCTGGCTCACCGGTGCCTTACACACTGCACGTCTCCTCAAAATCTACTCTGTGCAGCACCAGGTGAGCTCTTAAGTCTCGGGCAATTAGCTAATCGCCCCTTCCCTGAGCGCATGCTGTGTGGTTTCTCACAGCTCATCAACTCAAGAGCAAGGTTCCTGCTTTTTCCTTTTGAGATCTCTGTTTATCTGTAAACCCAGCCTTTCCCACTGCTCCAAGTTCTCCTCCAACAACCAGACTCAGGCTCCTTCACATCTACCAGACTCTGGCCTAACCACCTGGCCCACAGACCCTTGACCAGACTCTGGCCTAACCACCTGGCCCACAGACCCTTGACCAGACTCTGGCCTAACCACCTGGCCCACAGGCCCTTGACCAGACTCTGGTCTAACCACCTGGCCCACAGACCCTTGACCAGACTCTGGTCTAACCACCTAGGCCACAGGCCCTTGACCAGACTCTGGCCTAACCACCTAGGCCACAGGCCCTTGACCAGACTCTGGTCTAACCACCTGGACCACAGGCCCTTGACCAGACTCTGGCCTAACCACCTGGGCCACGGGCCCTTGATCTTTGCACAGGCCCATGGGTAGGACGTGGCTCAGGCAGAAAGGAACACCTATATAGAGCGCTATCCCACCCAACTTTGTTAGCTGACACCAAACAGACCTGGAACTGGACTGAGGAGGTGTAGCCATGGAGGAAACTAGGAGGCAGAGGGGCTTTTCCAGCTCCCAGCTGGGCGGCCGCGACCTTAGTGTCCTCATCTGTCAAATGGAGATAATAACCTGAATGTCTGTTTGCTGGTGGAGAGTGAAGTAATGATATGAGAAGAAGCATGAAGCCCACCATCAGCCAACCCCCCAACCCAGCCCCCAAAGATAAACCACCATAGAGGCATGTGGAGTCATCTCCTGGCAAAGACAGAAATCTAAATCTGACTTATCCAAGAAAAGGGAAATACTAAGATGTAGGGTGGGGGTGGGGTAGTTGGCATCTCTATGAGTCCCTGGGCAAGCACTGAGCATTACAAAACATTTAACGTCAACATTCGTGCTAACGCTAAGTTTCACTCTAATTGGATGATGTGGTGGTTTAAGTGAGAGTGCCCCACATAGGCTCAGACATTTAAAGCTCCAACTCCAGTTAGTGGAACTGTTTGGACAGGATTAGGAGTTGTGGCTTTGCTGAAGGAAGTATGTCACTGGAGGGAGAGCTTTGGGGTGGCAAAGCCTCATGCCATCCCCAGGGTGCTCTCTCTACTTCCTGCTTGCGGTTGGAAATGTGAGCTCTGGAGATGTGGGCTGCTCCGTGCTGCTATGCCTGCTGCCTGCTGCCTCCTGCCTCCTGCTTGCTGCCTCCTACCTGCTGCTGCCTGCTGCCTGCTGCCTGCTGCCTGCTGCCTGCCTG
>NW_022196900.1:87917716-87949945 GCF_008632895.1 Mastomys coucha
CTCCTGCCTGCCTGCCTGCCTGCCTCCTGCCTGCCTGCCTGCCTGACTGTCTGCCTGCTGCCTGTTGCTGCCTGCCGCCTGCTGCCACAATTGCCCACCATACTGGATTTTTACACACACACCCTTAGAACTATAAGCCCAAAGAAACCCTCCTTCATATTAAGTTGCTTTGGTCATGGTTTTATCATAGTAGTAGAAAAGTAACTAATGGAGATTATTTTTCCACAAGTAAACAAAAGTGTTGATGGGGGGGTGGGGTGGGGTGGATAAGAAGGCTTGATTGACAGCTACCAGACCCTGTTCCTGATGCCCTGGCTCCCACCAAAGAACTTTAAGTCAAACACTCAGCTGGACTGCACTTAGACCAGCACCAGTGACTTGAAACACTCTTCGGATACCTTGAGGGAGATACACAACAGCTGTAGCTGCTTGCGGCTGATGTACAAGTCCAGCTGCTTCAGAGGGCTTGCTGTGGGCTCACTGCAACAGTTTCCACCCACACTAAGGGCAAAGCATGTCTCTTGGTGGCCCAACAGGAGGGACAGTTGCCACTGCTCAAAAGAGGCAATGCTGTGCTTAGTGCGAAGACATCCTTCATTTGCATGAAAGTGGAATGTGGCTCTGTAGGCAGGCAGTTCTCGCTCTGTGGTCCTGTACCGTCGACCAGGTTGTAACCACGGGCCCAGTGAAAGGTTCTCTCTCCAGGAGTCTTTCCTTGCCTGCTTAGAGAAGGCTGGGCTTGTAACACGAAGAAAGCAGTGGTGCCAAGAGCAGATGAGAAGTAGAAATGCCCACAGAAGGAGCAGAGGCCTGAAGAAGCCAGTCTGAGGAGCCAGCCTCAATACAGTGGTGGTGGAGTCAGTCACCAGCAGTAGGGACAGCAGCAGGGTCTCAGCCATGGGGACTCTAGTGGCCTGGACAGTGGCAGAGATGGAGCACAGCTGAAGGTGCTGAGAAACAGTGTTGATGGTGGCGGTGACAACCAACAGCAGAGCAGTGTCCACAGTGGTGGCAACAGTGTCCTTGAGAACTGAAGGTCTCGAACACTTGGGCAGAAGCTATACACTAACCATTGTCAAGGCCTAGAGAATGTCAGTTTCCTAAGTCAATACAAACACCGATACACTTGCCACTAGAAGGCCAAAGCTCCCACAACAACTATAAACTGAAGGATGCCAGGCTGCTGCTCTCAGCCCTCTGCTGCTACTGCGTGTTCCATCAAAGGCCAAGGGTTACAAAAGCTTTCAAGGACCACACTGGAAAGGCATCTCCTTACCCACCAAGGCTTCTCTCCAGGTAGACCAAAAGGAACCTAGCGTGCTGCTCGGCGGCAGAGGCATCCACAGCAAAGTCTGTAGAAGTTAAGGTTTTGGACACAGGCCTTATCCGATGGGACCCTGTGACCTCTCCAGGACCTTTTTTCTCCATTTTTGGCTTCCAGTTTCTCTGATCCGGCTGTCTCTATAGACAAGTAAAGTCAAGAAGGCTGCCCAGCAATGGACACCCTCTGGGAGTCAGGGGTTTCCCTGGCAGACCCAGCACAGTCCAGGGCATCACTGTAAAGTCTCCCTGCCCTTTGTTACTTCATCCTGCATTTTGAATCGGATCTGTTCTTCTTGCTGTCGTCCTGAAAGTCACAGCTGTGGCTGTCGGCTTGAGATCTTCCTTCTTTTTGGATACAGATGTTTCATTTGAGGGCTGCTGCAGTACCATCCCCCAAATTCATCTCTGTGCCTTCAAGTTACATTCAATTTAAGTGACTTTATGCTTTTTCTTCAAAGATTTTTGACCCACATAGAAGCATGTTTTTAGTTCCTAAGCATTTGATGGCTTGGCCAGGGAGCTTCCCCCTTTTACCACCTAATCCCATTGTGGTCAGAATAGATTTATCTTTATTTTTAATGTTTTTTTTATTTTGAAAAATCTAAATCTTTCTAAGCCCGTTAAGACTCTTTTCTGATCCAGCTAAGCTCTGTTTTGGTAAATTCCAATGTGTGCTGAGAATAACACACTGTAATCTGTTGTCTCTAAGTGTCAGTAGAGTGTAAGTTAACAGTGTCTTCCAATCTTCCTGTAGTCTCACAAATTCCCTGCCTGTTGTTTTAATCAGTCATTGGAAAAGGGATTTGAAGTGGAAACTTAAGGATTCTTTGGAAACTCGGTTGGATGGTGTTTTGCTGGGGCAAACACATGAAGGAAGTATCCACATATGCTGTGGACACACACGAGTGTGAAAGGCTAAGACAGACTCGTGAAGGCACGTTTCCCTGAAGCAGACACAGGAGAGAGGATGCTCTGCTAAAGCAAGCACGTGAAAGGACCCGTGATGAAGGATTCTTTGCTAACAACACACATGTATTGGTCTGCCTTACATTGTGTAGTTGGGCTGCAATTGCTGGGACTCCATAGAGGGAAACGCACCAAAAAAATTTCTGGTGGCACACTGCGGTTTGTTGCTGCTTCCTTGGACTCAGGCTGACTGGATGCGCGTGCTGAGGCAAAGCATGATGTTTGGAGGGTATAAACAGGACACGGCAGAGTGACGGGGAGAGAGCTTGGCTTGCTGGTAGAGCTAGCTGTGCAACACTTATGGGTCTCACATCTTTGCTGATCTTCACTTCCCTGAGAGAGAGACACAGCTGAGAACTTCTCCTGGTGTTCCTGTTGGTCCCTCCTGCTGACTGGAGCCAAGGCTGAGGCCGGCTGTCTCTGCTAGGTCAAGTCACCACTGTTGCTAACCCAGCTCTACCGAACTGGACTGCTGGTGTGTCCGTGAGGTGTTTGCGAGTGGATGGAGCTGCCGCTGCTGACCTGTGATCTGAACTGCCAGGTTCCAAACAACACAGACAGGAGTTGCTCTAAAAAACCTTTCTAAACAAGTCCACTTCCCCTGTATCCTTTCTGTTCCACTACCTCTGGTGGGTGGTGGGCTACAAGGGAGGTTAAAGCATTTAAGCACCATCGTTAGAAATAAGATTTTTAAAAAAGTTAAAGTTACAAGAATTACAACAACCCTGGTTGCCAGTGTGGGCATCTGCTCCCTCCAAATGCTTCTATTCCTTTTGTATGACCTCAGACTCCGTCATCATAAACCTGAGGATCCTGACATCTTCTGGATGAATTGTGACCACTTCATCAAGGTGAAACCCCCTTTCGCTGGCATTATCAAGACATATCTTAAACACCTTTTTACTTTTAAATTATTTATGGCTTACATATATTTTTTTAAATTTTTATTTCGTGTGCATGAGGAAGGTACTGCCATGCCAGGCATGGAGGGAGGTCAGAGAACAATTCGCACCTTGTGGGCACAATAGAGACCAGAAGAGGGCCTTGAATACCCTGGAACTGGAGTTACAGGAGGTTGTGGGGTGCCATGTGGGTGCTGGGAACAGAACCTGAGTCCTCTGCAAGAGCTCTTGATCCATGAGTCATCTCCCTGGCCTTTTATATTTTAATCTATAGTATTTCCACATTGTCTCCAGGTCTCATAGTAGAGATCCACTACTCATAAATTTGTCTTGAAACTGGTTCCCAAAGAAACTGTACCCAGAAGCCCCAGTTCCACCATTGCCTGGGAATGATGTCCTCCAAAACTTTAAGATGAACCCACACTTCCTGTTGAAAGGCTGGAGAATTTTAGAATTTAAAATGAGGGCATTTAATAGAAATGTATGTATAATGTATAACCTTTACCTAAAAGGGGGCATGGAAAACCTCTGTAACAAGCCAAAAATGTGGAGTAGCCAGTTCCAGGAACTTGGTTAACTCAGAGCCTCAGGGCTCTGGTTCCCAATACCTGCCCCTCCTGAATGATCCACAATGAGGGCGGAACTAGGAATGAAGGTCTAGTGGTTTATGAGACTCTCCACCCCGTCAACCCGTAAGTGAAGATTACATTCCTAAAATGAATATGTTCCCCTCCCTAACTGAATACCTTGGGTTGTGTCCCTCTGAAATTTTCCACTGTTTTTATGTTACGTTTCTTTGGTAACCCTCTCCCCGCCTCCAGTTTGTGGTTTTTCTCTTTAAATACCCCTCACTTCTTGTGTTCAGGGTCAAATGCCTCTGGCCAGCATGGTCACGAGATCGACCCCGGTACCGGCCTATCCCAAATAAACCTCATGTGATTGCAGCAAGTTCGGTCTCTCATGAGTTATTGGGTGGTCGCGTCATCCCGAGACTTGAGTAAGGATCTCCCCAGTTCTGGGGGTCTTTCACTGTCACCCTGGTGAGGAGACGGAAGACCAGAGATGAGCCTAAGACTCTTTGCATCAATATTCAGATCACTACAGAGGTGGCCCTGGCCCATTCCCCTTACACCAGCCACCCCTCAGACCACCACTATCTGTGGACATAGACCTGAACATCTTATTCCAAAAATCCCTTCCCCTGCCTTCATCCAATGGGCCAACTCCTTTTCACTCACTGAATGCCTGCATAGAAACCCTCCAGGGGGCTTCCACTCTGCATAGTAACTCACCTTGGACCGACTTCCCACACAGCTAGGCATAATATATATAACCAAGTAGATTGTCATGTTTACCTACATGAATGTCTTTCCCAAGTACAGGTGTGAAAGGCCGTAAGCACGCCAGTGCATGTGCGTCAACACCCAAAGCATCAGCACATCTGGGCATCTCATCTGGATAAGGTGGGGGCTGGAGGAATAGCTGGGCCCTCCATAATTCATTCTCTCTCTCTCTCTCTCTCTCTCTCTCTCTCTCTCTCTCTCTCTCTCTCTCTCTCTTACAGCAGCGTGCTCTCTTTGCTCCCTTCTGGGCCTTATACAATTTTCTTGGTATAGTCTACTTAGGCATATTCAAATCCTACTATACATTGTCAGTACTTTTGCTTTATAATGAGTCAATTATCTTGTAAAGAGATTTAAATAAGGAAAATGTATTTTTCATACGTGCCCATGCACTTGCAAATTGCAGTGATTTTCGTTCTTTGTGTAAGTCTGCATTCTCCTCTGGTGGTGTTTGCCTGAAGTTGGAAGAATGCCATTTAGCACACCTCCACCCCACCTTGGGCTTGAAATTCATGCTTCCGAGAGATGCAGCCTCCCGTTTTCTTTCCCTGTAGGCAGGAGAGTGAGTGGCTCTAGCTTCAGGTGGATCTCCTTGGATGTGTAAAGGTCCAGGAGCCAGAGCAGGAGGGTAGAGAGTGGAGCTGTGTGGGGCCCAGCTCTGCTCTAGCAACAAGAGAATGGCAGGCCTGGGGCATGAGGACTGAGCACCTTAGTCATGGGGCTGTCCCACAAGGTCCTCTAGGCCCCTCTGGGGCCACCTTCATATGGAAGGGGACCTTGCAGCCTCCGTCTGCTGATTGTAAGTTGTGACTCATGGCCTTGAATGAGATGGCACAGGACTCTCCAGCCAGGGACTTTAACAAGGGAAAGCTGTCGCATGGGGCGCTGGAGATCTTCAACTGCAGAGGGCGAATCTTCTCACCCCCCTCCCACGAGTCCCTACAGACCAGAGTTGGACAGGCGGGAATCCTGCCCGTTTGGGTTGAGAGGCCCCATCTCATCTGAAGTCCTGAAGCCATCAGAGTCATAGTCTGACCGGCACTGGCAGGCAGGGCTGGACATCCACAGAGCCCACTGCCCTGGGCACCCCAGATCTGTGCCCAAAGCACAGGGAGCTCATGCCACATTTCATCATTGTTTTCTAATGAGTCAGGGTGATTCTGTGGGCATGGAGCAGCATGGAAAGGGCACATACACAGGCATTGAGCTTGGCACCTGACCTTTGACTCTGCAAGATTATCAGTCCCCCTGGGTCCCCTACTTTCCAGCCTAGAGTCACCAGTGGCAGGCTGTTGCTGCCTAGGCCAGACTGTAAAGCCTATTGCTGTTCTCTCTCTCTCTCCCTCTCCCTCTCTCTCTCTGTGTCGCTCTGTCTCTGTGTGTGTGAGACCCCCCCCCCACACTTTATTGTCCTTTGTCCTCCCTGGCTGCCCATCACTCCATCACTTTTTTAAGTAGAGAAATACACCTCAGAACACCTCCACCCTCCTTTAATCAGGACCCAATTCCTGGGTCCCAGAACCCAGCACCACCAGACCTGTTGAAGGAAGAAGCACTGGCTGAAAACGCATTCTGATAGTAAACCCAGGTTAGTCACTATAGGCTCATTCCACACAGTCCCCATCCTTCTTGTGCCCATCAAACACCTACACAGGAACGAGCCACAGCATGCAAACACTGTGCCCGGAGCTTCTTATGGAGCTAAGTGTTCTTATAGATGCACTTAAAACCTCCATCGCCAAACCTGACAAAAAAATAGTGCTGTTCATGCTGGCAATTCAAAAGCCTCATTTCAAACGGTATTAATAGCAAATAAAATACACCATTACATGACAAGACTTTTCAGCCCTGAGGAGCACTCTTCACGCAGTAGTATGTCGGATGGCGGTTCCCATCCACACCAGCTCTTACAACACGGGTTCCATGGATCTGCTTCTCACTGGGCTGATGGTATAGCTGGTTCATCCAGGAGAAGCAGGCTGATAGATACCATAGCTGGATCTGTGGGAAGAAGCAGACAATGTCTAGACTGAGGAATACCCAGCTCAAAGAAGTACTAAGAGAGGAACTTCAGGAAACATGAACCTGGAGGAAGTAGTATTTAACTCTCCTCTGAAGGTAGAGAAGGTGGCACTGAGGGGCAAAGGAAGTCCAGGCACAGGGACTCTGCACTGTCGCCTACTGTTCTAACCCCAGCCTCACTAAGCAGAGCTTCACCCCTGCTACCTCACTTCCTCCCTCCCCTCCCCCTGCTGAGAAACTCCTATGCAACCTTCAAAGCCCTGATTTCCCCATCTCTTTGATGAAAGTCTCATCCAGGCAAAACTAATCCATCCCTCAGCTCTGCCCCTGAGCAGCCAGCACAGGATGTAACCTGAGCACACAGCTCTGCCCTTAGTATCATCCTCATCATCTCTCTTACTCCCTACCCCCACTCTGATGAGAGAGACATCATTATCCCTTATCCAAAAGAACTGGGCTTTGAGAGGTGACAGAAGTCCTCTGAGCCACATAGGCAGAAGTAGTGGAGCGCCTACAAACCCACTTTTTGTAATCACCAGTCTCCCTTTAACTAGATCAAGCAAGTGGGTCTGACATCTTTCCCAGGATTCTCCATATCTCCAGAACCAGAAAAGGAGGGTTCTCGGAGGTCTGTCAGTCATTTCCCATCACCAGCCTCTGCTTCCGCAAAGCCCCAGAGCCTGCCAACTGGCTGTACAGGATACCAAGAGCCCAGGAATGGTTTTATCTGGACCTTTCTCCAAGTGCCTCTCCTCATGTATCATACAAACCTGGTCAATGCTTAGCTGAATGAAGTGTAGACTCTGCTATGCAGGTCCAGCACAGGCCCCAACACCAGCCAAGCTCTACTATGCATTGCAGGCCTGAGGCCAGGCAAGAACGGGGATCAAAGGCAAGCAGGATTGAGTTCAAATCCCCACCTGTCCTCTAATGCGACAAGTGAGCAGAGATGAGTCAGCTTCTTCCCCACCGTCCCTGGGGGACTCAGGCTCTCTTCCATAAAAATGGAAGACAGTGTTTGCATGGAGGTCAACTCAGGGACTGGCAGTAAGGGGTTACCTAAGGCACTGACTCTCTTTAAACAACTGAACAAACGTGGAATTCAGAAAAAATGGCCCCCAAAAGCTTTTGGGGGTACATGCAGACATGCAAGTATACGCACATAAAATTTAAAAATACGCATTTTTTAGAATAGCTTTTGAGTGAATTCTTCACAGGAATGGCTTCCCACTCCCCAGGCGTGTCTCTCGGCTGCCATGGTTGCTGGCCAGCCTCACCCCATCACCACTTTACAAGGCAAAGACACAGAAGTAAGAGGACCCACGGCATCCTTCCATCCCTCTCACAGCATACTATTGCAGACACTAAGTCTTCAGTCGTCCTAAACATGGAGTCACCTAGGATGGCGGGAACTGCAGGACAGAACAGACCAAACTCCTGATGAGAGCAACTCTCTATCCCCTAAAGCAGTGTTTCTCGATGTGTACACTTAGACACCTTTGGGGTTAGATTGACCCTTTCCCAGGAGATGCCTAAGACTATCAGAAAACAGACATTTACATTATGACTCATAGCAGCAAAATTATAGTCATGAAGTAGCAACGAAAATAATTTTATGGTTGGGGAGTCACCACAACATGCGGAACTGTATTAAAGGGTCGCAGCATCAGGAAGGTGGAGAACCACTGCTCTAGAGTAAAGATGCCTCGGCAGAAGTGATTACCTCCTGGGAGCCAATCTGCCCTGTCCAGCAATAAAGACCTGCCTAGACCAGCTTACAGGACCAGAACTGAGACAACAGTCCAGTCAGCCAAGAGCTGGGATGGTCAAAACCCTGGTCCTAACAAGCTAGGCTTCATCACCTGCCCTCACATAGTCCAATTAAAGAGACAAGTCCCAGTGAGAAGCAGAGAGACAAGAAGTTTAGACAATGCAGCCACAATCAGAATAGAAACAAACAGATTCGGCAACACCCACAACACCACCACAGAGCCTTGATTTGAAGGTTAGTGCAGTTTTTATTGTTATCTGAGAAAGGGTCTTGTGTAGCCCAAGCTGGCCTTGAACTCATTATGTAGCCCCCAAATGACCTTGACTTTCTGATCCTCCTGGCTACACCTCCCAAGATCTGGGATTACAGGCATCACCCACCACGTCCTATGAGGTTCTGAGGGTCAAACCCAGGCAAGCAATGAGCTACATCCCCAGAGGTTTATGTCTAATTAGAGGTCAAGAAGTGTTCCCAACTGAGAAGTCATGGCAGTGTGGCTCCACCCACTACTGGCCCACCATTGTCTGGGCTCCCAGTTAGTTACCTGGTAAGCCAAGTTGTCAGAACTTGGGTCCACTGTCTCAGTAGTCTGATGGCCAAGGAGAAGAACACAGAGACACTCCATCAAGATGCTTACGCCATGGCCCAGGCTCAGCCCAGACCTGCTCCCTTCCCCAGCTGACCTTTAAAGTGAGTGTAAGAAAATCTTCAGTTTGTGTGTCAGAAATAAAAGCTCTCCAGGTCCTCTGAGACACCCTGATACTCTCCTGCTGGGTTTCAGGTCGAATCTCTCCTTGTAATGATGACCACCAGGCTTTGGCTGAAAAGAAGGGGCACTATCCTTCACATGATTTTTTGACGGGCCTCAGATTCCTCCCCCTCCCTAGCTGATGGGGTCTGCACTCTGACCCCAAGAGGAAGGGAGATGGGGTATCTGTAGAAGGCTCTCCATGCTTGTCATGGTTCCTGGCACCCTCACTCAGCCCACTGCCTCTTCCCTGCCTGCAGAGCACCCCACACTGACACCCCCAGGGAACGTGGTACACTCTTCCCCTACCCTCCTGACATCATTAGCCTCTTACGGGGCGAAGAAATTGGAGAGAGATTAGATAACTTCTCTGTGTCTTATGACACCGGTCTGAGCTCCAGCCCACACTCTGGCAGTTCCCGGATATGTCCTTCCCGCCCTGCTCTGGACACCAAGCCTTGGTACGTGCTGTTCCCGTCTTCTGGACAACCTTCCCGCCTCTTGACTGGAGAACCCAGCCTGTTCCTGGGACCTCCCCCCAGCAACCCCCCGGGAAGGAAGGGAGAAGGATGAGCCACAGTCAGCCCACATGGGAAGTGTCTTCCTTTCTTTTCTTACTGCTGTGATAAAAGACTTTGACCAATGTAACTTAGAAGAAAATGGATCCCAGTGCAAGGGTACATACAGTCCGTCACAGTGCGGAAGTCAAGGTGGTAGAAGTTTATAGCAGCCGGACACATACAGTGACCACAATTGGAAATCAAGGGGGAACAGATGCATGCTCCCTTTCTGTTGATCTAGTCCAGGATCCCAGTCAAGAAACGGTGCCACCCATGACCAGCCACTCCTCCCACCTCAGGAATCGCAATCGAGAATAATCTCCCAAAGACGTGCCTAGAGGCCCATCTTCCAAGTGATTCTAGTCTGTCAAGCTGACGATTACCACCCCAGATGCCAAGGTCATACTGGGAAGAGTGCTCTCAGTGAACTCCAATATAGCCCATCAACCATCACAGAGGGCTTCTCCAGCCCATTTTACAGATGAATGAACTCAGGCCCTAGGCATGGAGCAAGCTGCCCGAGGTCAACAGCAGGTCTGGGATAACTCACCGCCTGACTAACAGGCTAGCTTTGTGCCTCTTCTTTATTCTGGGTTTCCTCGCAACGCCCCCCCCCAACAAAAACGGGGGACCTTTCTCCTTCCTTCCTGGTCTCATGATAGAATATCCTGTCCCCAAGGCCATCTCTCACCTACCTGCCTCTCTAGTGTCCCCTCTCCCAGGACAGCAACAGAAACAACTCTTGCTCACTTCAGTGAATGAAGAGAGCAGAGGAGAGCCCCTGGCCCATTGCATTCCCATGTCCTGGGTCTGCCCCCAGGGAATTCAGAGCCCTCTTGCCAATGGTCAAGCTGTGTATGCTTGGACAGACTTGGACTCTGGGCTAAGGCTCTGGCCACTTTACAGTGTCAGCTCCCTATTGGGAAAGGACCAAGACAAAGCTGAGCGCTAACATGAGACCAATTTAGGTTCCATGTCAGTAGTGACGGAACAGGTGACCCTGACTAGCAACGACTTCCTGCCCTGAGTCTTATTGTCATCCGCAGACCTGCCCAGAGGAGGTTTTCATATCCCTGCGGAGGTGATTATGGCCCACTCCTGGGATCTCTCTCTATTCTTGGGATGTGTATTTGGGCTCTACATTTCTCAAGCTGAGCCTGAGACTCCAGAGTGGCTATGGGGTCTAGCAAGCTGTGGTGAGCTTATCACAGAACTTCCTAAATTCAAGATCTGGAATCCACAAATGATTCCATGAAAGTTTGGCTCAGAATAATATCCTGTATCTGGGGACAAAGGACTCAGCCCACAGGGACAAGAGAGGCCAAGGAACAAGGTCTCTCTTCGGGCACTCCTGACACGCTAGTCTCCTGCCCCCTGACTGCCAGAGGGTCTGAACGTACCCAGACCAGAGAAGCTGACAAGACCCTTTCATTGGTGGAATTAGGGAAGACCCTGGAGTGAGGGTAGCCTTCTCAGAAGAGATGGCAGCCATTGGTTTACTCCATGAGAAAGGTTGTGGGATAAAGGGTAAAGGGGTATCAGATATAACACAATCCAACACGGCCAGAACTAAACCAGCTGTGTGGCCAGATCTGAGATGGCCTGATGCTGGGGACCAGAAACCCACATCCTGGACACAGGGACACACATCCACACACCCACACACCCACACACACAAACACACACCCACATGCACACACACACACCAGCCTAAGGCAATTGTGCTGGTTTTATATCAACTTGACACAGGCTAGAGTCATCAGAGCCTCTACTAAGGAAATGCGTCCATAAGATCCAGCTGTAAGGCAACTTCTTAGTTAGTGATCAATAGGGGAGGGCCCACAGCCCATGGTGGGTGGTGCCATCCCCTAGGCTGGTGGGCCTGGGTTCCCTAAGAGAGCAGGCTGAACAAGCCATGAGAAGCAAGCCAGTAAGCTTGCCGTTCATGGTATCGGCATCAGCTCCTGCCCCAGGTTCCTGCCCAGTTTGAGTCCTCTCCTGGATTCCTTTGGTGATGGATTACAATGTGGAAATGTGAGCCAAATAAACTCTTTCCTCCCCAGCTTGATTTTTGGTCATGGTGTTTTGTCACCAAGCCAGCAATCTTCTGCTCATTCTGTGTGGAGTCTGGGCCCATTTCGCAACCCAGAAAGAGCCAGCAGGGAGCAGCAGAGAAAGTGGATATGATGTCACATTTGAGCTCCTGTACCTCTTCTGTGACCCCCACCCCCCACTGCACAGTATTTGGTACCTACTCCCTTCCTCTAGTCTAGGGCCCTACACACAGAAGTCTGCCTCAGCTCTTCTGTCTGTCTGTAAAATGGGTCTACAAAACAGATCACAATGAAGGTGAAACTAGAAAAGTCTCTAACAGAGGTGTCTAACCTTTGACATTGCAGCATGAGAATGCCATCTACAAATGTGCTGGGCCACATTCATAGCCATCCAGGGATGAGAGTGGCCCTTGGGGTGGGATATACCTGTTAGCCCCTGGAACGTACCCAAGAAATGGTGTTTCTAGAGACCCAGGGCTGTCCTGACTCTAGCCCCCAGATACTGAGTGTAGTGAGTGAGCAGTGCAGCCCCTTGCATGCTGACACACCTGAGGACCCTGGAATTCAGTCACCTAGCCTCCTAGCCATGGGCACCTGAGAAGGAGGCACGTGGTCTGGAGGAGCAGGAAGCCCCTGTACAGCTCCCGTCTTCTGCCATGTTAATGGAATTGCTGCCCAGAACAGATGGGATGTTAGGGCTCCCCCACACCCATTTTTTACGGAGCTTTGGTCTGGGAGATAACTGTGTAATTAAAATGAGAAATGCAAACAATCCTCTTAGTGAGACTTAGCCACCTTCCCTCCCTTGTAAATCTATTAATGAACCGTAATTGTAAAAACAGATCCTTTATTGGAACATGGTAACCAATTCACCGTGGGGCGATGAGGGCCCCAAGACCTGCAGACAGAAAGAAGCATATATTAATTAGCTTAAGTCTTTATCTATATAAAAAATCAAGAAAACAAAAACATTGGTTGCAAAGCAATTTTCCATCTGCTGATAGACCGTGGCTGCTCAGGGGAGACGCCGGGTTTCCTGGTTTCTGGGATTTGTTTATAACCTTTGGTTAATCAAACCTGGAGCAGAGAGAGACGTGGTAATTATATGGAGAGGGTAGATGTCATGGGAACCTGCAGCAGATGTGGGAAGAATCAGAAAGAGTTAGCACAGAGTTTGGGGGCCAATAGACCTGGAGAAATTATCCCTGCATCCCTCAGAGAGGGAGGCTCCATCTTTTCAGCGCTGCCCCCCGCAGGGTCACTGTGAGCCGGACTGTGGGAACTGGCTTACCCAAGCAGAGATTCAGTGTAGGATGGGCTGCCTAGGAGCGAAGCCCAAGATAGGGACTTGTGGGTGACATGGGTCACTGAAGGGTGTAAGGGGGCAACACAGAGCAGACAAGGCCCAGGTTTAGTGGGGATTCACTGCAGCCTGCATCCACGGGGCACTCTGGAGCCTATGGGCATTCTGGAGCCCACAGGCACTCTGGAGCTCATGGGATCTAGTGGCCATCCCATCTCAGACACAGAAATGGATCTTATGCATCCTGTGTCAGTCATTAGCTAAATGTCATCATGTGGCATGACTTTCCAGACTTTGTGGGTCTGCGTGAGGGTCACACTATAGCTTGAGAGTGGACTCACTAGCCCATTCAGGAGGACTTGTGTGGACACCTCACCTATCGCGAGAACAGTAGCAGAGGGCTGGCGAGATGGCTCAGAGGGTAAGAGCACTGACTGCTCTTCCGAAGGTCCTGAGTTCAAATCCCAGCAACCACATGGTGGCTCACAACCACCCGTAATGAGATCTGATGCCCTCTCCTGGTGCGTCTGAAGACAGCTACAGTGTACTTATTTATAATAATAAATAAATCTTTGGGCCGGAGCAAGCATAGCAAGCAGTAGCGAGCAGGGCTGACCTGAGCGAGTGGGGTTGACTGGAATGAGCAAAGGTCTTAAATTCAATTCCCAACAACCAGATGAAAGCTCACAACTACCTATACAGCTACAGTGTGTACTCATATAAATCTTAAAAAAATAAATCTTAAAAAAAAAAAAAAGGAACAGTAGCAGAGATGGAGGGGCCACAGATATAATGTATCAGTTAGCCAAGGTGTGCCTGGGATTGACAGCTGCCAGGGAAACTAGAGGGAGGAGCCTGGGGCAGTTTTCCCTCAGGAGGAACTGGAACTCGTAGTGCCTTATCTCAGGTCCCTGCCGTCTGGTGTGCTGCCATCCTGCATCCAGGCCTTGCTTCTAACATCGTCCTTGTTTTCCTGGAGAAACCCCTCTCAGTCTTTTCCAGAGGTCCCCCAGGAATCATCTCTCACGTAGCAGGCCACACCTATGGCTCCAGGCCTCAACCAGAGCTCGTTCCCACCACCACAGTGATTGTTCAGAAATGAGCACATGACTCAATGGGGTTGAATTTTGAGATTTTTCTATAATGGTGACTGAGTATTTGAGAGCGGGGAACTATGGGCAATGAGGTGAATGGCTGTGGTAAGAGAACAGAGCCCAAAACAGGGGAACGGTGGAGGCTGTGGGTCCCACTCCAAGGCTTCCTTTTTCGCTTTTATACAGACTCGGCATCAAATGTGCAGTGGAGACTGCATCAGATCAACCTTGGAACTTGGACATTTAAAGCCCACAAAATACAAAGAGGCCTCAATCCAGACTAGTAATGAGTTAGGAAGTAAGGCTGATAAATAAGAAATAAAATTATCATTGATTGAAGGCAAATATTCACTGTATGTACGAGGCATCAGGGTGTTTGTGACATACGCATGACCTTGAACTCACAGCTCTCTCTATTGTAGGGACCACTATGTTATTTCCTCTTTTTCTTTTTCCAGCTGAAAACACTTGGCTTCATTTTAAACCGGCTTCCATCCAACAAGAGTTAGACACTGCTCTAGGCATTGTTATGCATAGCAATTTCTCATCTGGGATTTCAATTTTCACAACGCCCTGAAGTCCAAAAATATTAAACAAAAGAAAAGTCCAGAGTAGTTAATAAGTTTTAGATCATATGCAATTCTGCGTATTGTGGTGAGGTTTGTGCTATCCTACTTCAGCCCACCTTTAGCATGCTGCACCTCTGTCCACAGGGTCTGTGGTGTATGCGCTACCCACCCATTCATTGCATAGCATCCTCTCGGTTATCAAATCAGTATCACAGTGTTTCGTGCAGGGTTCTTGACATTACCCAAAGTTACCTTAATACCATGGACGATTTGCATTTGGTAATTGGTACTTTCTACTGTCACCATCCGATGACTTTTAAATTTTCTGATCCAGCCACCAAATATGACTTAAGAGACTTGGGGAGAAGACACAGAATGATGATCTTGTCTCTTTTTAACCTCTCCCATCCTGATTCTTCTCCCACTCCTGGAGTTCTAAGCCTTCAACCACTATCCACTTCTTTTCCCTCGGAGAACTTCCATGATTTGGAATTCCATGCGTTTGCCGGTAACAAATTCGGTCTTAGAATAGCTTTATCTTCCTTTTACTCTGGACAGTTCTCTTTGCCATTTTGAGACTCTGTCATCGGCAGATCTTCTCTGTGTGTGCTTGAAAGCTGTTGGGCCACTTCACGTCAGCCCTGTTGGCTTCGAGAGAGACACCTGCAGTCGTTCAAATTGAGGCTTGCAAACACCTCCCGGCTCCTCTCTGACAGCTTTCAAGCCATCTCTGCTGTCTTTCACTTTCAGGGTTTAATTCCGGTGTGATTTGACATGAATTTCCCTGGGGTTGTGTTTGAGCTTCCTGACTCTGTAGGTTTATGTTTTGATTGAGTAAAAAAAAAAATTTAACCTGTATTCATTCAAGTACCTTTCCAGTCTCTCTTCTCTCTTTCTGAGACTCCAGTAATCTGACTGTTGACTCTTGATATCCTCCCATGGGGCTCTGAGAGTCTGATGTTTGTTTTCAATGTTTTCTCTCCGTTGTTGATAAGGAGCCAATTCTATTGGTCTATCCTAATTTATTCTATCCACTATTCCCCACCCCTATCCCACTCCCACCCCCGACCCCCATTGAGTCAGCCACCTTGGTCATTGTACAAAGAAAGGGAGGTACAGAGAAGTTGGGGTTCTTACCCAACCACACCTCTATGTCTCAGGATACACACAGGGGCCCCTTCTCCAGCTGGAAGCCCCCCAGGCCAGCCCCCTGTTCTCCTCCAGTCTCCCCAACAGAGCTCAGTGTGTCTGGAGGAAGCTACTCTGTAGTGGTTTGAATGAAAGCATTGGCCATAGACTCTGATGTTGGGCACTTGGTCTTAATGTTTGAGAAGTTTGGGAGGTATGGCTTTGTGAAGAAAGCATGTCACTTGGGGAGCAGGCTTTGAGAGTTAAAGACTCTTGTCATTTCTGTCTCACAATGTTTCATGCTGGCAGCTCTAGATGTGAGCCCTCGGCTTTCTGCAGTAGCCGACATGGCTGCCACTTGCTGCCATCGAGGATTCACAAACCCCATGGAAATACAAGCCCCAAACAAACCCTTCCTCTGTAAGTTTCCTTGGTCCTTGTGTTTTATCACAGCAATAGGGGGCAAACAAAAACATGGCCTAAGCAGGCAGAAAGTCCACAGTCAGCTCCTTCTCTGAAGACATGGGTGTCTGATCACAATAATACTGAAGTGTCCACCTGGGGGAGGTGACCAGCAAAGCTTGTCCAGCAGATTTCCCACTTAGGGAAATGGAAGAGTCACTGCATTGCTACAGAGTGTTCTGCCCGGGGAGACAGGAGCAGTACAGAAAGCCAGACCAGCAGCCAGGAGGAGCGGCCCTCTAGAATGGCCAAGTGTTTACCCTTGCTTCCTCGACTTCCTTTCTACTTTGACGGCATTATGGAGGCTGCTGATAACAAAGACATAGGAGGGTCCAGGAGAGCTCCCATGGGCACACAAAGAGGTTCGTGGGGGTCATGGATGTCTGAGTGTATGTGAGCACCTACGTGATCATGGGAGGCGAGTACCTTGGTCTGTTCATGCTACTATGACAAATACCATAGATTGGATGGCTCAATCAACACCTATTTTTTGATTCTGATGGCTGGGCATTCCACAATCAAGTTTACAAACAGCTATGCATCTGGTGAGGATACACACACACACACACACACACACACACACACACACACACACACCTGATTGTAAGTAGCTACCTCCTTGCTGTGTCTGTGTGTGACAGAGATTGTTCCTCTTCTGTCTTTTCTATGAAGGTGCCAATCTCACTCTAGCTCCTCCCACATTCCTTTATTGCTTCTTCCCAAAGCTACCCTGCAACGCACTCCACATACCTACAGGGAAATGCACTTATTCATACACATTCAGACTACCACAGTGTATGAAAAAGATTTTGGCATTAGATAGTGTTTGTGTGAAACTGGGTATAAGATGTGTGTACATGATTGTGTAGGGAACTGTCTTAGTTAGGGTTCCATTACTGTGAAGAGACACCATGACCAAGGCAACTCTCTTTATAAAGGACAATATTTAATTGGGGCTGGCTTACAGTTTGAGAGGTTCAGTCCATCAACATCATGGCAGAAAGCATGGCAGTGTCCAGGTAGGCATGGTGCTGAAAAGGGAGCTGAGAATTCTACATCTTGATCCAAAGGCAGCCAAGTAGAAGATGTCTTTTCTGCACTGGACAGAGCTTGTGCTTAAGACCTCAAAGCCCACCCCAACAGTGACAAACTTCCTCCAACAAGGCCATACCTACTCTAACAAAGCCACACTTCCTAATCACTTCCCATGGGCCAAGCATATTCAAACCACCACACAGATATTGCGAGCATGTGCTTGTAATATTGCATGTGCACAATTGTGTTCTGAGGTCAGATGAGATTGTACGTTCAAGTTGACACCTGCAGAGTTGAATGAATGCGATATTGAGTGTATGTATGAAGTTGGGTGTCTGCGTGACATTTCGCGAGTGTTGTGTGGGAGCCACAGGAGGGAAGAGATCATTCCACCCTGACTAGTGTGAATCACTGACATTTCCTGGAGAGACATTGGGCTCAAGGAAGCCAGGCTGGTGCTTATGTCTGTTTAGTGACAGGCAGGGGACTAGAGGAAGCCTTGTGGAGGAGACAAAGGCTCCTGCCTCGAAGAGCAGAGGTGGCATGCTGAGCTGGGCCTATGCATTGATGTTGATTTGGAAATGTTGAGATTCCTCAGCCTTTATAAAAAGCATTACACCACTGATTTGAAGGAGCCTCCAGCAAAAGCCACTTCGGCAAGAGGCTAAAGCAGACAGACCCCAACAGGCAAGAGCAGACACACAAGTCAGAGTGGCCAGGCCAAACACTGTGCAACTAGGAACCAATTTGTCGACAAGAGCCTGAAGGAAGCTCAGAGGTGCCTGCGATTGGTCAGAGGCAGATCCTGGGAGCCTCAGGCACTGCAAGGGTCTGACTTTACCTCTGAGGGGGCTCTGGTCATGGATGCCATTGTCTCAGAGACTTTGGAGCCTCTGTAATTCCTGAAGTAATGCAGGTGACAGACGCCAGACCTGTTGTCCCCTTGCCAACTGCGGTCAGTCTCTTCAGAGCCTTTCCTGAGTCCTGAGGTTCAGATTCTTTCTGTTTTTCCATTTTCATGTATGTATGTGTGTGGTGTGCATGTGTCGGGGCATGAAAGTGTATGCAGGTACATGTGCACAGATGTGTGCATGTAGTGGCTCCAGGTTCATTTGCTCTTCCACCTTATTCACAGAGGTGAGGTCTCTCCTGCTCCCCAGCTTGCTCAGGGGATCCCCTGTCTCTGCTTTGTGAAGCTGGGAATATACACCTACCCTACCCAGCTTTTAGCTGGGTTCTGGGGATTGGAACTCAGGTCTCCCCCTGTTTGTGCAGCAAGGGTTTCAACTGCTGAGCCATCCCTCCAGCGCTAGTGTCTTGGGGTTTCTACTGCTGTGAAGACACCATGGTCACAGGAACTCGTATAAAGGAAAACATTTCATTGGCGCTGGCTTGCAGTTCAGAGGTTCAGTCCATTACCAGCACAGGGAAAAGCATGGCAGTGTGCAGACACGGTGCTAGAGAGGGAACTGTGAGCTCTACTTCTGGTTTCACAAGCCGCAGGGAGAGAGACACTGGGCCTAGCTTCCACATTTTAAACCTCTGTGCCCACCCACAGTGGTGCACTTCCTCCAACAAAGCCACACCTCCTCATAATGTCACTCCCTGGTGACCAAGCACTCAAATACCTGAATCTATGAAGCCATACCTATTCACACCACCACAACGAAGGCTCATGGTTTTAACCCTGGATACTATTTCTTTTCCCAGACTAAGCCCTCTGCAACATGGAAAGGTCTGGGGTCTTCAGTCATGGCGTGACCAGGACAACGCAAGCCTGGAATCTCTGCCTTCGGATACCTGGCAGCATGTGACAGAAACATGAACCCTTAAGACGAAAAACCCATGGCGAGTCCCAGAGTCACCTAGATGGGTGTCCAAAATGGGAAGGACAAAAGCCACTTCCTCAGCCTCAGACCAGATCCCCAGAACCAGAACTGGATGTCCTTGGGGTGCTGCGACCACCAGGACCAGGGAGATGTGGCTCTGTCTGAGAGAAGGCATGTAGGGGGTGCACCAGCACTGTGAGTCTCTCTGCCCCTTGGCTGGGCTTCACAGACTGACAGTGGAGAAGCTGGCAACCGCGGGAGAGATGCTTCTATTCAGGTGTCTTGTGAGTTTCTGTGCGGAGGCGGCTGCAATTGCTAATTGTGATTCACTGTCTCTGAATGGGGGGTAATTGCTAGGCTTTGCCAATATTCCATATTATTCTCTGGAAGACAGGGAGAAAGAGGGGGGCTGTCAGACACTGCCCCGACAGTTGGTGAGGTGTGAGAATGTCTGGGAGTCACCAAGTGACAGGGCCACCGAGTCCCCCTGGGGGGACCTGGTCAGATTCTCTCTATTTGTTTTGCATCACACATGATAATCATAGCTACTTCTGCGGATCCTTACCGCACATCTATGTCAGGATCAGCCTGAGGCCGCTGACATATCCATCAACTCAAAACTCTGTGCTGGAAACAATTGAAAGCTTCTAGCCTGGGGAGTGTGAACTGTTAACTACTGCAGGCATAGTCATCTCACTGGCCTGTGGGTAGGCATCCACAACCCTTCCTCCTGTCTGGGTGTGCCCTTGAACCCACTAAGCATCCTCTCCACTCCCCACCCCACCTTTCCCAGTTTGAGTTACCTTATGTGGTGGTTTGAGTAGCCATGGCCTCCCTAGGCACATATACTTGAATGCTTGGTCCCCAGTTGGTGGTGTTTGGTTTCAATGGGGACAAGGGTCTGAGGTGCATATTTTACATACCAAAGCAGAACCTAGAGAGGTTCTCCCAGCATCCCTCAGTCCCTACCCTGCCCCTAACCCTGAACTTTCCAACCCAGGGGGTGGGCTACCCTTCCTCCAGAGGCTCTTCCCCATATAATTCAGACATCTTTGTCTCTCTCTCCTCTTCTCTTCTCTCTCTGCACATGTGCCTCTTCTCTTTCTCTCTCCCTCCCCTACCCCCCCTTCCCCATGATGACTTCCCTGGCCTTGGTCCTTGGGGCCAATGAACTCACCCACAGGAGAGCAACTTCCCATTAAACCTACCTTTAATATAATCTAATCTAACTTTAATTGGTTCATTTCACAAGGTGCAACTGTTTGGGAAGGATTAGGAGGTGTGGCCTTGTTGGAGTACGTATTTTCACCAGGGTAGGCTTAAAAAGCACACATCATTCCCAGCTTCCTCTGCCCTGTGCTTGTGCTGTAGGATGAAAATATAAGCTCTCGGCTACCTTTCCGATGTCATGTCTAGCTGCCTGCCACCATGTTCCCCACCAGACGCAGACTAACCCTCTGAAACTGTAATCACCCCCCCCCAATAAACTCCTCTATAAGCTGGCTTGGTCATTGTATCTTATCACAGCAATAAAAACCATAACTAAGACATCATAAGCCTACATTCTATTTCTCTCAGTTCAACTGTTGATACTTTCACATGTGACAATGAAGAATATCTGATGTCCCATGTCTAACTTGCTGAACTTGATATTTTGTCCCCCAGGCTCACATATGTGACTGTAAATAACAAACTTCCATTCTTCCTATGGCTCAGTACTATTCCCTTGTGTCTCTGCACCACACTGTCACGATCCATGCTCCCAGCCCTGCTTCTCGCTTTATATCTTTAGGGACAGCATCTCACTAGTTTCCCAGTCTATCCTTGAACTTAGCACCATTCCCCTGCTTCAGTATCCTAAATAACTTAGATTAGAGACCTGGATGAACATAAGATCTTTAAAGGGTTAAATATTCGTTTTGCTCTCAGCTAAGTCTAAATATAGCAAATTGTGTTGGTTTGACTCTGAACCATCTCCCACAGGTTTGAACACTCTTCTCCAGCTGGGGTACTATTTAGGAAGACGTTAGGAGGTTTATCAGGCCAGCAGAGTTAGGACACCAGGACCGAGACTTGGAATGTCATAGCCTTGATTTTGGTTGATCTCTCCCCTTCCTGGGCTCTGTGACATGAGGTGCCTCTGTCACGTGCTCCCTACTATAATGGTCTGAGATCTCTGAAACCATGAAATTCCTATCATTTGTTTCTGTCAGGTATTCTATCCACAGGAATTCATCTGAGCCCCACATTCTTTCCTTGTTTGCCATCCACAGTGACAGGTAACTTGTACCTGACACCTACCTCATGATTACATGGTGGCAGTGAGGGGTCCAACCCATGACAACTACATTTGAGACAGAATGAAGAGGGAAATGAAACAGAACTACCCTTTAGAAGTCAGCCCTTGAGGTGGAAATGTCTGATTTCTTTGGAGACCCAGTTGTGTTATATAATGTTTTTCTGGAAACTGTCTGATGAGAGAATATTTTGCTGAGGCAGACATGTGGGAGGATAGTTTGCTGAGAATAGACATGTGGTGTTTTTCTGGAAGCTGCCTGGAAAAGGGGCATGTGATGTTTTGCTAAAGTGGATCCTTAAGGGAACAGGTGATGTTTGGAAGGAGTATAAGCGTAGCCCGCAGACAGTGGATGACAGTGTGGAATTGGTTTGCTTTGCCATTCCTTGCTGGTCATCATTGGGCTCACTGACAATGCTGTGTGTAGCATTGGTTCTCCTTGCCACTCTTTGCTGGTCATCCTTTGTTGTGACTTCATAGAGAGAGAATCTCTGGTGGTGTCCCTGCGGTTTCTTGCCACTTCCACAGACCCAGGCTGATTAGCAGAGCCTTGCAGTTCCTTCTGAATTGAATTGCCATTGCTAATTTGTGAATGGGGTATTTGCAATGGATCGAGCTACCGCTGCTGATTCATGTGAACTGCTGCAATTCTGACAGCGCAGATTGGATTTGCTCCAAAGAACTAGTTCTAAACAGGTCCACATTCTCCTTTGCCCTCTTAGCCTTGTCTTTCCACTGCCTCTGGTGGGTGGTGGGCTAGAAGGGAGGTTAAAGCATTTAAGTACACTTATTAAAGAAGATTTAGAAAAATAGCAGCCTCCAAGCCCTCTCCCCCACTCGAGGTTCATTGACCATCCTCATCTTCCAGGAAGGACTGGGACGCACGGCCATGCACAACACTATTGGCTTTTTCTTACTAAAGTAGGACGGAAATCTGGATTCTGGCAAACCTTCTATTGACCTTCCTACAGAAACCAGGGGTTCAGATGTATACAGAAAGAGCCCGACACCAGAGGCTCTCCTGAGGAGGTGAGTCTCTTCATATTCAAATTCATGTCAGATCAGTAGATCTTAGAAACACAGTAATTGATGTTTGTTGCAGAAAATAAAGTTTTAATGAATAAATAGAAAAGTGAAAATCCCTTTAATCCTACCATCTACAGATTCGGAGACTGTGACATTTCTCACATTCTTGCTTCAGGGATTTCCCTTCCTAAGATTACCCAGAATGCACTTCATAACCAAACAGTAGGTTTTGGTGTAAAATTCCCCCCATGGCTCTTTCGAATGCTTAGTCTCCAGCTGGTGGCATGCTGCTGGAGAGACTGTGGGACCTTTTTGAGGTGGGAAGTGGTTTGAAGGGAGCAGGCTTTGAGCTTTACAGCCTGTCCTGCTGCCAGCCCTTTCTCTCTGCTTCCTGCTTTGCTGAGATATGTGCAAGCAACCTCGAGTGTCTGAGGTCACAGCCATGTGTCTCACACACAGCCATACCTCACCCTCATGATGGACTGCACCCTCATACCATGAGCCAAAAGAAATCCTTCCAATCCCAGGTTATTTCTCACCAGGGATTTAGGCACAGCAATGAGAAAAGAAAACATGGCGCTGGTTCCTTATGGTGCTGGGTTTTTTTCTCTTGTCCGCATTTTCCCAAGGTAAGTTGCTCTGTAAACTGCTTTCTTCACAGCTGCATAGCATTCCACCCTGTGGCTGTTGGTGATTATAGTTAATCCCCCAATGTCTGGCACATAGAAGACTGTCAGCTACATTTGGTCATCATTGATGGCCTGCAGACAACTGACCCCACATAGATCTTTGTCTCTATCTCTGAGTATTCCTTCTGATAGGCATGTGGACTCAAGACACCAGGGGCAGACATTTCTAAAGAACTAAATTGCTGACCAGATATCTGTGTTAGGTTCCCATTCTCCACACAGGGCAAGGAGCCTGCCTACCCTCACAGTCTTCAGTTACAAAGAGCATCTGTCTCTCAGCCTCCCCCACCCCCTCTGCAGAAAACACAATGGAAAAGTTGATATTCGGAAATAGCTAAGCATGTATTTATCTCCAGGCAGTTTAAAGAGTCAACGTAATTACTCGAGTCCCATTACATTTAATTTGCAGCCAATCTTGCATTTAGCAGGAGTTGGGGTGCTGTGTGGGATGGAGTTGCTTAAAGCCAAAGCAGCCATGGCCCAGGTTGACTAGGCAGCTACAGTCCCTTCCTGCTGAGCAAGGCCACCTCTTCCAGGTAGGAAGCTAGTGCTGTGGACCCAATGAGCCCTCCTTTACACTGTTCAAGCCACTGTCTGTGCATGACCACCTCTCTGTCCAGCTCCTCCCCCCTCCTCCACCATGGGCTACTGTCCAGTGTCTAGAAGGTGACCAGGGGACAGGGAAGCCCAGAATTCTGGGAGCCCTCATCAGGAGGATAGAAGAGGGTGGATCAGAACTGTGATGGGTCATAGACCCCAAGATGTCCCCGGCAGTGCTGAGCCTGCAGGGGCTTCTCTGTGAGATTTGGCAATTTGGAGCCTTTGGAGCTCAGGCTTCTGACCTCCCTTCACCTCCTGAAGTCCCCGCAAGATATAGAGCTGCCCACCACAGAGAAAGATGGCTCAGTCAACACCAGCAGCAAGAGATCTGCTTTCAGACAATCACGACACATAGTGGGGAGGGTCCAGGTGGACTTGCAAGGAGACGGGGGCAGATAGGGTAGGTGGCCATGTTGATTCCAGACGCCCTGCATGGCATCTAGTGAAAGTCTGTTCCTTCCCAGGATCCTTCTTCACCTTTTGGGGGTTTGTAAGTCCTGATGGTAATCATCCCCACAGATATTTTGGGACTTGGGATTTTAGGGGGGTTGTTTTGTTTTCTTTCTTTCTGTGTGTTTTTTTTTTCTTTTCTTGAGATAGGGTCTCTTCTCTGTGTAGCCCTGGCTGTCCTGGATCTTGCTCTGTAGACCAGGCTGCCCTTGAACTGAAATATCTGGTTTGTTGTTGTAGTAGTGGTTGTGGTGTTGTTGTTGTCATTGTTTGGTTGGTCTGTTTTGTTTGTTTGGTGTAGTTGTTGTTGTTGTTAATCAAGGAAGGATAGCAAAGTTTAGGCTCTATGGTTGCCCATCCTCCGATGAGTGTGGCCAGACCTGCCCCTGCCATGACTGTCGAGTGAGGGAGGGTGGCTGTAAGTAGCTGTTCCTGTCACAGCAGCCCACACCAGGAAGAGGCCCCTGTAGCCCATGGGGAGGGCCACAGGGAACTGTAGCATGATGACAACAAGCCCAAGGAACTCAAAGCCTCCAGAGGCACTGCCAACAATCTAGACCTACTCAGCAGCCGGCCACCCTGCCCACACAAACCAGGTACTAACAAAAGCATGTTTCAGCAAGCCATGGGACTTAGATAGTTTTGTTTTGTAGTATCAGAAGCTAATATGCCAAAAGAAAGCACTTGGGGTGGGTTCAAGAAGCCCCTACCTTACACCATGTTATTAATCAGGTCCCGTAGAGGAAGAGAACCAATAGAATGGATATATATATTAGGATGGTGGAAGCGTATCTGATTGGCTTACATAATTCTAAGTTATCGAGCAATGGCTGTCTGCAGATCAACAACTAATAACTATTCAATCCATGAAACTGGATGCCACAGCCATCCGGTCTGGTTTTAAAGGCTTAGAGGACTCCTGAGGGACCCAAGAAGCAGTGTCTGGATGGCAGCAGCAGCAGCAGCAGATTAGTGGCAGCAGCAGAGTAGATCAACTAGTCAGCAAGGTGAGACAGGCAACAGGCAAGAAGCAAGAGTTTTTCCTCTTATATTTCCTAGTATCTGGATCTGCACCAGAAAATGCGGCTCTCATTCAGGGTGGCTCATCTCAAGCCAGCTAACCTAATAATCCTGGGCTGGAGAGGTGGTTCAGCGGATGAGAGCACTGACTGCTCTTCTAGAGGTGCTGAGTTCAAATCCCAGCAACCACATGATGGCTCACAACCACTCGTAATGGAATCTGATGCCCTCTACTGAGTTGCATCTGAGTATAGCTATAGTGCACTCACATACATAAAATAAATAAATCTATTTTAAAAAGAATACAACACATTATTTCTAAAAAAAAAAAAAAAAAAGAAAGAAAGAAAGAAAGAAAGGAAGAGAAGAAGAAAGAAAGAGAAAGAGAGAGAGAGAGAATAATCCTGGTCTACAGAGTGAGTTTCCAGGATAGTCAGGGCTACACAGAGAAGCCCTGTCTCTAAAATAAAAAGTAAAAAAAAGGAAAAAGGAAAGTAAGAAAGGAAGAGAAGAAGAGGAAGAGAGAGATAGAGAAACAAAGGACAACAGGTGTGACCAGAGGTTTGCCCCTTGGTTAAAATCTAGTCAAGTTAACCCAAGTTTAACCACAGCATACATGACAGCTTAAAATGGGTCACAGACCTACGAATACAAACAGAAACTGCCAAGTTTTAGAAGAACATCTAGAAGAAAATCTTAGGTTAGATAAATATTTCAAAGATATGACAAAATTTCAAATCACAACTTAACAAAGGAAATTAATGATGAGCTGTACTCTAATGCAGCACTTGGTTAGCACATCTGATGTTCAAGGCTAGCACATCTGATGTTCAAGGCTAGCACATCTGATGTTCAAGGCTAGCACATCTGATTTTCAGGGCTCAACAAAAAAATAAAGAAGAGAGAGGGGGAAAGGAAGACAGTGAGGGAGAAGAAAAAAGAAGATAAAGGAAGGGAAGGGAGGGGGAGAGAAGAATCCACACCTGAAAGAGAATATTTACAAATTACAGATCTCCAGACTAGTACCAGAATATGTAAAGAGTTCCTACAATTCAGTAAGAAAATAGACAACACAATTTAAAATAGGCCAAAGATTTGGATACACATTTTGCTAAAGAAGACATCAGTCATGTGACCAGTAAATACACAGGAAGATGCTCAGCATTCTTAACCCTTACAGACACAGAAGTCAGTGCTACCGTGGCATCTGTAGCCAGCACTCTCCACACTAGAATAGCTGCCATCAAGGCTGCCAGGGCGTCCTTTCACATGTTTGCTTTAGCAAAATATCCTTTCACCTGTGTCTGCTTCAGGAAAACATCCTTTCACCTGTGTCTGCTTCAGGAAAACATCCTTTGACATAACTGACTTTCCAAAGAAACCAGAAGCTTCCACTTCACTAGCCTCTATTGAATACTTTCCTTTATAAGGGTTGCCACAGTCATGGCGTCTCTTCACAGGAATTAAACCCTAGCTAAGACTCATACATACATACATACATACATACATACATACATACATACATATGTACGCACATACATACACACAACTTATACACAGAGATTCATAATGTCATAATTCACACTGGTCCCAAATCAGCAAATGGACTGACAAAATGTAGTATTCAATGGAATACTACACAGTCATAAAAATGAACAAGGTACTAGACACACCACTCACTACCTGAGCAGGCTTCAGAAACACTGAGATAGTTGTTTTTTTTTTTTTAAAGCAAGACACAAATGACCACTGTCTTAGTTACTTTTCTATAGCTGTGACAAGACGCCATGACCAAGGCAACCTATAAAAGAAAGAAAGCATTTAATGGGGAGATTGTTTACGGGTTGAGAGGGTGAGTCCATGACCATCATGACAGGGAGCACGGCAGGCAGACAGGCATGGCGCTGGAGCAGTAGCTGAGAGCTCACATCTCAAGGCGACAGCCCCCAGTCACAGAGGGCTAACTGGGCCTGACATGCGCTTTTGAACCTCAAAGCCCACCCCCAGTGACACACTTCTTCCAACAAGTCCACACCTCTTAACCCTTCTGAAACATCTAAATATATGAGCCAATGAGAGCCATTCTCATCCAAGCCACCACAACCACCTATGACAGCATTCTGTTTGTATAAAAAGTTGAGAAGAAACAAAGACATAGAGACAGAAAACAGATGCAGGACTGCCTAGAGATGGAAGTGGGGTGGGGGACGATATAAAACAACCCCAAGTCTCTCTTTGAAACTGACGGCTTGTGATGGTGGCCTACTCTGTAAATGATGTAAGCATCTGCATTGAGTTACACCCTGGAAGTGGCTTCTCTCTGCGTTGGGTTGCTGAACTGGTAGAATATGACTGGATGTGGATGGACTCAATGCATGGAGCAAGTTTTACAAAGAAACCCCAGAGTATGGTAGGATCCTACCGGGGAGATTTGAGAACCTGGATCCAGCCAGACGTGACCTGGTCACTTTGGTTTCATAAGAGTTTCTGCTACTTTTCCTCTACAGACAGTTTCAGGTTTTTCCACTTGCGGCCTGAGGGCTCTCCAAAAGCACGGAGCCTCCCGTTATCCCTGGGGAAGAAACAGCAACCAGCACTGGGCCATCAAAGTCAATCTCATAATTATCAGTTACCACAACAGGAAGCAAGGGTGGGAAGATGCATTAATCCTGAAAACGTCAGGCTTCCAAACGCACTGACAGGTTGAGAAATAACCCACACATAAGAGAAAGTATCTACTGTTCATGTCCCTGACCAAGGGCTGGCTTCCACGGGGCAGACATGACTCTCGCAGACCTTTAAAGCTGACTTGAATAGATACAAGACCCTTGCAGATGCAGGCCAGGCAAGGGCGTGGAAAGGAAATGGACGGACCTTTTATTATTGGCCAAGTACAGGTGAGTCCACACAAAAGGTTCCTACACACCTATCCTGTTGAAACATGCTGTGCTCGAAATTTTTGTCATGGAGACAAATGCCTGAGAGATTGATTTAGTAAAAGTAAACTTCTTTGGGCTCCCGGTTTCAAGGTCCTATGCTGTGGTCAATCATTTGTGCTGTTTCTGTCGTGAGGCGGAGCTTCCCAGTGGAAGGGTGTGGTCAGGCGGAGCTTCCCAGTGAAAGGGCGTGGTCTGACGGAGCTTCCCAGTGGAAGGGCGTGGTCTGGCGGAGCTTCCCAGTGGAAGGGCGTGGTCAGACGGAGCTTCCCAGTGGAAGGGCATGGTCTGGCAGAGCACCACCATAAAATGGTGTGGTCAGGCAAAACTCCACAAACTGACCTCATCCTCGTCAGGAAACAGAAAGGAATAACAGAAGGGGCCAGGGAGAAGATATTCCCTCCAAAGACCCCTTTGTGACCTCCTTTCTCAGCCTCCCATAATCTATTAAGATTTTTATTCCATTAATGAATTAAACCATTCAATATGTCAGAGCCGGCAGACACGCCCAGAGATGCACTTCACTGACCCTCTGGCCACCTCTCCATCGCCGTCGTGACTGTGACCACTAGAGAGGGTGTGGCAGGGGTGTGCTCACATACAATGCAGGGAAGCCCTACCTGCCACATCCCTGTCCCCGAAGGGAACAATGGGGCTGTTCTGAAACACATAACCACCCCTTCCATACCCACATATTTATTTTCCTAAGAAAATTAATACCTGAAAGCCCGCAGGGATCAGTGTTCATAGCACCTTTATTTATAACCTTTAAAAATGGGGAATCGTGTGAGGAAGGCAGCTTAGATGATTATTAGTGCTTGCACGAACCCTGGAGTTCGATCCCCAGTCACAACCCTGTGTGGTTCTGCATACCCGTAATCCAAGCACTCTAAGCTGGGGAAAGGAGTATCTGGCCATCCTTGGCTACATAGCAAGTTCAAAGCCACACTAGGCTGTATAAGAGACCTTGTTCAAATAATCAATAAAATAACCGTGAACAACCCAAATATCCACCAGCCGCCAAACAAACTAGCAAATTATGTCTCTGCAATCAGAAACCACGCGGCCAATAAAAGGCAAAGTGTTGCTGTGGAGAGCAGAGTGGATGAAAATTAAAACAGTTAGGCTGAGTAAGGAAACCAGACAAAGGGGCATACTTTATAATTCTGAGTATATACAATTCTAAAAATGCAAAAATTACTCTGTAGAACAGAAAAAGCAGATCTGCGACTGCCTGGAAAAACAGGAGGCGAGGAAGGAGTGAGGGAAAGGAAGAGGGAAAGAATGATAAGGCTGCTCGCTGAGGTAGACGGCCCGTCAGCTTGCAGTCCTCAGGGACCAGGAAGTCTCTAATGCTGAGCAGAGCAGAACTTGTCTCAGCATCCTCGCTGAGTGTCAGGGGGACCAGGCATGATTTGCTGATGACAGGGTTGAGAACACCCGTCCCTCTTACAAGCAGTCCTGGGAAAGTTATTCCAGCTGCCAGGCCAGACAATTCTGGATAATGGATGGCTGTTCTTTAATGCCACTGTGGAGACGTACCCCTCCTTAATCTACTGCAGTGTCATTAGGAGAGAAAATGTTTGCTCGGGAGCTCCTGAGACCTTTGGAAACTGCAAGTTCAACACTAACAGTCAGGGCAGCTCTGCCCTTAACCCTCCCCTGTCCAGCCCTGACCAAGGTCTTCCCTGAGGAGATAACTCTATGGGGCATTGGAGGGCCGGGGCCGGATCCTGTTTTGGGGACATTGTGGACTGGAGAGCCACTGGATTTGAGGGAAGAAGAGCAAAAGAACTGTTTGAGAGCAGTGTGTTACAGTGGGGAAGATGTGGCCACAGGAGTGGGAGCAGGAGCAAGGAATGCTGATGCTGCTCGTGCTGTGTCCACAGTCAGGAAGAGGGAGCAGGAGCAAGGTGTCCACAGTCAGGAAGAGGGAGCAGGAGCAAGGAATACTGATACAAAGTGGGCTTCCTTGTTTTTATTCAGTGTGGATAAAAATAAGTCCTTAAAATGGAGCCACTCACAGGGCTGGGACCCCACAACAAGGTGTGTCTCCTAGGTGATTCTAAAGTTATCAAATTGACAGCAGTGATTAACCATTATACTTCACCTCCCGTGAGCTGTACAAGTCTGCTATCCCTACCTGTTCCTTGGCCACACTGCATCACTGGTCTGGTGGGTTATGAGAGAGAGAAAAAGGGAAAGAGAAACAAAAACAGAGAGACAATGGAGAGAGAGACAAAGAGACAGCAACAAAGAGTATGAAAGGTGGGGGATGGACATGTTGGGAGATGTTCAGGGAGAGTGGGGGTGGGGGAGGAGTTATGGGTGGATATGATCTAGATTCATTGTATGAGTGTATGAGAGTCTAGAGAATAAATCTAGAAGGCCATGGTCTTCTGCTTTTATAGAAACATAATGGTTTAATTTAGTTCATTTAGTTCTCAGACTTTTCATTTCTCACAATCATTCTTGAGCATGTATGTATCAAGCTGGCATCTTTGGATTGTATGGCATTAGAATATTGGATTTTAAAAATTATCATTTGAGTTGCTTACTTGATTTTCTTTCTCCCCAACCCCCACATACACACACACACACACACACACACACACTTCTATGAATTGTGGTGATTTAGGATTGGGATAGAGTTTTCAGTCTTTTCTGAAATGGCCCTTAGCAGTCTTCTGCTACTGTGTGCTATGAGTTTCTAAAATGCTGTGTTCTCGGGGTTGACAGGAGATTGAGGTTATAAAATCAAAATAGCAATCAACTCTGGAAAATGTTGGAGATGCTTGGCGTCCTGCAATCTCAGACATTCAGCCAAGGCTGAATTCTTTATGTAAAAATAAACCAGCTTGTCTGTCTTATTAGTATGCAAATTTCCTTTTGTCCTTTAATAAAAGATACCATTGTATCCATAACAAAGAATTGTTTTAACATAAATGTCTTGATAATTTATTACCAATAAATGTTTGATTTGTATACCCATTTTATATGCCTATATACCCGGGTGGTATAAGAGTTTCTTAGGGAGGGATGAGTTATGAGTGGGAAAAGTTTACAAAGCTTTAGGCTAGGGGCTGCCATGATGGTGTGGATTGGGAATAGGAAAATGAAGAGCTGCATGAGCCTGAGAACCTTCGAGAACACACACAAAGATGGGTGGAGGGAGCTGACTCCACAGAGTTGCCTCCTGGACTCCAGGTACACACGGTGGTGTGTGCAGACCCCCCCTTCCCCCACCCCACCCCACCACCACCATGGCTATACACAATCATAACGGGAGAACCGCGACCTACTGGAACCCTTGGGGTTCAGCACGCTGGACAGCTCCTCGGGCACTAAATGGCTTTTCTCTTCAGGCTCCTGGCTTGACACACTTCCTGTTGCCTTGGAAATGGAATTCTCGGTTGACAAAGGATATTTGTACAACATGACTGTGATCAAGAATGAAAATAGGCACTAAGCCCGGATTGTCTGAATTTGAATCCCAGGCCCACCACTGGCTAAGTTACGCAATCTTAGTCATCTTTCTCCCTCCCTCCTCCCTCCGCCAATCTCAGGTCAAGTCAGCTGAGTGTTTGAAGAGGACTACACCAAAAGAGTGTGGTCAGAGAGCTTTTAGAAAGTGAGTTATGGCTGTCTTTGTCTCCAGATAGCTCCGTAAAACATTGGGATTCTTGGATCCCATCACTGGCCTCTATAATTAAACCATTTGTTTTATTAATATTATTAGGGTTTTTTTTTTTTACTGTGATAGTGTGTTTTATAGTACTTAGTCAATTATTTAAAACATAACAAAGTGAAGATATCAAGCTAAGTGGTGTTTGCATCCCATAACTATGTCATCGTGTGCTGTAATTACACCCGTGTCTGTGATTTATGAGAGGAAAAAAATCTCTAAGAGGCATAACAGGGGTGCTTGAACAGGACGTGGGGTGGGCAGACTGTGCAGTCAGCTCCTGTCCACATGTCTCTATGTCTCCCCCCTCCATGTCCACTCAAGTTTCTTGGCAGACACACTTAGCATTGCCCCTCACAGACCACAGTTAGTAGTGTCCCTCACAGACCACAGTTAGCACTGTCCCCTCACAGGCCAC
>NW_022196900.1:87950989-87951309 GCF_008632895.1 Mastomys coucha
ACAGATCACAATTAGTTAGTACTGTCCCCTCACAGACCACAGTTAGCACTGTCCCCTCACAGACCACAATTAGTAGTGTCCCCTCACAGACCACAGTTAGCTAGCACTGTCCCCTCACAGACCACAGTTAGCACTGTCCCCTCACAGACCAGAGTTAGTTAGCACTGTCCCCTCACAGGCCACAGTTAGAACTGTCCCCTCATAGACCACAGTTAGCACTGTCCCCTCACAGACCACAGTTAGCACTGTCCCCTCAAAGGCCACAGTTAGCACTGTCCCATCACAGACCACAGTTAGCACTGTCCCCTCACAGACCACAG
>NW_022196900.1:87952475-87962003 GCF_008632895.1 Mastomys coucha
CACAGTTAGCACTGTCCCCTCACAGATCACAGTTAGTTAGCACTGTCCCCTCACAGACCACAGTTAGCTAGCACTGTCCCCTCACAGACCACAATTAGCACTGTCCCCTCACAGACCACAGTTAGTAGTGTCCCCTCACAGACCACAGTTAGCACTGTCCCCTCATAGACCACAGTTAGCTAGCACTGTCCCCTCACAGACCACAGTTAGCACTGTCCCCTCACAGACCACAGTTAGCACCGTCCCCTTACAGACCAACTTCAGTCCTGCCCTCTTTCTGAGAGTTTCCTTAGGAGGCCACAGACTTTCTCTCCTGTGTCCTTTGCCACACACGCACATTGTCATCTATAATCCTCCCACTGCAGGTGGCAAAAATAAATAAATAAATAAATAAATAAATAAATAAATAAATAAATCCAATTTGATGCAGTTTAAACAAACTATTGCAATAAAGCTAATTGGTACATTTACCTGAAAATGTCAAGAACTGATTGATGGCTTCAGACCCAGC
This sequence comes from Mastomys coucha, assembly GCF_008632895.1. Classification (NCBI taxonomy): domain Eukaryota; kingdom Metazoa; phylum Chordata; class Mammalia; order Rodentia; family Muridae; genus Mastomys; species Mastomys coucha. The sequence goes on from NW_022196900.1 coordinate 87,952,987, forward strand.
AGATCGCCATGTCCTGGGCCCTGGTGTCACTCCCTGTCATGCTGAGCATTCAGGGGGTCAGGGAGAGGAGTGGGCCACAGTGGACTCCATTCCACTGGCTTAGCATCTGCTTCCCTGATGGCAGAAATGCTTCCTGGGACCAGGAGCTGAAGTTTGGAAAGTGACTAGGAGTTCTAAGGAGGGTGTTGACATTGTTTGGTACATTCTACCTTTGCTATTAGGATGTGGTATGCAGTTGAATGTCTAGAAAAATGTAAGAGAAAACCTCATGATGCTGCAAATAAATTTATGATTTGGGGCTAGGTCACACTCACAGGCATTTTTTGATTGAAAGGACATGGGTTGGACATAGGTTGGACAGACCTGGAGAAGAGTAAGCCCCAGATAGCCTACTCCTCCTGTCCTTACCAGCTCTGCCTCCACCCTGTTCCTCCTTCCCCCTGTCTCCTCCACAGATAATCAAAGGAGCCATATGGGGGCAGATGCGGCCTATGTAGCAGCTACCACAAGCCAGTGTTATTAGGCCTCATCCTATCAGACAACTTTGTATTCTCTCAGAGAACAAAACCACCACAGTCTTACCTTGACACGGGTGAAGCTGGGGGTAGACATGGAAAAAAGGGCCCTTAAATGTTCTTCCTGAGAGTGTGGGGTGGGGGCAGACCCCAACAACTGGAAGTGCCTTCTTTGATGACCTAGAAAGCCACTAAGTGGAACATCCCCTCTAGCTTTAGTAGGAGTAAAGTCAGTGGCCAGCTCTTAGGCTCTGGGAGTGGTGACCACAGTGTCTTGAGACCATCTTCTGACTCCCCAGTACCTGACAGCACCGAACACTGCCCAGAGGTGCAATAGATAATTGACTCTTTGTGATATACAACACTATTGTTCTATATGTGAGTCTCTTGCAAGTAGATAATCAGGAGATTCTCTGAAAGCCCTCCAAGATTCCTGTGAGCACTGTTCCCCATTCAGTACAGTTTTAATCCTTGTTATTCAATAGTAGTTACCTCCCCACTGATGTGATTACAGCCACCCCACCCATTGCGTACTCACCATATACCAAGCCCCAACTCACACTGAGCTGCCATCTAAAACACAGACTCTGGACACTGGGCTGAGCGGTTCAGGAAATGGCCTCGTCCCAGCTATGCAACAGTCATGGCCCAAGGGAGGAGGGAGCTACTGTCTCTCTTTCATCGGTGAAGATTACTAAGGCACCAGAATAAAGACCCCTGTTCTGAACATTCTACAGTAGAAGACAGTGACTCCCGCCTGGGAGATGAGGTATGAAGAGATAGGACCCATGTTTCCCCAGTTTGGTTTCTGGGGGGCTGGGAAATTTCCAGTCTGTGACACAGGAAGCAGAAAGAATGGACCTAGAGAGACAGCTGAGAAGCCAGGAGCAAGGAGGCAGATGGGGCTCACAGGCAAACACAACGCACACTAAGAATATGAACACACCAACCAAAACCAGCTTAGAAAGGATACCCATAAACAAGCCGTAGTGCATGCCTTCCATCCCAGCACTTCAGAGGCAGGTGGGTCTCTATGAGTTCAGGGCTAGCCTGGTCTACACAGTAAGTTCTGGCTGACCTGGAGCTGCAACAAGACAGAATGAAATGCATGCTTCGGGAGTGCTAGAATCTTTCCCCACCACTTTATATGGATTTACTTCACTGGGTGAGTCCCCAAGACTCCCTCTACCCATAAAGACTTTAAAGAGATTAAAGACTCACTTAGAAGTTCCCCCCGGGACCCCACCAGCAGCTGTCCAGGAAGGAGGACTCGGTTAGGCTTCCTTACAGCAGGAGGGTGGGACCAGCCCCTGGGGAGCAGAATCCCTAAACCTCCTATCCCTGAAGTGTGAGCATCAGACCCTAGTCCTTAGAGGACAGAAGGTGGTGGAGACACTGCAGAGTGACACCCAAGTCAGGGCCTGGGGCATTTGGGATCACAGAAGGTGACATTGAGGCTACTGAGGGACAGCAGCTCCCATCTGGCCTCAGAGAAGTAGCCAAAGTCTAAGGCCCCTGCCAGCCCCAACATTCTGTCTCCCTGGCCTGTGTCTGGGGAAGATGGGCTCAGGGCTTGGAGCACAGGAGGGGTTGGGGGTAAAGCAGCAGCTAGAGGCCCAGCCTGAGTGAGGATGCTTGGGAGACAGAGGGGCTGGTGGTGACTGGCCAGGCCCCAAGTAAAGGTGCCCAACAGGACCCTGTGACAGGTCACTGGAAGAAGAAAGGGAACAGAATACCACATACACCATGGGCAGGAATCAGAGCTGGCCCAGTTGCTGAGATGCCGTGTGACATTGGGCAAATCACATTCCCTCTCTGAGCTTCAGTTTGTTTCGTGTGCAAACTAGAGGTGATTATTCTTGTCCTTGATGAGCAGCTGCTTGGAGGGATGAAGCAGATCAAAAGGTGGAGCCTCGATACTGATTTGGGTGGGGCCTCGATACTGATTTGGGTGAGGCCTGGCCTTGCCCCGCCTATCTCCTGCTCCTAGCCTCTGGGCATTGGCCAGGCCTCAGTAGTTCATTCACTGAGTCCAGCTGATTGGAAGAGGCAGGTCTCTTATGCAAATGAGGCTGTTTCTTTTCTTTTCCTTTTTTTTTTCCTCCCCTCTCTTTTACAAGGTCCCACACTCCCAATTAGTCCTGCCCGGTTGGGGTGGAGTCCATGACACATTGACTTGTAATCTAAATGACCTAAAGTCCTGGCTTCTCTCCCAGAGCCCTTCTGCCTAGTCCTGCCACTGGCCCTTCCAGGCTCAATATGACAAGCTGTGTGCCTTTAGTTGAGTCACCTCACACCTCCGAGCCTCAGTCTGCCCCTCTGTTAAGTGGGAAGAAGGCTGCCCATGAACGGGTTCTATTCACTTTTACAGGCTTGTGATCTTGAACAGACATTTGGGGGCAGCTTCTGATGTTGGAGGCACTGGGTGCTAAGGCTGCCCTGCCACACCCGCATGGGAATTTCCCTTTTCTCCTAGCCCACTCTACCCTGTCTCCTTGAACCTCTACTTTACCTCAGTCCTTGATCCTGCCATCATCTTGATCCAACAGCAACTTGGCTAATTTCTTGGGCCCATGAACCGCCCAGTGGGGAGGCCGGGAGAGTGGCCGCTTCTGCTCCATCACCCATCCTAATGCGTTGTCTGACACTTTCAATTTATTTTTCAATTCCTTCACCATCAGAAATGACGATTAAGTTCCCGGCGTAAATGCTGCTTTACCAAACTGAATTAATCACAGTGAGGAGGGGCAGGCTCTGCAGCCCGGCTGAGAAGCAGACAATAACCACGTGATCTCACACAGGGGTGTCCGGTGTACTCCAAGGGATGGGAGGCAGGCTCCAGGTTGTCTTTGGATGCCACACATGGAACCACGCATGGTCGCTCTCCCTACATCCCCATGTCCCCTGCAGCCTCGCTCTTGTCCTGGGTCTAAGGAAGAAGGCAGCCTAGAGTCATTGCCCGTCACAGCAAAATCAAAGACAGAGACCTACTCCTTTTGACTAATTCTCAATTTTCAGAACATCTTATCTAGAGTTTGGTAGTTTCTGGTCCGCATGTGGGGCCAAAGCTCTGCAGACTTAAGGCTTCAGAGCTGGTTGGACAGGAGTTCTGGACCCCACCCCAACAAGCACCCAGAACCTAGGACCACAACACCTCTCTGCCCTTCCTCCCCCTCCTTCACTAACTACACTCAGCACCCATGACAGTCACAGCTTCTCTGTGCCAGGTCCACACCCACACCCAGCCCCCACAGCAATGCTCAGACACAAACATGGCCACAGAGCCTCCCTGATCTCAGTCCTGACCCCACTAAGCCTCAAGTGACCCAGGACTGCTATGACTCCTCACACCGTCCCACCAGACTTCACCTCCCAGGCTCCACACCTCCAAGACCTCTGCTCTTCCCCCTCAAGTTATCCCGCCACCCCCAACAGGAGGGCCTACCCTGTGCTGACATCAAATTATTAGAGGACCTTCTCTGGCCTCTGACTTGTAGCCTAAATCAGCTCCCTCCCCGTGGGATTCTCTCTCCCATCCATTCCCTCTCCATCAGATCACTTACCAGGAGTTAGGACTGTGTCTTTATTTGTGGGTTTATCTACTGAACAGACGAGCAGCCAATGAAAGGATTGCTGACTCAGGCCTGGGATGTGATACCCAGGTGCTAAGGCAGACAGTAAATGAGTGAGTGAATGAATGAATGAATGAAAGAATGAATGGTAAATGAATGGGTGACTGATGAATGAATGATGAATGAATGAATGATGGATTGATGAGTGAATGATGAATGAATGAATAAATGGTAATTGATAAATGAATGAATGAATGATGTATGGTGAATGAATGAATGAATGAATGAATGAATGAATGAATGAATGACAAATTCTTCGAGGTGCCAGGCTAGACTCTAGATCCAGGAACTAAAATTGGATACAGCCTGGGCTCTTGCAGTCCCCTAGTCTGGCAGACTGGCAAGTACACAGTAGCAGCTGGGCTGCGGCACACTGAACAGGGCAGAGGACACAGAGAAGTGGTGACAAGGTGACTGAGGGGAAGATGGAAAGGTAAGTGGCTACCTCTGTGCTCTGGACAGTGATATAGTTACGTTCCAGGTAATGAGAAGATGCGTGACTCAAATCCAGATGCCTCTTGAAGCTAGGCAGCTCTTTCCCAGCCACAGTGGCAGAGCCGTTGCTCCACCAGCAGCCAAAGTGCCTCTCAGCAGCTTGGGTAGATCTGCTCTAGAAACTTCAGGAGCCCAGGCCTTAAGCCAAGCTCCCAGGTGGGAAGCCTGGACCTCCATTCATGCTGTGACCTTGTGCTGACCACTCTGGTCCAGCCTGGGATAACTCGAGTGAACATGCCTAGACCCATGGTACCCAGCAGAGCCAGATGCAGGAGGAACCTACGGGAAGGCCAGAGGGACAAACCCTGGAGCTCAACTATCAGGCAGGCTCAAGGTCTCTAGAGACTGTACCCATACCCTTGGGAGCAGGGAAGGCAGAAGAAATACTTCAGCACACTTGTCCCAGGAGAGGACTGAGAGCTAAGTATGTCTCTGCCTGAAGATCAAGGATCTGGCAAGATGGACACAGGCCCAGCCCAGCCACTGTGGTATGCCAGGGAGGCTTCCAGGAGGAGGTGGTGACCCTCCATCTCTGTCTCTGTGTCCAGCACAGGGTGTTGGGTTTGGTAGAAGCAGTGTAGGAGGTGGGACACCCCATGCAGGGGCCTTTGCTTGCGCAACAGCCGAATTAGTCATTCGTTCAGCAGCAAATTGCAGACTAAGTACCACAGAACCTACTGTGTGTTGTGCTTCATAAATTATACCCAACAGGAGCTGGAAAAATGGCTCAGTGGTTCAGGCTATTCTTTCAGAGGATCTACATTCAATTCCCAGCACCACATAACATCACGACCATCTGTGACTCCAGGTCTAGGGGACCCGATGATGTCTCTTGACCTCCTTGGCTACACATGTGGTGTGGTCATAACACACTCTCACATAAAATTAAAATTTAAAAATATAAAACAGCCATGCTTGGTCCCTGCTGTGTGCTGGGCACAGACTAAGCACCTTTGAGGCAAGCTCCCATTTGTTGTCCACAACATCCCTGGGAACAGAGGTCCTCACCAGCCCACTTAAGGGCCTAAGGTGTGGAGAGAGGAGGGGCTCATCCAAGGTCCCCTTCAACTTCTGCGGACACAGAGCCTCAGTGCTCTGGGAAAAGACAAACCTCAGAACCTGTCTCCAACCTCTGAACCTAGCTGCTGCTGCTGGATGGACAGGTGCAAAGGAGAAAGACCACAGGAGTCATGATGGCAGGGGCACCTCACACCACCCTGCTACCAAAAAGGAAGAAAATGTTGGCACAGGGGCAGTTCACAGACCCCTCCACTCTCCGATGACAGAGCCAGCCCTTCTCTGGCTTGAGACTCACAAGAACAACGGCTGCCATCAGAAACACTGAGTGAGGGCCTGGTCCCCTCCTGGATGCTTTCAGTCTCAGTGTGACTCTATTCACTATTCCTGACTCTTGTTTGAACCACAAGCATAGGCTGGGACCATTTTACAGATGAAGAAACTGAAGCCCAAGCAGGAAAAAAACAAAAAACAAAAAAACAGACACCCTGTGGCTATCCTCAGAATTGGGACCAAAACATGACATGCTAATGGGCTCTCCAGGTGATTCTGATGTGTCCCAGGGGTGGGGAGCTCTATCAGCAGGACCAGAAAATCCCAGGTGCTATTTCTGCTGGGTTATGACCTTGGAAAGCAGCTTCATGCCTTTGAGCCTCAGTTTACCCCCATGGTGCAATGATTGCTTTAGGCTTTCCCAGAACACTGGTGAAGTGGAAACTTAAGGGTTCTTTGGACAGTCAGTTGGATGGTGTTTTGCTGGGGCAAACGTGTGAAGGAACGTTTCATTAAAGTGGACATGGGTGTGAAAGGATAAGGCAGACTCGTGAAGGAACATTTCACTGAAGAAGACACAGGAGAGAGGATATTCTGCTAAAGGAAACACATGAAAGGACATGTGATGAACGATTCTTTGCTAACAACATGCATGTATTTGTCTGCCTTACATTGCATAGTTGACCTGCATTTATCGGGACTCTATAGAGAGAAACACACCAAAAACCTTCTGGTGGAGTGCTGCAGTTTCTTGCTAACTATGAGGGCTTGGACTTATTGGATGCACATGCTGAGGCAAGACCTGTGCTGAGGCAAGACACATGGAGGACACATGATGTTTGGAGGGTATAAATAGGACTCCACGGAGTGACAGAGAGAGCTTAGCTTGCTGGTACAGCTAGCTGTACAATACTTGTGGGTCTCGAGTCTTCGCTGATCTTCGCTTCCCTGAGAGGGGCACAGCTGAGAACTTCTCCTGGTGTCCCTCCAGGTCCGTCCCACTGACTCAAGCTGAGGCTAAGGCCTGGCTGTCTCTGCTAGGTCATGTCACCACCGTTGCTAATCTGACTCTACCGAACTGGACTACTGGTGTGTCTGTGAGGTGTTTTCAAGTAGATCGAGCTGCCACTGCTGACCTGTGAACTGAACTTCTGGGTTCCAGACAATACAGATGTAGTTGCTCCAAAAAAACCTTTCTAAATAGGTCCACTTCCCCCACACCTATCCTTTTCTTTCTACTACCTCTAATGGGTGGTAGGTTACAAGGAAGGTTAAAGCATTTAAGAACCATCATTAAAAATAAGGTTTGAAAAAATTAAAGTTACACACTGGTACAAAGGGCTGGGGTTTCACTGATATCTCTCCCTCACTAGAATCTGGCCTCAAGATGGCCAGGGCTATGCCACTTCCCTGTCCACCGTGATGCAGCTTCCAGGATAGCACAGGGAACGCAGCTGCTGTCAGCAGATGTTAGATGAACAAATGAAGTAGATGCTGAGGCAAACAGATACATTTGTTCCCAGAAGATGAGCTTTCCCTGGGACTCAGCAGTGAGGTCCAGTGACTACCCACGTTCTGGTGCCAGCCCGGGGCCCTTTGTGCCCCACCTGCTCCTGCTGAGCCACTCACCATGCTGCAGAAGACAACTGCACAGAAGGGGCTCCTGGCTTCTCAAGGCCTGTCTGTTAATCCGCAGCCTCAGTCAGGTCTGTGAGGGAGGGTAGTCTTGGAAGAGTCTGCAGGGGGCCTGTCACCCAGCCTGCAGTGAGACCATGTGGGCAGGTGATCCTGTAGCTCACAACTCCCTGTCCACTCCTTCAGTTGCAGTCCCAGACTCTTGCCGTCACCTGGATATGGCAAGGGACAGAGAGATAGCGTCCCCTCTGCAGAGCCCACACAGGGACATGCAATTGTGACAGTGGTATAAATAATGCCACAAGAGTGGGACAAGCAAATCAAACATTTGTTGATAATAAGTCAAAAGAAATGTGTTTCTTATGATGAAAGCATCCTTAGTGCACCTATAATTTTGCCATTTACTAGAGACAAAGGCGAGTTCTCATAACAGTGAGATGGGTGTGCATCTTGGCTGAATATTTGATCATGTAGGACATGAGGCACATTCCGAATTGATCGATATTTTGATTCGATTTTGATAGTCGATTCGGGGAACATTCCCTATCATAAACACATAGCACAAAATGGCAGACATGTATTTAGAGCCATTTCAGAAATGGCTGGAAATTCTGTCCTAATCTCAAGCCAAAATTTATTTGATGACTTTTCTTTTTTTAATAAAACCTAAGCCAGCTCCCCAAACAGCAATTACTAGCATTTGGACATTCTAGTACAATCCAATCAAAAAGACACTAGTGTGCTCTTTGTGAGCTGAGAAAGGGTGGCAGGGCAACACGCTCTTTGTTTTCTGGAATTGAACAATATGTTTCTGTATGAGCAGATGGCTTTGTATGGATGGCAGGACACACTGCCATCAATAACAGAATGGCCTCAGATCCGTGCTGGGTGATTCTGCGTTCACTGGTGTTACACGGTGAGATGGCACGTGCAGCCTAAAGCGCCCACGTTGTATATTCAACGAGGCTGCAGTGAAGTCATGAAAGGCAACATGGGAAAAATGCCACAGAAAGGCCTGGCTCACCATGCTCTTGAACTTGAATTAAGTTTTGGTTGTTGCATATTTAGAATCCCTCTCCTCACACTCTGTTAACTAACCTTATGTGGGATGACCACAGAGAAGATGGGTACACCACAGGGTGGCAGGCAGTGGACTGGGGACACTATGAGGAAAGATGCTTGGCAGAGGTGACGGCTGAGCCGAGGTGGAGGAGCAAAGCTGCCCTGAGAGCTGGATGGGCTCAGAGTGGTATGTTGTCAACCTCCGAAGGACTCCGGGGGGAAAATTAGTCACAGGATTGTTTGTGTTAAAGATATTGTCTGAGTTCATGGGAATAGAATCATAAGTCAGGTTATTCAGCACATGAGAGATATCACCACCACCACCACCACCACTGCCTCCATCATCACCATCATTACCACCATCATCACCACCACCACCACCACCACA
>NW_022196900.1:87962179-87962375 GCF_008632895.1 Mastomys coucha
ATCACCACCACTACCATCACCACCTTCACCATTGCCATCACCATCACCACTACCACCACCATCACCACCACCATCACCACCACCACCACCACTGCCTCCATCATCACCATCATCACCATCACCACCACCACCATCACCACATCACCACCTTCACCATCACCATCACCACCACCACCACCACTGCCTCCATCATCAC
>NW_022196900.1:87963096-87980589 GCF_008632895.1 Mastomys coucha
ATGAGCAGTGCTCCCACAATGGAGCACCGAGAGGTGTAGGGATGAGCAGTGCTCCCACAATGGAGCACGAAGAGGTGTAGGGATGAGCAGTGCTCCCACAATGGAGCTGCCCACAAGAAGATTCCAGGACCGTGGAGCACCTGAGCTCCCCGTGGAGATGGGGACATCAAACTACAACAACCACAATGACTGTCGTAATATGGGGTCCATCCTTCCCCCCAAACCTTCCCTTTACCAAAACTCTGCATGTGCCTCTGAAAGGACTTGGCAGCTCCTGCTGACCGACCATGTGTCGGGAACCTGAGGAAGGTCTAATTAATTATAATTGTCCCCCTTGCAGATGTCTGCCATATGATGCCAACTCTGGTGACAAAAGGCTCTAGTAAATCTGTTGGAACAGCCCTTTCTGAGCATATGTCTGCCACTTGAGCCACTAGGAAAACAGTTCACTTCTGAGGCCATAGTGAGGAGTGCGCTGGCCAGGCTCAGACAGAGCCAGAGCGAGGGACACAACATGGGATCGGATCCATCTCAAAAAGGACATGGCCTGGAATCAGGGGACAGACCAGGGTGTCTGCCCAGAGCCAGCTCACAGCCCTCTTTCCTCAGACTCTGTGAATTAACGTCACCATCACTGGTGAGAACCACCACCAGGTTTCAGTCCCACCTACCCGTTCCTTAGGCCCCATGCCTCAGCCACACTCAGATCGCAGACCATTTTGTTCCTGATGTGACTCAAGCTGAGCCCTTCACGGGGTGAAACTCAGGTTTCTGCTTGTCAGTCATAGCTAAGGCCAGCAACCCACTAAGATGTTCTCCAACATCTCCCAGCCGGATTCACTCACTCCTCACACAGCCTGGGCAGATGGACGCTCGACCTAAGCCCCACCTTACAGATAAGTGAACTCTCTGACCAAGGCTACTTTAAGAGTAGTGGCTCTGAACCTGGAGCCAGCTGGCACACTGCGGACTGGCTGAAGATTGTACCATGGAGCACAGCTTGTTGTCTCACACAGGTCATACTTGCACCGGAGGCTGCAGAACTGCAGGCGTCAGGTGCACGGCCTCACTGTTGCCTGGCTCCTACCATCCCTCCAGAGCTACACTGTCTAAGCAGTTTCCCCAATTCACATAGAGCACTGGGCTGGCAGGGCTTGGGGTGACGGCCATCTCCTGAGGCCCTTAGGCTCTTCACAGCTGGATGCCATCGTCAGATGGCCCAGAGTGATATCCCCAGAGAAGGGTAAGAACATCTCCTAATTTCTTTCTATTGCTGTAATAAATGTCAGGAGGGCTGGAGAGATGGCTCAGCAGTTAAGAGCACAGGCTGCTCTTCCAGAGGTCCTGAGTTCAATTCCCAGCACCACATGGTGGCTCACAACTATCTGTAATGAGATCCGATGTCCTTTTCTGGTGTGTTTAAAGACAGCTACAGCATACTCATATAAATAAATAAATAAATAAATAAATAAATCTTTAAAAAAAATAAATCAAATTAAATTAATGTCAGGACCAAAAGCAACTTGGGGAGGAAAGAGTTTATTTCATCTTACAGCTGCCAGGTCACAGTCTACCATGAGGGAAGTCAGGGCAGGATCCTGGAGGCAGGACCCTGGAGGCAGGAGCTGAAGCAGAGGCCATGGAGGAGGGCTGCTTACTGGCTTGTTCTTGTGACTTGCTCAGCTTGCTTTCTTATGTACTTCAGGACCACCTGCCCAAGGGTGGTACTGCCCATAAGCAGTCATTTTCTTCCATTAATTTATTTATTCACTTTACACCCCAATCACAGCACTCATCTCCTCCCAAACCGCCTCACGTAGCCCCTCTCCTTAGCTTCCCCTCCCTTCTCCTCGGAGAAGGGGGAGGCCTCCCCTGGGTACCAATCCACCCTGGCATATCAAATCACTGCCGGGCTAGACACATCCTTTCCCACTAAGGCCAGACAGGGCAGCCCAGTTTGGAGAACAAGATGCACAGGCAGGCAACAGAGTCAGGGACAGTGCCTGCTCCCATTGGTGGAGGGCTCCCATGAAGACCAAGCTGCACTACTGCTATATATAAGGGGAGCTAGGTCTAGCCCATGTGTGCTCTTTGGTTAGTGGCTCAGTCTCTGGGGAACTCCCTGGGCCCATGTTAGTTGACTCTGTTGGTCTTCTTGTAGAGTCCCTATGCCCTCCACAAGAAGGATTGAGGGACCCATAAGTAGTCATTAACCAATGAAATGCCACAGACTTGCCTATGTGTCAATCTGATGGAGGAATTCAAGTCAACAACAACAACAAAACTCTAGCCAGGTCAAGGGAGCTGATGAGAACATCATTTCTGGCACACACTCTATTAGCAAATTAGCCAACAGACCCCTCCCCACCCAGTTGGAGGGGACCAAACACACCGAGTTACCCAATATAAACTATCCATGAATGAAGGTATTATCCGGAAATCAGTTTTCCCACATGGTCCCGCTCAGCCCTCCTGGTAGAAGTCATTTCTCTAAGGACTCCATGGGAAAAGACTTCATGTTCTCCCCTCCCTCACCTTAACCATCACCTCCTGGACACTTGGCCCACAGTGTCCCCCGCCACTCCAGCCTTCTCAGTCCCCTACTCTGTCCTCACTGCTGAGACCCTGAGAGGACGATGCCTTGGGATTCCCAAAGCAGGGTCAGCAGCCACACGCAGCCGCAGGGTGGGGGGAGGGGCTCTCTAATAGGCAGATTATCACCTCTCCTAGACCCTGAAAACCTGAACCTCAGCAGGGGCTTGTGTGAGTCACTTTTCTCCACAGCTGTGATGACAAGAGACCGAAGAAAGGATTTATTCTGTTCAGTTTCAGGTGATCTCAGTCCACCATGGCCGAAGGTGCGGTGGCAGGACAGCTTGGTCGGTCCATGTGCTGGGGTGGCGTGGGGCCTCAGTCCATGTCCTGCGGGGGGAAGGCTCAGGAGGGACTCAGTCCATGTCATGGGGGTCTCAGCCCATGTCCTGGAGGGGGAAGGCCGGGGGTGAAGAGGGGGTATGTGTCGGTCCATGTCATGTGGGGGAGGGGGTTCAGTTCATTTCACAGGGTGGGGAGGCTTAAGGGTGACTGGTTCACATAGAAGCCCACCAGGGAGCACAGAGTTCAGATCAGAACCAGAAGTCAGAATGAGCTTCAAAAGCCCTTTGCCTTTTTCCTCCAGCCAGGCCCCACCTCCTAAAGGCACCTTGGCCTTCAAAGTGGCGCCCCAACTGGAACCAGAGAATTCGAGACAAGTGCCAGAGTAAGACAGTTCAAAGAGGCCACCACAGGGAGGCCAGGGAATTAGAATCTAACACCTCCCTGGACCACTCTGACCTGTTCCAACAGGACACTCCTCTCTGATCTCTTGCTCTACCTCTCTAGACCCTCATCTAGAGTCTCCCATCTCTTCGAGGCCCTGACCACACCCTCACAGCAGGTGGCCTCAGCCCCCTCTATGGAAGACAAGTGAGACTCCAGGGCTCTGTTCTGGAATCCTACCCATGGCTCCATGTGTCTCTCCCTGGATCCTATCCACAGCTGAGGACACAGACAGCACAATCCCTGGAGGGTCGAATGGCCCTGCCAAGTCTCTCACACACACCTCTGCCTAAAGGGACTACAAATGCGCTGTGAGTCTCCAGCTTCAGCTTTGGGGAAATTTCTTAGTCCTCATGTCTATTGACTACAACAGAGATTCATCACTCTGACTACAGCCTCTGCTCCATCCTCAACAGGCTTTGATTCCAGTCACGAGATCCAAGCTGAGTGAGCCCCAGCCAGCCAGGCCAAACCAGTGATTCAACTCCCTTCCATTACCACTACCCTATCACTGTTGGGATGGACAGGTCCTGTGTGTGGCTCAGTGAGAGGCAGAAACTTGCTGCTAATGTGTCTCTTTCCTTTCCATTACCAGAAGATTAGAGTCAGTTGGAAAGTTCCAGAACCCCTGAGCCCAAGGTCTCTGAGTAATGACGCTTACTGAAAGCTGACCCTGTGCCAGGCACATGTCCATCATCTCCCTCCTCAGACTTAACCCTCAAAGCAGCCACATGGGCATGTTGTTATCCTCGCTCATCAGTGAGGAAACTGAGGCAGAAGTTCAGCTTTGCCCACAAGGCAAAAGGTGGGCTCTGATCCTCCTACCCGAGGTGTGGTTCTGCCCAGCCCCATAGCCACAGGCTCCCAGCATCATCCTCTGCCAGGGCTGTACTAATGAGCCCAGGAAGGGAAAATCAGGCCCGGTCCAGCACACAACTGCCTGCAGTGTGGGTGCCACTCTATAGATGCCCAGCTCTGAAGGAGCCAGTCACTAATCAGAGCCACTTGTCCTATGGAAACCCTGCAGTGCACGCTAAGGATCCTGGAGTGCCTACTCTTTGCCCTGTAAATCTTCAAGGGGCCTTTGGCCAAAGCAATAACATTTCGACCCAAAAAGTTAAAAGGACTTTAAAATTATAAGCCCTCTGGCTCGGGCCCTGTGTGAAAACAAGAGACCACGGTCGTCGCACAGCAGAAAAATACAGAGAGCAGAGCCAAGCAATTTCCCTTCCACCACAGCCTCGGGATTCCATTAACCTGCCTGCCCAGAGCCTGACACTCGGAGAAGGAGCAGGTGGGAGGGGCTTCATGGACTCCATGGTCACCGTGCCCTTGCTGAGTCCCAGCTTCACCCAGCAGTGTCTCCTATAGTGTAGGAGCCCAGGGGCGGCTGACAACCCTGCCAAGGATAAAATAATTCTCACTCTTTGGGGTTCACAGTACACCGGAACTTTTGATGGCACGCTCAAAGGTATGTAAAGACTCTGCACCTGATCCATGCAGTCTAGGCTCAGATCTGAAAGGGCAAAGCAGCCTACATTGTGTGGGGGTGAGGTGGGGGGCTTCAGGGAGGGGCTTCCCCAGCAATGAGAAGAGAGTTGGAGAGCCTTTGCTGACCAGACAGATAAGGAGGTGGCAAGGGGAAGGAGTGCGCCAGGCACAAAGGTCAGGGGAATCTCACAACAGACTTGCTAGCAATCAGGCCACTTCTGAGGCTCTGACTAGCAACCAAGTGTTCCTTTATTTCTACAAGTTCCATAGAACAGAGACAGACAAATGATTACCTAAGTGGTACAGAATATATGTTTGACTTTTCATTACCCGTCCAGGGTTACGGTTCAGTCACAATTAGCAAATGCAAACAGAACAGGTTCTACTTCTTATTAGTCCTATAACTCCAATTTAAAGAATCTTAAAAAATGTCGTCTCCACAGCAAACACATTTAAAACATGACAGCCTGCTTTTAGGCTGGCAGTGTTTGTTGTCTGAAAGCATTGCAGACAAACAGAAAATATGTGAGCTAGTCTTTTTAAGACCGGTTCATACTTACACCTAAGTTCCTTTACTGAGTGTTATCATCTATGTTATAAAGTAGAAAAGGTTGGCTTTAGTCAATCTGTTTTGCTGAGTTTTATTCTTCCAGGGGTACACCCTATACGACCCCTTATCTTTGAACTACAAATTTGAGACCTCTAAGTCTATAGTAAAAAGAGACCTGGCATCTGTAACCTATTCCCCTGGCCAGAGTTTGCCAACTGTTTCTGTCTCTGTTTACCCTGCACCAATTATACTGTTTGAGTTAGCTCAGGGGCAGATACTCCTAGAAGATCCCTGGGGTAATGGCCTTACCTAACTATGTGCTTATCTTGTGCTTAACAAACCCCAGGACATAAGGAAGACTTCCAAATGGTGGCCAGATAAAGTTAATTTTAGGGTTTTCCTAAAAAGACTCCGATGTAATTTTTCTCTGGAAAAGGCACAAAATGAATCATAATGCAGAAAGTCCGCAGGGGTGCATCATGCAGAGGCCAAAACCCAAAAGTTAACGTAGCAATCACTCAGCTTTACTGGGGACCGTGGCAAGCAGCCGTGCTGGCTTCTTGACTCTCGCTGTTTCCAGTGGACTTGGCTGTGCCGCTAGGTGGACCTATCCACCTTGTTCCAGGTGAGCTTGAACAGAGCAGGGGGTCATCTGTGCTTGGCCACAGCAGAAAGGAGGAAGAGCAAAAAGTGGGAGCTATGGGGCTGGGCTGGCAGGTTGTAGACTGAGGTGGGAAAGAGGAGGGAGGTCCTAGCATGTATCTCTCCATCCACCACCATCTGGCAGTGTGCTGGCTGACTTTATGTCACCTTGACACAGCTAAAGTCACCTGAGAGGAGCGAGTCTCAAGGAAGAAAATTCCTCCATAAGACTGGTTTGTAGACAGGCCTGTAGTACATCTTCTTACTTGGTGATTGATGGGGGGAAGCCCAGCCCATTGTGGGTGGGGCCATCCCTGGTTTGGTGGTCCTGGGCTCTATGAGAAAGCAGCCTCTGTGTATACATATTACAGCTATTAGCTTGCTGGTTTTTTTTTTTCCAAGATAGGGTTTCTCTGTATAGCCCTGGCTGTCCTGGAACTCACTCTGTAGACCAGGCTGCCCTCGAACTCAGAAATCCGCTTGCCTCTGCCTCCCAAATGCTGGGATTAAAGGCGTGTGCCACCACCGCCCGGCTGGCTTGCTATTTTTATGGGAGGTCTCTGACTGTTCTGCCTGTTCTTGGCGCTCTTTCCCTCCTATTGGGTTCCCATGACCAACTTCAATATGAAGACTTCATCTTATATTTCATGTTTTGTCATGTTTGGTTGTTATCTCTTAGTAATCTGCTCTTTAAAAGGAGGAGGAAGAGGAGAAGAGGAAGGAAGGAAGGGAGGGAGGGAGGGAGGGAGGGAGGGAGGGAGGGAGGGAGGGAGGGAGGGAGGAAGAAAGGAAGGAAGCTCTGAGCAAGCCATGGGGAACAAGCCAGTCAGCAGCACCCCTCCATGGCCTCTGCATCGGCTCCTGCCTCCAGGTTCCTGCCCTGTTTGAGTTCCTGTCCTGACTTCCTTCAATGATGAACAGCACTGTGGAAGTGTAAAACAAATAGTAAACCCTTTCCTCCCCAATTTTCTTTTTTTGGTCATGGTATTTCATCATAGTAATAGTAACCCTAAGACAGGCATTGTCAGGAAGCGGAAGAGAAAGGTGTGTGGGGCCCTGGCTTTGTGGCTCAGTGGCTTCAGAACACAGTGTCGTGGCCAATCATCCACACGCGCTCACACCCATTGCTCCTTCCTTCTCCCACCATGCCCTGTCAATCCCCGACAGCAGACTCATCTGCATCCCTCAGCACAACTCTATCCCGGACTCGCTGCCTTTGACTTTCCTTCTCCAGCTGCTCTAACCTGCCAGCCAGAAAAACAGGCAAGCCAGGCCAGCACAGATGAGGCCCACAGGAGACACTCCCCAGATGCCCAGCCTGCTGGTAGACAACTCTCTCAGTGCTCCCTAACTGCCCACATTCACAGCCTGTCCAGTGAGGCCCGAGCCTTTCTTGCGGTGTGGTCTCAGGTAGCCTCACCTAGCAGCTGGCAGGAGAGACGTGTGACAGCAGATCTAAGGGCTCAGGCCAGCTCTGTGGCCCACAGCAGGTGCTTCAGCGGAGCTGTCACTCCAGCAGATGTCAGGTCTTTGCCTCCCCAGTGCCCCTGACTTCTTTAAACCATAACCCTGATGTAGAAAGATCAGCCTTCTCACCGCAGACCAGGGCCGGGCTGTCAAAGTGGCATATAAACTTAGCCATGATCTGCAATGAAACCCTGGCTAGGGGAAATGGCTCAGGGCAGTGGTTAAATGTCCACTGCTCTTGCAGAGGACCTAAATTTGGCTCCCAGTACCCATACCTGTTGGCTCACAGTTGCCTGAAATTCAAGTTTTATCTCCAATGCTTCCAGTACCCACAGACACACACACACACACACACACACAGAGAGAGAGAGAGAGAGAGAGAGAGAGAAAGAGACAGAGAGAGAGACAGAGAATAAAACAGAAAGAGAAATAGTCTCACACACATATACAGACATAACACACCACACACACAGCCTCTCTCTCTCTCTCAGACACACACACACACACACACAAACACAATAAAAATAAAACTAGATAAAAAGAAACACTGCTGGGGGTGACTAGAGAGTGAAACACATACTCTCTGCCTCTAAAACTAAACCCCAGGGGACAAAGAAACTTCTTCAGACATCATCCACCATAGTGTCTAAGGATGGAGCCAGGGGAGCAGAGCCAGAGATGACCCAATGGCATTGTTTGAGCCTTGAACAAGCCATCCCTGAAGCCACACACTGAATCTTCAGTTCCTATGTCAATACCTCCCTTTGTGCTGAGTTAGTTTGATGTGGCTTTTCTTCCCACCATCTGTGACTGGAAATACTGGCACGTGGGCATCGTGATACAGACATCATGACATTATTTATGTCCCCTTGGGCCTCAGTTTACCACCTTCACTGATAGGTGATTTCTCTCCCTCAGAAATGCAGATCTAGGTCAGATTAGACCAGATTAAAAACAGGTAAAGGCAGGTTTATCAGGAGGCAGCTCTCAGGCAGGTTCACCAACCTCACAACCAGGCTCAAGCAAGGAGGGTTTATAGAGCTTAGGTGTGGCGTGATGACGTGCCAGGAGTTGGGATTATGCCCATACATGGTCAAAAACTGAACACCTGGGTGGGCACTCTTGGGTGAGTTGCCAGAAACTAGAAAAGTGATGATATAGTAGCCGGGAGTTTTCTCCGTGGAGGCAGGATTGAGAGGCAAAGGAGTAAACAGGGTTTCCCGGCTTGTACAGGGGACAGCAGGGGTTCCAGCCTAACATTCACTCTGAAAGGATCGAGCCAAGAGCCAAATGATGCCCTAAAGTCTCACTCTCACAGTCGGGCTCAGAAGGCCAGGAGGTCTCTAAAGCAGGATGGGGTGGGGGATGGGGGTTTTTGCCCAGAACTGGGAGATGCTGAAGCACGGAACTGTGGGAGGAATGCAGAGAGAAGCCCATTAATTATCAAAGCCGCTCCTCATGTGAGGGGAATTTAATGGAGAGAGAAGGTGCCAGAGGAGGGGATGAGTACTTCCGGCTTAGCTCAGACTGCTTGAGAAAAGGAGGCCATCAGCAGACAACATCAGCCTCTTTCTCCTCTCTGTAAAATCTGTCTGTCTACCTGATTCTGGTGCTACAGGCAGAAGGCAGGACCAGGAGAAGAGGACAGTTCAGAGAGGGCAAGTGATTCACCTAAGGTCAGGCCGTCGTTACAGAGTTGACCCCATCTCCAGTCGCTCGGTTCCCAAGTTCCCACAGCCTGGGTTTCCCCAGTGTAAGAACAAGGTGAAGAAAGAGACAAGGCAGTTGGGGAAGATGCTCAGGGCCTTGGTCTTTGATACAAAGGCCAACTCGCTAGCTGGGAAACCCTGTGACCTTAGGCAAGAAACCCAACTTCTCTGTTAGGCTGAGAGCAAGAGGAGATTAGGGAAGAGTTTCAGCAGGTGGGGGCTGGGCGACGTAACTGAATCCGCAGAGAAATGCGTGGGGAAAGCCAGGTGGGATGGGCAGAGCCAAGTGTCTGGAAAGAGCCTGGTAGAATAGCAGGAGCCACTTGAGGTAGGAGAAACCAGATGGGTAGGAGGAGCCAGGTAGATGGGAGAAGCCAAGTGGTGTCAAAGTCTGGTGGGTGAGTAGGAGGAGCCAAGCGGGTGGGAGGAGCCTCATTTTCGTGGGTAGCTGTAACTCAGACCCAAAAGGGCACCTAGAAAAGCTATGTCATCAGTCCATGACCAGTCACAGCCAGGCTAGCAGAGATGGAGGTGGGGACCGCTGATGGAGGGTGGGCATGGATGGACCACTTTCATGCTCTGAAGTTAAAGGACACACTGGAACTGCATGTCGTGAACGGAGATCGCCTCTCACATGGTACTCCTAGCTCAGCTGTGCCCACTGTTCTGAGCTAGCCCCTGCAATTCCGGGGGCCTCTCAGGAGGTCATGGCTGCTACAGCAGACGTTGTTGAAAACTTAGCATTTCAGGAAGTGCCTGAGCCACGGAACAGGAGTGCCGAGATGCTAATGGGAGAGGCAGACAGCACAAGTCTCAGAACCATGGCTGGCCACCTGAACAGAGGGGCAAGCCTGAGCCCAGGGTGACTGACAGCCTCTGCCCCCACCCCTTATGTGACCTAGCTGAACCCATCTCCAGTTACTCGGTGTCCAAGTTCCCACAGGCTGAGTCTGTGACTGAAGGTGAGGTATTAGACAGGGTTTCAGGGCATTGATCTACTTACTGCCTTCTCAGACTGCAGTGCTCTGAACAAAGTGCAGTTTAAAGATTCAGTCCTTCGCTGGGCAGTGGTGGTGCACACCTTTAATCCTCAGGTGACAGAGGCAAGCAGATCTCTGAGTTCAAAGCCAGCCTGGTCTACCGAGCACGTTCCAGGAGAGCCAGGACTGCACAGAGAAACCCTGTCTCAAAAGAGCAAAACAACGACAAATTCAAGCCGTTGACCACTGGCAAATGATCGGGAACCATACACTCCGGTATTCAGCTGTATGAGCCCCTGGCTCCCCAGGCAGCATTGCAGATCCTAACCTACACCTTAAGCATTGACTATCTGCCGGCAGCATCCAGAGCACCTCATCTCAGCCTTTCTCCCTGTGCTTTTTCCTTTCAGAGAATGAGTTCAAGACCACCATGACAGGGAACATGGCAGCAGGCAGGCATGGCACTGGAGCAGTAGTCCATGGCACTGGAGCAATAGCTGAGAGCTACATCTTGAGATGACAACCACAAGTCAAAGACAGAGCTTTTGTTTTGAATGCTGTTGGCACACCTCTTCCAACAAGGCTACACTTCCCAAACACTTCCACCACCTGGGATGGAGATTTCAAATACATGAGCCTATACTGGCCATTCTCATTCAAACCCCGCATTCTCTTCCCTTCCTATATCTTTTTGTTGTTGTTACATTTGTATTTACCTAGTTCCTGTGTCTATGGGCATGTGTGTACATGAGCACATGTGCGTGTATGTGTATGTATTGTGCATGTACATGTCAGGACACAAGTAGCAATCAGAAGACAACCTTCAGGAACTGGTTCTCTTCTCCTACCATGTTTGTCTTAGGGATCAAATCCGGGTCATCAGGCTTGGCAGCAAGCACCTCCAGCCACTAAGCCATCTTGCCAGGCCTTCTCCTGTGCCGTGTGCAAAGATATCTCCCAGCACCCCACTCTATGGAACACCAACTTTGATTCTCCTGAACAGGGAACAATCTGACCAAAGTTTTTGAAAAGAATAAATGTTGATGTTATAAAAATGCCAAAGTAAAGTGTAAAATATTCAAACAATACTAAATAATTACCCCAAAAGGCACTCTGCATGTACACAGGAGGCAATGGATAAAAAAATGAAATTACACACGCCATTCCTCATTTTAAACTACAAGATATAATTTACTCCACTCAACATAACAAATGAAAATTGAGGTGAAACAAATATTAACTTCAGATAAACAATATTTCATAGAATTTTTTTTCTAAAAATACCTTCACAATAAGGAAGACAGATAATTAATCTAGGCATGGTAGCACATGTCTACAATGCCAGGATCCTGGAGGGTTGAGACAGAAGCTCCCATAAGGAATTGCAAGCCAGCCCTGGTATACAGACAGCTCAAGGCCAGCCAGGGATACCTAGCCAAACGCTGTCTCCAAAAATCTTAAGACAAAGCCAAATGCACTTGTGATGTCTAATCTTAGTTGTCAACTTGACGGAATCTGGAATCAACTAAGACACAAGCCACCAAGCACACCCATGAGGGATCTTCGCCACATCAGGTTCATTGAAGTGGGAAGGTCCCGCCCTGAAAGTGAGCACCCACTTCCGGTGGCAGCACAGGTGGGAGTTAGTCTTAGGGGAAAGCTTTCCTGTTTCGCCTGTTTGCCTTGCATCTCCCTGAGGAGTTAACCTACGCTGCTGCTGCTGCTGCTGCCGCTGTCCTCCACTGCATCCAAAACCAGCTTCTTTGACCTTCCAATGTGAACTAAAGACCAGCAGCTCCCCAGAAATCCTCCAGAACTTCAGCACCAGACTGGGGCAGCTGAAGCATCCAGTCTTGTGGGCTGAGCAAGCTACTGTGTGGGAACAGGGACCAGGAAGTTGGGGGTAAATGAAGATGGAGCCCATGATACCCGGGATTCAGATTCCGGAGATCAGCATCAGATCTAACTTTACTGTTTATTACATAAGCTTACATATAAAGCTTTTTACCCAACTAGGGTATGTTTATATATTCAAGGGCAAATCGGGATGCAACCGGTGTTGTTTAGCAGACTGGCCCGTCCAGGAACCTGTAGGGGGAGGGCCAATTCCCGGTGGAGATTTCCAGGGAGCAAGGGGAAGCAAACACCACCCCGGCCTCGAGTCCTTTGTGTTGTCTCATTGGTATCCGGGGATCCACGTCAGATCAGACACTGTGTACAGTGCATCAAGACGCTTCAAGTTGTCGCAGGAGCTTGTGGTGCCTCGCTCTCTCCTGCATCTTCCTCCACCGGGTTCATCACCACATCCCCCACACCACTGGTCCTCACCTTCTGTTAGACTACCCACGTGGTGCCATATAATCTAGCCTAATGAACCCTCCTCCTTAATAAGATTTGTTTTTATTTTATATGCATGACTGTTTTGCCTGCATGCATGTCTGTATAACATGTGCACACCTGGTACCTCTAGAGACCAGAAGAAGGGTCCAGATCCCCAGGAACTGGAGCTACAGATGGGGTGAGCCGCCATTAAGTTCTGGGAATTGAACCTAGGTCCTCTGTAAAAGGAGGACCTCTGTGTTCTTAACCACTGAGCCACCTGTCCAGCACCTGATAAATCTCCTTTTTTAATATGTACGCATCTAACGTTCTGTTTGCCTGGGGAGCCCTGACAGTACAGTACTGACTCCCTGGATGTAAAGCTGAGAAGTTAGACAAACGCTGCCCCCTTCTCGCCTTATTATTACCGTGTCAGGGTTGGAGGCCTTCCCTAGTGGCCTGGAAACACAAACATAGTGGCAATTCAGAGCAGATGCTGCAGTTCTATAGAAATGGTCTCCGCCACTGTCCTGCTGTCCTCCTGATCGCCCTCCTCTCCCTTCCATCTTCTGCTAAGGCATGAAGATGCTTGGATGGATGCACCTAACTTTCTCCACATGGTAGCTTAGTGTGTGTGTGTGTGTGTGTGTGTGTGTGTGTGTGTGCGCGCGCGCGCGCGCAATACACAAGTCCACGTGTATGCAAGGCATATGAAAGTAGAGATTAACTATGGAGTCATTTTAAGGAGCCATCCAACTTCGGTTTCTGTTTGGTTCATTTGTTTTTTTGGTTTTTTTTTTCTCTTAACAGTGATTTAACCAACCTTGTGACTGCCACTGTGTTTTCTATTTATTTGTGCGAGCATATGTATACATACATACACACACACACACACACACACATGCGTACACATACCATTACACATGTGTGACCAGCAGGGAACTTGTTGGGGTTGGTTCTACCCTTCTATCATGAGAGTTCTGGGGATTGAACTCTGGTCCTCAGGCTTGATGGCAAGCACCTTTTGACCCACTGAGCCACCTTACTAGCTGCTATCTTGGTATTTTGTTTTGCTTTGTTTTGTTTTTTGTTTTGAGACAGGGTCTCTCCTTGGGCTGGAATAAACAAGAAAGATTAGAGCGGCTAGGATCCTTCTGTCTGCAACCCACAAGTTGGCGTGACAGGCAACACCACGGCACAGGCAACACCACGGCACAGGCATATCTAATGGTAACAGCAAGTACCACGAAGCCAATAGCACAGTTGCCCCACAAAGATCCTGAGAAGCCGAGCCACATGATGCTCGCGGTGCTGTCCTTCACTTTGGGTCTTGATCACCACACGATGCATCCTTGGGGGAGGGCTTTTAACATTTCTACAACTTAGGGATATTGGGTGGATGGAAAGTTTCTTATGAATCCTTTATGGATCCTCTTTCCAGAAGAAGCATTTCTAAACTTCTCCAAGAAAGTCCTGAGCATACTGCCCCTTCTGCTTTTAAGAAAATATTCTTTTTTTTTTTTTTTTAAGATTTATTTATTTATTTATTTTATGTATGAGTACACTGTCGCTGTCTTCATACACAGCAGAAGAGGGCACCAGACTCCATTACAGATGGTTGTGAGCCATGGTTGCTGAGATTTGAACTTAGGACCTCTGAAGAGCAGTTGGTGCTCTTACCCACTGAGCCATCTCTCCAGCCCAGGAAAATATTCTTATCTGGCTCTACTTGAAGGTCTTTTTTTTTTTTTTGTGCCCTGGAGGTTGTGACTCATATGAAAATGCCAGAGATCTCCTTATGAGTTTCTTGTTCCAAGATACTCTTGGAACATCTGTCTGTCCCTGTACTTACTCAGAAATAAGATAATCAGGACACAGTAAACTTTAAAAGGTACACAAGATTCAGTGGGCTAGAGGAGTTGGCAGCTGATAAGATCAAAAGCCCCTTCCTACTCTAAGCTCAAGCGATTCTGTGGCGTGTAAGATTGGGGACCACATATGGTATACCCCTCCAGGAAAAGATACAGCGACCAAGTTAGACTGACTGGAGTTATCTCTGCTGTACACAGGGGCTTATACTGATGGACAAAGAACAGTGTGGAGAAATGATAATAGAATGAGGTGTCAGAGCCTCCCTCAGAAGAGTCAGCTCAGGCAGGACCACTGTAGTGTTGTACAACCAAGGGACAAAAGAATGCCAAGATTAGACATACAAATAGAGTCTACAAAGATAGAAAATGTAAACATTGTATTATGCCAGAAACTGAATAGGAACTACAGCAGCTCTGGCCTGAAGATTTTTCTTCAGCATAATGACAATTAACACTCTGACCATTAAAAGTTGATAATAGAGTGCTTGGGGCATGGCAATCTTCCCAGGCTTGGAAATTTTCTTTCTGTCTAGTGCCCTTGAAACCTCAAGATTCTTAAAGTTGGGTTATGGGGTTGATGAGGGAAAATGAGTATAAAAAGATAAACTCTGTTGCGTCATGGTTCATCAATGATGACTAAAGTTATGACCAGGAGGAAGTTAGAACACATGTCCAGAGACAACAATATTATGATCTATATTTTGTATCAACATCAATCTATTCCTGTCTACTGTGTTCTGTATAAATAAGCACTCTGACTGCCAGTCAGTCAGGCTACAAGATTGTTATGACCACCATGCCTGGCTCGCTCTTCCCTCACCTGCTCCTTACCTCCTCTGTGGAACCTGGCCATAGACAAGGCTAGCCCCTGGCCCCACTGTGTTGGGCTTTTTCCATGTGGGCTTTAGGAATTAAACTCAGGTCGTACTTACAGGGCAAGCATATAACCAACTGAGCTCTGTGGTATGATTTTTTTTTTTTTTTTACCTAGATCATCAAACATGTTTTAGTTTAATTATTTCTTTCCTTTTGCAATGCTAAGGATTAAACCTGAGGCCTGTGAATATCAAGGTGGCCCCTCTCCCCTAGCCCTATTTTATGTTTTAATTTCTTCCAGCCTTGTCTTAGACTCCCTTCCCACCCCACACACACCCCCACACACGCTGTGTGCATTCTTTTATCCACAAGTCCATCTCTTTTTCTTTTTTAAAACAATATTTATTTATTACTATATCTAAGTACACTGTAGTTGTCTTCAGGTGCACCAGAAGAGGGCGTCAGATCTCATTACAGATGGTTGTGAGCCACCATGTGATTGCTGGGATTTGAACTCAGGACCTTTGGAAGAGCAGTCAGTGCTCTTAACCTCTGAACCATCTCTCCAGCCCCAGATCCATGTCTTTATTTCAAAACTTTTCTTTTAGTATATCTTTTAGTATTTTTACACCTATGTTCTTAAGAAATTTTTATCTATTATCCATCTCAACCTTCCTAATGCTGAGACCCATTATTGATACAGTTCCTCATGTCTGAGTGACCCCCAACCATAAAATTATTGTGTTGCTACTTCATAACTGAACTTTGTTACTGATATGAATTGTAATGTATGTATCAGATATGCAGTCTCCATGGGATGAGGCACAACCCACAGGTTGAGACCCACTGTATACCTACTGTATAACTTTGTCTGATATATTGTATAACTTTGGCTGTCTTTTGTGACTCTTATTTGTCATCTTTGACCAAATGCTTGAAAAGCAGCATTCTTTTTTATTTAATATCAGGTGACAGTCTATAGCTTTTCTACACTTCCCCCTCAATATAACTGTGTATGTTTTGTTTGCTGGGTCTTTTGTTTGTTTCTTTTGTTTTTTGAAGTCTTGAGGATTGAATCTGGTACCTCAGGCATGCTAGACAAACCCTCTACCAACGAGCTGCATTCCTGGCCCTTCTTTTTAATTAACTTTGAAAACAACTGTCCTTAAGTTCCCCAGCCTGGCTCTAAAGTCACTCTGTAGTCCAGGCAAGCCTTGAATTTTTATTCTGCTCACCTCATCCTCTTGAGTAGCTAAGATGCCAGGCCTGTGCTACTCAGGCCCAGCTTTGGGGGAGGGTTTTTTTTTTTTTAATGTAGTTTGAATTACTTCTCTTCCCTCCTCCTCCTCCAATCTGCTTTAGTTTCATTCCTAAGAACAACCCTTGAACACCCACTGTGTGCTGTGATTTCAGACTCATTTTCCATCCCCATATCTCCTGAACACCCACTGTGTGCTGTGATTTCAGACTCATTTTCCATCCCCATATCTCCTGAACACCCACTGTTAGCATCCAGAACCTGCCTGCAACAGATATGTGGGTGGGTCCACAGACCTGTCACCAGGGCAACGGCCACCATATTCCCAGAATCCATTGGGTTTAGCTCCCACCTTTACCTGGACTGCTACGTCATGACATATATATAATGGGTAGTTCCCTCCATTTCTCTCTCTCTCTCTTCTCTTTCTTCTTCTCTCTCCCCCTTCTCTCTTCCTGCGCTGCTACCCCCCTACCCCCCTTCCAATTAAACCTCTTACACATGAAACTGCCTGGGCCTGGTGTCTGCAGACGCTTCCTGCCGCGACTCAAAACCCATCATTTTGGTGCCGAAACCCGGGACACGGCAGTTTGCGTCTACCGACCGGCTCCTCACCACCGGGACAGACAGGGTGCACGGCCACGTGGAGCGGCCGCTGGGACCCCGGCTGCCAGGTAGAGCGACTCCCGCCGCCGCCGCCGCCGCCACGCAGGGAGCACTCCCAGTACCACCGCAGCGGCTGCCGCCACTGCTGCGCTCCCAGTACCACTGTAGAGGCTGCTGTTCCGCGCGCAGAGAGCACCACTCACCTGGAGACTGCTCACCGCTTTCAGCTAGAGACACCAGACGCCGGGACACAACAAACCTACAGCCAAGCGCAGCCAGACTACGAACTCTTAACCACGTGAGCCGTACCCTACTCAGACACCACTCAATTCAGTTCCATGTTTTCCATTTACCAGATTGCTCATAACCAGCCGCACAGACACTGACATATTAATTAGTAGGATCAGTCAGGGGGAAGACCTCCAGATTTCCAGATAAGGTCTGGCCAACCTTCTCTGGAATTGAT
>NW_022196900.1:87981364-87998238 GCF_008632895.1 Mastomys coucha
CACATGAAACTGCCTGGGCCTGGTGTCTGCAGACGCTTCCTGCCGCGACTCAAAACCCATCACCCACTGTGTGCTGTGATTTTAGACTCATTTTCCATCCCCATATCACCTGATACTATTTATTTTTTTGTTTGTTTATTATTTGTTTTCATGCTGGTTTTGGTTCTAGATTGCTTGAGACAATAACTCCAGACCGGCCTCAAACTCATGAACACCTTCCCTTAGCCTCCTGTCTGCTGAGATGATAGACACAAACCACAGTACCTAGCTTCCTAGGCCTTTTAAAGAGTTATGTGGCTGGGCAGTGGTGGCGCATGCCTTTAATCCCAGCACTTGGGAGGCAGAGGCAGGTGGATTTCTAAGTTCGAGGCCAGCCTGGTCTACAGAGTGAGTTCCAGGACAGCCAGGGGCTACACAGAGAAACCCTGTCTCGAAAGAAAAAACAAACAAAAAAAAAAAAAAACAAGAGTTGTGTGGACTGACATCAACTGTGAAAATACTCCTCCCCTGAGTCCTCAGGAGCTCACTGTCTTTGCTTGCCGTGTCTCCTTCCCCTGCCAGAGCACCTACATGCTTCCTTTGGACACCTTTGTTAACCAGGCAACTCCTTGAAGTAGAACTGTGTGGGAAGAGTAGGGGCAATAAATACCCTTGGGCAGTGCACAGCTCGCATCTGCCTTTTGTTGCCCTGCTAATTAAGTCTCCCATGGTCCAGAAAGCCTTCTGAGCTTGTCACAAAATGGCAGACTCCCTTTACCAGCAGGGCTTCTCCCTCTCTGACCTTGTCTGGGGAGCCCAAAACTCCAATACCCTCTACCTGTGGAAGTCACATAGCCTTAGTGAGATTATAGGTTTAGCAAACACCTGAGATTCCCTGGAGTGCCTCCCTATGCTAATGAGGCATATCTCATTACCTTAGCCTTCAGCCAATGACCTCTGCCCACCCTGGATATTCCTACCCCTGCCCCCATATAACCCTTGATTCACCCTGAGTAAAGTTGATCTGTCCCCCTGAGGCTAGTCCTGATGTGTGGTTATCACTGTTCTTATTCACAGGCTATCTGAAACCCTGTTGATTGACTCCTCTCTTCGTTCTTGTGGGCCAGTGGCCAACCATAGCAGGGAGAAGGGAAACCCATAGCTTTGTCATCTTGGACCTTCTCTACAGCTCAAAGTATGAGGTTTGCTGTCCCTATAGTCAGAGGGCCCAGCAATACCCCTGGGGAAGACAGGTGGGTCCCAGAGCTCTGAGCAGAGGAGTGTCAGATGAAGTCTTCAGGTCTAGGGTCTCCACTTTGGGCTATATCTGTAAAACCTCAGCTTTCCTATATGGAAAACATCTTGGGATGTCTGCATGGATTCAATTTCCTCTGGTTTGGGGCTAATTCCATAGTCTCGGGAGGAAACCTTCAGGGTCTGCGGTTTGGAGTTGTGCTCATTTCTGTTTTCAATAAAATGGAAGGGGGGGGACCCAAAACAAAATTCCCTGTTATGTTCTGTTCCTCGTTCTTACCACCTTTAGTTAATTTCAGAGACCAGATTCCAAGCAGCCAATGCCATCATTCCTAATCAGGAAGTAAATGCCCTCTCATGCCTTCTCTAACAAACTTCTCCAAAGTGAGCTAGGCTGTCATGGGGGTGGGGGGGCAGGGGGGAAGGAAAGGGCTGAGAGCATGGCTGTCTAGACTCAGCACCTAAGCACAATGCAGGCAACCTTGCTGGCATCCTCCTGTACCTCAGAGACAAATCCGATATGTCATCCAAAATTCTCTCTTTGAGCTTTGCTGGTTTTAAGAAGCACCTGCTAAATGCACAGCACAGGGCTCACACCACTGTGTCTGCAGCACCACCAGTGGCAGACACTACTCATCTATCAAAGGGTTGGTTCCCCACACCCCCCCACCCCCAAATCTTTCAGTATTATGTTGTGAGAAGACTTAAGCAATGACATTCAATCTGTCTACCATTTCAGTGTTAGGGATTCTTTGATTGTATCGAACTCTCACAGAAAAGTGAGAAAAGCCTGGGCTGAACTTTAGGTGTTTGGTTATAGGCAGAATGACTTCAGCCAAGACTCCACTGAGCCTCAACCCAACCTCAAAAAAACAGGGAGTGTGGCTAATGCATAAAGTTATTGAAGGCAAAAAAAAACACACGGGGCAAGGTGGATTAGCCAGGTCTGCTGTATAATACTCCAAACACAACCGCATCCAGCAATAAACAATCGCCTAAGAGTACCCCCGTCTGGACAGGCTGTTCTCAGACAGATGTGCTCTTCTGTCTGTGGGTAGCTGGAGCTGGCTAGTCTTAAATGGTATTCTAGTTTCATTTCTGTTGCTGCCATGAAATACCCTGACACAGAGCAACTTAGGAGAAAGGATTTTAGCTCATGATTCCCTATGTCTGTGCATCATTGCAGGGAAGTCACAGGGGCAGAAACCTGGGACAACAGGTCACAGTCGCATCCACATTCAGGAGTTGAGAGGAACAAACTCATGCATGCTCACTCACTTACTTGCTTATTTGCTCAGCCCAATTTCTCTAAGCTTATACGGTTCAGAACCTTCTGCCTAGGGAATGACACCACCCACAGTGGATAGGTCTTCCAGCAGCAATTGACTGAAGACACTCTATCGTAGACATGCCCCACAAGCCAACCTAATGTAGGCAACCCCTCCTTGAGACTTCCTTCCCAAGTGATTCTAGTCTGTGTCAAGTTAAATCAGATTAAGTTAAATTAAAGCTAACCATCACAGATGGCCTTAGGCCGTGGAAGAGTGGCTACTTGGTTTCATATGGGCGGAGGGTTTCCTCTCATTCTCCATAGGTTACCCCAGGCTTGTTTCCAGGACCACAGGAGGATTCAAAGAAACTGGATAGGAGAGTGCATGGTCTTTGGGGGCTCAGAGCCTGAGCTACCACACTGTCTCTCTATCTCATCCTGCTGGTTAAAATGAGTCCCTAGCCGGCCACTGAGGTAGAGGAAGAAACTCAAGCATTGATGAAAGGGGCTCCAAAGGATTGGTCTATGGGGAGAAGCACAGAACAGTGCCCACTTTGTGCTGAATCTACCATGATATGTCACACACTAATAGTTATGGTGGAGACACAGGAACAATGATATGTCACACACTAATAGTTATGGTGGGGACACAGGAACCATGATGTGTCACACACTGACAGCTATGGTGGGAACACAGGAACCATGATGTGTCACACTCTGATAGTTATGGTGGGAACACAGGAACCATGATGTGTCACACACTGACAGCTATGGTGGGAACACAGGAACCATGATGTGTCACACACTGATAGCTATGGTGGGGACACAGGAGTGCATCTTAGAAAAACAGAGCATTCCAGAGAGCCTCTTTCTTTTCTTGTGGATAAAGTTGAAAGATTTGTTTTTATTGCTTGTGTGGTGCACTTAGACACACACACACACACACACACACACACACACACACACACACTCTTAAATGCAGGTAACCATGAAGACTAGAAGAGGTTAGACCCTGTATTACAAGCAGTTGTGAGCTGCCTGATCTTGGGGCTGGGAATGTACTTGAGTCTTCAGCAAGAGTGGTACCCATGTGCATCCACTGGGACATTCATTCAGCCCCGTGGATGGAGTTTGTACAGTCTGGGTAGGGCAAGATTTTAACTTGTGCATTAACTGAAGAACTGAGCAAAGGTTTGTGGCCTGGGAAGCTCTGATCTGCCCTTCCAGTCATGGTTCAAGATGGAAGGGAGTGATTCGGGTGATGTGCATGAGAATCAGCTCCGCCCAGCTCTCCCTGGTTTTGTTTTTGTTTTTGTTTTGGTTTGGTTTTGTGGGTCACACGGGTATCCAGGAAGAAGGCTCTGTTTTGACATTTTCTGTCTACCTGACAACGGTTTGGTAGCCCACACTTTGTCATCAAATCTGATAAGTTTAGGATTAAGCGGTATCCCCTGAAGCCACAGATAGCATCCATGTGACCTTGGGCATATGTCTTGCTTCCAGGGGATGGAGGATTGTGTCTAAGCTTGAAATATCGAGCAGAATTCTTCAAACAGTTTGCCAGAAAGTCACCACACTGACACTTCCCTATACTCTCTAACCTTCCCAGTCCCCTACAGCCAACCTTCTAGAAGGTCACTGCCTCTGTGAGGTTCATGGGCAAATACGGCTGCTTTACCCTCCCAGTCCCCCACAGCCAACCTTCTAAGAAGGTCACCGCCTCCGTGAGGTTCACGGGCAAATACGGCTGCCTTATTGTTCAGGGAGTTTCAGTTTCTTTGAACTTCTGAGGGACACAGTAAACCTTGTTCCCTGTTTCATTTCTAATCCTGCAATTTCCACGGTGCCAACAGTTATGGCAACAGAATAAAACACGGGTATTCTGCACATTACACGCAGCAGAGCATACCAGGTTTATCTTGTGGGTACTGGGAAGACAGACTGGTTGCAGCACCGACAGGACAGGGCGGGGAGGAGAGTCCCTGGGGAACAGGGCTGTACTCCGGAAAGAAGTGTTCCCAAAGGGTCAGGGAGACACTACAGGGTTCGGGGTGGTGCTAGACAGGCACAGGCCTGCTGGGGTGACTTTCAGGGTGTGACAAGCCAGGATTTTGGGTTGTACTTGAGTTCCTGGGGGTTCGGGTGAGTGGGCTAACTTTTGAATGCCTCAGTTTCCCCTGGCTAGGGTGATGATCACCAAGTGTGCTGCTGTTGTTGTTCTTCTTTATTTAGGGTGCAGGGAAGGCTCCCCAATTTCCAGCTTCCCTAGAGGAGTCTCCAGACACCCCTCTCCCACAAAGATGCCAGTCCCAGGAACAGTAAGGCACACTACCACTGTCCCCTCACGATGCAGAGCCTAGGTACACACACAGCTGCCGTCTACCATAGTCTCCTCCTCCAGAGTCTACAGCAGCCCCCATACCTGCTATATCAAGCCTCTTAGGAGCCCTCCCTGTCCAGTCCTGAGGTCCATGGGGGTCCACATTCTCCCAGGCATTAGCATGCCCATCCATCCATCAAGAACCTCAGCTCTACCAGTGAAGAAAGGAGTGTGGCTCTCTGTCCCTACATCCAAATCCTGCCATTTGGGCTTGGGAAGAAAAAGCAGGGGACCTGTTAAGCTCCAGGCTTCAATGTCATTATTTCAGAGTTTGACCAGTATCAGGCCACGGTGGGGAAGTGCGAGTCCCAGGCCTGTGGGATAAAATGAGGAAAAGCATGAACAGCCTCCCGGGATCTTACAGATGTCCTTGGGGCCAGGTGGCTGATGTCTGTCGAGGGACGGAGCGGCCACAGAAGCAGGGTTCAAAGGGAAAGACAGGGAACGAATGTGAGGAGGGCAGTACAGCTCAGACACAGATACAACAGAGGTCCAAACTCAATTCCACTCAGTCCAGGTGTCATCCTGGATCTGTCCCTCACAAGCCACCAGCCTGGAACACACCCCTCAGCCTCCCAGACTCCACTGTCCACGTCCAGAAAATGGTACAGGGTTGAGTGTGCCATGGGTTTTGATGGTACATCTGGACCACAGTGCTGGAAGTGTGAGCTGCCACCTTGTTCAGGTAGGCACGTGCCACTGACCACTGCTGTGGGTGCAGGTTCTACTTTGGCCTGAGTGCCCAGTTAGGTCCTCCTGCCCCACATATCCACAGCACGGCCTCCTGCCTCTGTCCAAACTTACTACCCTGTGCCTGGGAGAGGTCAGTGCCATAGTGCCCACACCTCCGAGGAAGCAGGGGTACACCCTTCTCTCTTCTCTCCCAAGTTCTCCAACGGTTGGTTTAGGATCGGTGCTTGATAAACATTGTGGTGTGGAATAATTGTATCACCAAACCACACACCAGATGTCACGACATAAATTACATTCCTCCCCCATTGCACAAGCTCAAGTCCTAAGGCCCAGCGACTCAGAATGTTCCCACATCCGGAGATAGGTTCTTAAAAGGCGATTAAGTTAGAAGACAGACTTTAGGGTAAGTACAAGACTCTCTGTTGTGAGAAGAGGAAAATCAAGAGCTAGGAATACGGCTCCTTTGGTAGAGCTCCTGCCTAGCATGCACAACACCCTAGGTTCCATTCCAAGCACTGTTTATAACTGGGTGTGGTGGGGCACGACTGTAATCTCAGCAATTGAAAAGTCTAAGCTGGAAGATCAGGAGTTCAAGGCCAGCATCAGCTATATAGCAAGTTCAAGGCCAGGCTGGCCTGCATGAGATGTTGTCTCAAAACAACCAACAAAAGAGAAAGAAAAAAGGAAAAGAGGAAATTCAAACACAGAGAGTAAAGACAACAAGAGGCCTCGGAGGAAAGCAGCCCCACAGGTCCTGGATTTCCAGCCTTCAGACCTGTGAGAAGATCTGTTTCTGCTGTCCACAGCACCCAGCCTGCAGGGTTTTGTTAGGACAGCACACTTAGCCTCCAGAGTGACCCAGGGATAAGAGTCCAGGTAGAGTGACAGAGAGAACAGGGGTGTGGGGAACCAGCTGGGAAAATCAAGTCTGGGGGCATCAGAAGGTGGGGGCTAATCAGAAGTCCTGGGGAAAGGTCTCTAATGCCATGTCGGACAGACAATAGCCTGGCAGCTCTTAGTCTGAGATCTGGAACCATTTCCCCTGAACATGACCACTCTGTTTAAACTGTTCCTTCTAGTCCTCCAGGAAGCTGGAAGGGAGGAAGCATGACCATCTACATGAAACTGGGCCACAGAGAGGTTAGGTTCAAAGTGGTGGGCCTGAAAGACCCCCAGAACTGGGGAGATCCTTACTCAAGTCTCGGGATGACGCGACCACCCAATAACTCACGAGAGACCGAACTTGCTGCAATCACATGAGGTTTATTTGGGATAGGCTGGTTCCGGGGTCGATCTCGTGACCATGCTGGCCAGAGGAGTTCAACCCCGAACACAAGAAGTGAGGGGTATTTAAAGGGAAAAACCACAAGCTGGGGGCGGGGAGAGGGTTACCAAGGAAACATAACATAAAAACAGTGGAAAATTTTAGAGGGACCCAACCCAAGGTATTCAGTTAGGGAGGGGAACATATTCATTTTAAGAATGTAACCTTCATCTACTGGTCAACCGGGTGGAGAGTCCCATAAACCAGTAGACCTTCATTCCTAGTTCTGCCCTCATTGAGGATCAGTCAGGAGGGGCAGGTATCGGGAACCAGAGCCCTGAGGCTCTGAGTTAGCCAAGTTCCTGGAACTAGCTACTCCACCTTTTTGGCTTGTGGCAGAGGTTTTCCATGCCCCCTTTTAGGTAAAGGTTATACATTATACATACATTTCTATTAAATGCTCTCATTTTAAATTCTAAGATTCTCCAGCCTTTCAGGCCTGAGGGATTGGAGAAGGATTCAAACCATTAACACCTGGGGATTGTGTTCACTGGTGACAGGTTTGGAAGCACACGGCCTGGTGGAGAAGGGGTCAGTGCCACAGAACCATGATGAAGATTCTAGAGCCCCAATTCAACCAGAGCTGCAGAGGACGCCACCTCCATGAGGCTACCCTCTCCCCCAGCTGACAGACAGCTGTGTTCCCATCTTTCTCTGGCTATGACAGGAAAGGCAAATAGGGACAGACCAGAGTGGGGGTTAGAGTCGTGAGACAGCCTCATTAGAGGGAAGAAGCCAGGTGTGGAAGAAACCCTGAGGGCGGTGGGTGGGGGTGAAGGATGGCAGAGACAGGGATGCCAGGCCAGAAGCTACATTCAGTGTGACAACAGAGAAGTCTTGCATTTCCTCTCCTGAGGGATGTTATGTCTCAGGGTGACCAGAGCCACCTTCCTAGGGGGATTTAGGTGCCAGGTGCCAGGAGACCAAAGGCAGAGTCCTGAGCCAGGAAAGGATAACCAGGCTGGTTTCACATTCCAATGTCACCATGTTTCTCAGAGCCTGTGTATGCTGGAACTGGGGAGGGAGTCGGCAGTGTTCTGTGTATGGTGAGAAAGCCCAGCCGCAGAGAGGGCTATGCCTGGTCTGAGGTCACACAGCTGGGATGTGGAAGGTGAGGACGTTCTCCACAGCTCTCTTCACTCTGCCCATCTCCAGACAGCCAGAGAAGCAAGGACAGGACATTGAATGCAGTCAGGGTGAGCAGCCACTCCACCCTCAAGAGATGCTGTTCTGCAGTGACATCCAGGGCTTCTCCAGATACTGTCACTATATTGAGTGGCAAGGCCAGCAGTTATCCCGTCAGCAGTTTGTCACTCAGGCTTGCGTCCACTGGGTTCACCGGAGGCTCTGCCAGCGTGCTCTGCTGTAAGGGAGCCAGGCAATAATATGGCTACTCCCTGCAGCTGTTGCTGTCACTGTCACGGACGGACACAGAACTCTGGGGGGGTCTCATGGCAATCAATAATCCAACTCAGCAATGGCAAGCAGGAAGTCCACCCTGCCTTGGCAAAACCAGGAATAGGACCAGCAGCCCCCAGGACTCCTTCCAGGACTCCCAGAGAGCACTAGGTCACAAAGCCTGGGGGCTGGGAAGACACAACTGGCAGGAATGGAAAAGATAACACATTTCACAGAGACAGCCTCACAGGTGCCTCCAGAGCAGCATTAGGCTGGTGTCTGTGTGCCTGCATGTATATGACACACATGCATGAATACCCGCTACGCATACATATGGAGCATGCATGTGTGTGTTGTCTAACTTACCAGTTACAACAAACATCTGTAGTAGATATCATTGTCCCGTTTCCAGCTTGATATCCGGAGCACCTTTGTCCATCAGGCTGTGCTCTGGACACCAGGGAGGAACGTCACAGGATGACAGGCGGTAACAGCACAGGGATGTGTCAGAGCGATGCACACATCGCCAAGAGTCAGCATGGTAAAGGGATCCGCTGGCAGGAGTGTGCCGGGCCCTCGATCGGAATCTCTGAGTGCAGAGTCCATGAAGCTGAGGTGCAGGGGCCTGTGGGTCAGGTGAGAGGAAGGTCCTGGGTGGTGACAGTGACCTGTGGTGGCCAGGCTGCTCTGGAGAACAGCACCTGCCTGCTGCAAAATACTAGAGAGAAAGAGATGAACCTGAGCCTGTTGCTGCTGTGTCTATGTGGACCCAGGACGCAAGTGCTGGGTCTGCACAGAGCAGCAGTGCCAGGGAAGGTTCTCCAGGACTGGATGAGACAGCCAGAGCAGGAAAGAAACTACTGCAGACATTTAATAGTTGTATGAATTGCACACTGAGCCACACTGCCCCTCTCCCAGCGCCATGCGCAGTACAGAATGTAAAAAGGTAATTTCGATTTCCAACACTGCTCCCAATCCTCTCCCCACCCCCCGCCACCAACCCCGTAGTCTCCCTTTTGATTGCTCAGTGTTTGAATCTCGCTCTTAGTACTTTGTATGTGAGTGCTCTTGTGTTTTCAGGTATACACATGTGGGCTCTCTCTCTCTCTCTCTCTTTCTCTCTCTCTCTCTCTCTCTCTCTCTCTCTCTCTCTCTCTCTCTCTCTCTCTCTCTCTCTCTGTGTGTGTGTGTGTGTGTGTGTGTGTGTGTATGTGTGTGTGTTTTAAGCCAGTGGACAAACCTTAAGTATTATTCCTCAGACGTCACCTGCCATTTTCTAAGATGAACTGCTTACTAGCGTAGAGCTTGTGCAGTGAGCTACCATGCAAGCCCCGGGGATGCTCACCCTCTTCAGTCCTGGGGTTACAAATGTTTATCACTGTGCCCAGAGGGTTTACATGGGCCATGGGGATCAAACTCATGGAGGTCTTTAAGCCTGGCAAACACTTTACAGACTAAGACATCCCCAACGCCCTCTAGTGGTGGTCTTCTCTGAAAGCTACAAGAGGCATAAACAGGCCAAGGTCCAGATGTGATTGGTAGATTCTTAATCACTTGCTGGGCCCAAATCTCTGAAATTCCTTGGAATTCTCACCGTTCGCTTCCCAGGACACCTCTCTTATCAGGGTTGGCAGGGCACAGCCCAAGCAAGAGGCAAGGAATGGAAGGTAATTTTCGTCCCTCTTGCTTCTTAGAAGGCAGGCCCTCAGATGCCACCAGGGCTGTCAGGTGGGGTGTCGGGGCCCACAGCTCCAATCAAACCTGACAAAGCCATCTTCCCCAGAGCAGTGGCAAAGTGTGATTAGCAATCTCCACTGGAGGGAAAAACGGTCTTCTATCCCAGCATCCCCCAGGATGCTAGCCTGGAATGCTAGCCCAGGATGCTAGCCTGCGATGCTAGCCTGGGATAAGTCGCCTAGACCTGCAAAAGTATGGGGAGGCTTATACAGGCTGCAGGATTCCCTGTCAGTTACAGCCATGCCCTACACTCTGTGAGTGACCTTTCAGACTCACCTTTGCTCGTAGGTTGAGGGTCAAAGGTTCAGATAAAAAAAAAAAAAAAAGACTACACCCAGTAACCTATAGCGTGACCCTTCTTCACAGAGGGCTCCTTGAAGGTGGGGCACATGGGTCAGAGCCTGAAGCCAAGAGAACACATTAAAAGGTTAAATAAGTAAAAACTAACTAACTGATCTAGGTGGTACATGCCTGCAATCCCAGCATGCAGGACCTGGAGGCAGGTAGGATCGGGAGTTTAAGGCCATCTTTAGCTATGTATTAATTTCAAAGCTAGCCAGAGTAACCTGAGACCCTGACCCCCCGCCAAAAATAAAAAAATAAAAATCATTAGAAACCCTCCCTCCCCAGGGAAGCTGAAGGCAGAGAACCCAGCCCATGTGAAGTCCAGTTTTTGGAACAGCCTCTACCAGTCACAGAGTAACTAAGCCATGTGTCCCAGTTCCGCAAAACTGACCAGACAGAGCCTGTTGTCCTGGAGAAGCCATTAGAAGGACCTCTCTTTGGTGTCTGCTTGGACAGTCACTCCAGAGTCACCTAAGAGGGTGGGATCTGGAAATGACAGATTGAATTAACTACCTGACGCTGGCTTTGATTTGCCCTGCACAGCCGCCTGCAGCCTGCATGGCCTCCCCACTCTGCAGGCATTGAGATGCTCACAGATACTCTAGAGCGGAGGTTCTCACCTTCCCAATGCTGTGACCCTTTAAGACAGTTCTTCATGTCGTGGTGACCCCTCAGCCATAAAATTACTTCATTGCTACTTCATAACTTAGTAATCTTGCTACGGTTATGAGTCATGATGTAAATATCTGATATGCAGGCTATCTGATATGCAACCCTTGGGAAAAGGTCAGTCAACCCAAAAGGTTGAGATGCAGTGCTCCAGGAGGAAGACACACCATAACGGTCAACAAAGAAGTTGGTGCAGGCGAATCTTCAAACCATTTATCTTACGTCGGTTCTGTTACTAACCAGGTAGTTTATAACACCTCTGAGCCTTGCTGAGCTAACGGGATGCTGCGGGCGGGGAGACGCCATACAGAATTTTATAACACTACAGAGTAGAAGCAGCTCAAAATAGATGACTTCTGCTCGGTCGAGCGAGGCAGATGTTTTGATTATGTAAACATAAGTCCTAAGATCAGTGTGGGGGTGGCTGGAGCTGGGTAGAACAGCGCAGGCATGAAGAGGTGATGGGCAAAACTGAACAGGAAATAAAAACCACAGGGAACAGGAGGTTACAATCAGGAGGCAGCCCCACCCCACCCCCAAGCCTGGGAATCTCTGCGCTCTACAGCTCTTCCACAGGGTGTTTGACATCAGACGAGATGAAACTCCCCAACAGGTTTTACAAGGCACTAAAGGAGAAGGTGATGGCATAAACTGGAGGGGCCTCTGAGGTCGGAGTGTTCTGAGATCAGTTGAGTCTGCAGCGTGTTACCCCCACCCCTTGCTCCATAGCTGCTCTACCACGTGACCTCGCCGCTGGGTTGCGTCCTGCTGACAAAACCTGCCTTAACCAAGGCAGGGTGGATAGAAGAGACAATGGCTGTTCCAAACTTGGGAACCAGAGAGTGCTGGTGAGAACCCGGGCAAGAGGAAGCTGAAAAGCCTGTGTGTTGGCTACGAGTGAAGACCTGAGTCCCACCATCAAGCTGCGCACAGGAGAAGCCTGACATCGGATAAAGGCTTGGAGTGCTGAATCACAGTGCAGTGTGTTCTGGGACACACTTTACGACTTAAGTGTTACCACCAAGATCCTGAAAACTGAGCAGAAACTAAAGCCACAGCCCACAGAGGCTGGGTCAGAGCTCTCAGCCTAGACATGCTTGCTAAGTGGGGGAGGGGAGAAGCAAGAACATACTTCACAAAATATTAACAGACCCCAACATTTCAAAATGTCCAGAGTAGAATCCAAAACTGTTCAATATGCAAAAAATCAGGAAATGTCAACATGTGACGGAAAAGATAACCAGATAACAGAAGCATTGAAACTGTCAAAAAAAAAATATTTAGTGTTCCAAGAGATAAAGGCAAATGTTCTTAAAACAAGTAGAAATTTTCAACAAAGCAGCACATGCCGTTAGCAAAGAAACAACTGAAAGCTGGAGAACTGAACTAAAAAAGAAAAAAATCTGAAATTTAAATTTTCACCACATAGACTCAGTAAAAGAACCACACAACAGAGGAATGAGTCAGAGAGCTCGGAGATAAATAGAAATTATCCAATTTGAACAAGAGATAAAAAATAATACATGGGACTCCAGGAGACTGTGGGCAGTGTTGAAAAGTCTAGCATTGGGCCCAGAGAGTTGGCTCAGGGTTAAGAATGCTTGCTGATCTTGCAGAGGACCAGAGGCCACTTCTCAGTACCCGCATAGAAACTCACAGCTACTGTAACTCCAGCTCCTGGTGATCTGATGTCCTCTTCTGACCTCCATGGACACACACACATACATGCGAGGTCACACCCCCACCCCACCCCACCCCCACCCCCACACACAAATACACACGTAAAAACAAAATAAAATTTAACACTTTAAAGGAAAATCTAACTTGTCCCACTCATGACAGTCCATATCTGCAGTTCCCCAACTCAGAACACTGAGGCAGGAGGTTTTATAGTTTGTTTCATGAGTTCAAACACAGCCTAGGAAGCATACCACAACCTTGTCTCAAACAAACAGAAAGAATAAGCCTTCTATTTGTGTTTTGGGGACTCTCGGGAGGATAACAGACTGGTGCAAAAAGCTTATCTGAAGACCCGATGGCTAAAAACTCGTCAAATTTGAGGAAAGATGTCATTTTTAGGGATTTGAAAGCTAAGCAACTCCAGCCTAAAAAGAAAGTCAAAGAAAATCATTCCTGGACATATTATGATCAAAGTGCTTAAGATCAAACGTTTTTTTTTTTTTTAAAAAAAAAAAACCTTTAAAACAGCCAAAGAAAAGAACAGCATGTTCCATTCACTGGGGAAATGATTGTGAAATTCTAACCAGAACCCAGAACCCAGAGAGCCAGGAGACAGCGGAAGATTTTTAAGGCATGGAAAGAAAATAACTGTCAGCACAGAATGTCTAGAATAATTTGTTCCTGAAGGGTGAAAAGCATTCTTCGGGAGTGAAGGCAAAATAAACACGGGCTCAGAAGGAGCTCTGAGGGAGCCTGTCACAGACCTCCTCAAAACAAGTGCCAGAGGGAGCTCTTCTGCTGGAAGAGAAACTGGAAAGTGAGAAACTGAGAGCCTTGGAGATTATATGTCTGTTTTTCATCACTCTAATGAAATGCTCGAGGCAAGATAACTTAATAAACAAAGTGGCTATGTTCAGCTCACAGTTTGAGAAGTTGAAAGTTCAAAGAGTGTGGTAGAGGCTCCTGTAAGCACCCCACCCCTACCCCCATGGCTGACAGCTCATGACAGACATACCCAGGACATGTGACAGGCAGAGTGGGACTTGGGGGTCAGCTTTAAGCATGGAGGAGCTTACTCCAGAAAACAAGTATTCCTTTCCCAACATAATGCCCTCAGTGACCTAACGACTCCCTATTAATATTAAGATCCCATCAACAGCCGGTCATAATGGCCATGCCTATAAGCCCAGCATTCATGAGGTTGAGGCAGGAGGATTGCAAGATCAAACGTAACTGAGCTACAAGATGAGGCCCTTTCCCAAAAGAAGAATCCCGTGACCTCCTTTGTTGCCAGTGGGACTGACATATGTACCTTTGAGGTGATACTCAAAGTGTTTTTCCAAACCACAGCAGGAAAGAAGAGAGACAGGCCGATAAACAGCTGTGTGAAAATCATGAGCATTTTAAGTATAGGTAAGAGTTCAAAGTAAAACTTTGATATCCAGCAAACTGTCAATATACTAATTTATAAATCATTTGACAACAGTACCACAAAGTGAAAGAACTCATGGGATTGTAGAGCTTTCAAATTTAAATTAAGGAATAAAATACTGATTTTAAATAGACTGGTGAGGATGTATATATGAATCACCTGGAATAAACTCTTCCTTTTGTCTGTGCCCTCTAGAAGATACTTTGTCACACTGATGAGAAAATTAACTAATCCAACAGTCTTAAATCCAGTTAGATCAATTATTAAATTCAATTCAAAGAGTCTAAGCACATCATTTAAAAGACAGATTTGGAATGGAGAAATGACTCAGCAGTTATAAGCACTTGTTGCTCTTCCAAAGGACTATGTTTCAATTCCCAGCACCTACGTGGTTCCCAGCTCACAATTACCTGTAGCTCCAGTTCCAAGGAATTAAACTCCATCTTCTGACTTCCATGGACACTTCCATGCATG
Source organism: Mastomys coucha (assembly GCF_008632895.1). Lineage (NCBI taxonomy): Eukaryota > Metazoa > Chordata > Mammalia > Rodentia > Muridae > Mastomys > Mastomys coucha. The sequence continues at coordinate 87,996,000 of NW_022196900.1, forward strand.
TGGTGCACAGCCACATATGTAGGCAAAAAACTCATACAGATAAAATAATAAAAGAAAGATATATAATTTTTTAAAAAAAAACAGACTAGATTATATTTTTAAAAAAAAAAATAAAAGAGGTCTAGGTTTGTGGGTACATACCTTTAATGCCAGCGCCCAGGAGGCAGAGGCTGGAGAATGTGTGAGTTTAAGGCCCGCTTCATCTACATGGTGAGTTCCAGGACAGCCAGGGGTATTTAGAAAGACCCTCAATCAATAAATAAATAAACAAACAAATAAAAATGAGCCAATTATATGGTGTCTATAAGAAATGTATTTTTTATAACAGTATGTTGAAGTTTCTTATTACACTATACACAGAATAATCAAAAGAAAGGCTGGGGCTAGGCTTGGTGGCCATGCCTTTGATCCCAACATTTGGGATGGAGAGACAGGAGGATTTCTTTGAGTTTGAGCTAGCCAAAGTGCCGTAGTTGAGAACCTGTCTTAAATTTAAAAAAAAAAAAAAAAAAGGAAAGAGAAAAGTTAGAGGTGCTGTTGATTTCAGCAAAAGAAAATGTCAGAGAAAACAGGACACCAGAGAGAAAGGAAAGTGCCAAGAGAGTGAGCAGACGACTGGTTTACCAAGAAGACCTGACAGCCTTGGCTGTGTGGGGCCAACACAGGGCTTCAAATAGATGAGACAGATTTTAGAACTGTAGGGGAACTCAACACCTTGGAACTAGCGCACCTCAGTGCTCCTCTCTCTATAATTGACAAAGCAAGCAAAAAAATAATATCTTCAAAGATAAACCTCTCCACCCACCAGCAGGACCTATCACTGTGCAGAGTAACACTGTGTCCAATAATGGCTGGAAATGTCACTTTAAATACACAGGAACACTTGTCAAGAAACACTGTATCACACTGTATCCTGAATCACAAAGCAAAGGAGGCAACCTAAAATAACGGAAAGCATACAAAGTATGTTCTTTGACCATCACAGAACTAGACTATGAATTAGCAACACAAGAGGTATGAGAACAGAATAGGAAGATGGCTCAGTGGGGCAGAGTGCTGGCTACAGAAGCAGGAGAACCTGAGTTCAAATCCTCACCACCGACATATAAAGCCAAGCATGGCTACCTGCATCATGACCTCAGTGCTATGGTAGAAAAAGATAGGAGGTTCTCTGGGCTTGCCAGTTACTGGCTTAGTTCTGGTTTCAGTGGAATGTGTGCCCCCAAGGAAATAAAGCCTCTGACTTTTGAGGTATGCATGTGTGCACTGCATATATATATATATATATATATATATATATATATATATATATATATGTGCATAGTGTGTACACACAGAGAGAGACATACACACACATATACACGCCACACACACACACACACACACACACACACACGCACACACACACACACGAGACTAGAGGGATAGCACAGCAGCTAAGAGCCCTGAAAGAAGGCTCAGTTTTGGTTCCCACCATCCACATGACAACTAATGGCAGTGTAATTCCAGTTATGTGGGATCTGACTTCCTATTCCAGCCTTCACAGGCACTGCACACACATGGTGCACATATGTAAGCCCAGGTACACACACATACACACACATACAATGGAATTAATTTTTTTAAAAAATTAAAATTAAAAAGAGCAGCCATAAACCCTGCAGATCCAAAGCTGCAGGATCTCCATGATACAAAGTAACAACAGAATATCTAAGAGGAGTCCAAGAGAGGATCCAGGATTGAGAGTGTAGCAGAAGTCAGTGGACTCGAACCCCAATGACTCACTGCAATGAACATTTGCAAGCAAAGCTGTTTGAACAAAGGGATCTATACTGTGTGACACATTGGGACACACCGCAGCTTCCATGACAAGATGCTTTGTTTTGCTTTTTATTCCATCTTTTCTTTTTGGGGAGGAGGTCACAGGGTGACTTTGAAGGGAAGGAAGAGATGATTAGGACTGGGGTGCCTGATGTGAAATTCACAAAGAATCAATAAAAAGTTAAAAAGAAAAAAAGAAGAGAGTCCATGAGATGGCTCAGCTAGCGTGGTGGTTTAAATGAGAATGACCCCTATAAGCTATGTGTGTTAATGTTTGGTTCCCAGTTAGTAGAACTGCTTAGGAAGGATTATGAGGTATGGCCTTCTTGGAGGAGGTGTATCACAGGGGCAGGCTTTGAGGTTTAAAAAGCCCATTCCAGGATTCTCTCCCTCTCCCTCTCCCTCTCCCTCTCCCTCT
>NW_022196900.1:87998270-88037438 GCF_008632895.1 Mastomys coucha
CCTCCCCCTCTCCCTTCTCTTCTCCCTCTCCCTCTCCCTCCCCCTCTCCCTTCTCTTCTCCCTCTCCCTCTCCCTCTCCTTTCTCTTCTCCCTCTCCTTCTCCCTCCTGGTCTCCCTCTTCCTTCCCCTCTCTTTCTCCCTCTCTTTCTCTGGAACTTGAGGATCAAATGTGGCATCTCAACTACTTCTCTAGCCAATGCCTGTCTGTTTGTTGCTGCCATGTTCCCCTCCATAATGATTATGAACTGACCCTCTGAAACTGTAAACAACTCTCCCAATTAAATGCTTTCTTGTAAATGTTGCCTTGGTTGTAGTGTTTCTTCACAGCAATAAACAGTAACTAAGATAGAAGTTGGTACCAAGAGTGGGGTTTTTGCTATAACAGGCCTGGCCATACTTATTAAAAAAAAAAATGGGAGAGTTGGGGGCTTTGGACTAGAATGTGATCAAATGCTTTAAGCAGGGTTTTAATGGACCAGCCTAGTAGAAGCATGGAAGACAGCAGTGCTGAAAGCAGTGTGAACTGGCTCAAGAGGTTTTGGAGGAGAATATGGGAGACTCTTCTTGTGACATTTTGGCAAAAAATGTGGCTGCTTTCTGCCTTTGTCCCAAAAACCTACCTGAGACTAAATTGAAGAGCGTTGGCTTAATGTTGTTAGCAGAGGAGATTTCAGAACAGTATAGTATTGACCATCCTGTGCTATCAGTGAACACTGTTATGCAGATCTATAACGGGGATGAGCAAGCAGGGCAAAAAGAAGTACAAAATGTATAGTTTGAGGAGAAAAGAGCCCTGGAAAATACATGTTGGAGCCAAGTCTTGTGCTCAAGGGGGTGGGAAATTTAAAGAAAAGCCTGATGCTAAATGGAATTAAAGAGAGTAGGATCCTCTATGTAAAACCTCACCCAGCCAGTCCTGCATCTCCTAGAAAGGAAAACTTATGCAGCAGAGGAAACCAACAAGCCAAAGCTTATGCAAATTTCAGTCTTGGAGGGGACCAGTTTCCAGGCTCAGCAGACAGCAGAACTTGGCAGCTTTGACCACATGCTTTTAGAGTCAATAAAGATACAGGAAAGTGGTTGTGGAATCTTTCTCCATGGTTAAGGACAGCCACTGAGGCCAGGTATATGGCAAGAGGTCCTTGCATGGAGAGGTTATTGTGTGAAGTTGTGAAAGTAAAGCCTGAATTGTGGCGGAGGCCCTAAGATGGTAGGGATGCCAGAGGCTTGGGATACCTAACCAGAGAGAGATATACACAGGGAGTGGAAACAGCCCGAAGGAGAAAATAGTGTTGGAGTCCACAAAGCTGGAGAGAACTGAAGATTAGAAGAGCCATCTAAGACAGAATTTAGAGTTTGTCTTGCTGCGTTTCAGTCTTCCTCTGGTCCAATATTTCCTCAGGATGCTTTCTTTTCTCACTTTTGAAATGGTAATATCTACTCTGTGCCATTGTATGTTGAAAGTATGTGATCTGCTTTTTTGTTTTATAGAGAGTTACCGATAAGAGATCGCCTTGAGTCTCAGAAGAGACTTCGGACTCTTAAACAAGTGACACTCCGATAGCCTATGGGGACTTCTGAAGTTGGACTGAATGCATTCTGCATGTATCTGCATATATGATGTGGCTACAAGCCTACGGGGGCCACAGAATGGCATGTGGTGGTTTGAATGAAAATGAACAGCATATGCTCATGTATGTGAATGCTTGATCCCCAGTTAGTGAAACTGTTTGGGAAGGATTAAAAGGTATGGCCTTATGGGAGGAGGTGTGTCATTCGAGGGTGGGATTTGAGATGTTTTAAAGCCAACACCATACCCAGCTCTCTCTGCCTATAACTTATAGGCCAGATGTGAGCGCTTAGCTATTTCTCCAGTCCCTGCCTGCCGCCACAGGACCCCATACTCCCCACCATGATGATAATGAACAACTCTCTGTAACCAAGCCCCCAATAAAATGCTTTCTTTTATAAGTTACCTTGGTCATAGCATCTCCTCAGAACAGAGAACAGTGACTAAGACAGCAGGTAAACGTAATTTTTAGTTTAAAAATATATGATGAGTTTTAAATATTGGGAAGGTTAACCATATAGCTCTTAGCCTACAAATCACCAAGGACTCCTAGCTAGGCACAGCAGTGCATGCCTCCAATCCTGGCTCACTGGAAGCAGAGGCAGGAGAATCCATTAGCTCAGCTTAGTTTTGGCCTTCATAATGAGATGCTGTCTCAAAAAAAAAAAAAAAATCAAAAGACAAGTTTTAAAAACATTTTTGATTTGGGGCTGGAGAGATGACTTAGCAAGGTTGAGAGTACTTGGCTGCTCTTCTAGAGGTCCTGATTTCAATTCCCAGCAACCACATGGTGGCTTATAACCATCTGTAGTGGGATCTGAAGCCCTCTTCTGGTGGGCCTGAAGAAAGTGACAGTGTACTCACATGCATTAAATATATATATATATTTTTTTTTAAAAGAATAAGGAAAAAGTTTTAATTTAACAAAAGTAACATTAAGGCCAGGGAGGGTCACACACACACACACACACACACACACACACACACAGAGGCATGCATGCGTGCGTGTCTGTGGTACTAACATTCAGGAGATTGAGGCAGGAGGACTGCAAGTTCAAGACCAGCCAAGGCTACATAGCAAGTCCCTGTCTCAGAAAAAAGCAAAGTTTTAAAGATAAAGTAAAAATGAGCGCAGAGCGTAACTAATGTCGTGTGTGTAGGGCATGCCATTATGGGGGGACAGGTCTCAAACCAAGAATCTAAAATTTTGCACAAAAAAGTTGAAAACAGAAGCTAAAATAGAGCCAGTGAGTTCAGGAAGATGGAGATGGTAAAGATAAAGATGAAAACGGAACACAAAAACCCCAGGGAAAAAACACAACGGAGACTTTGCATATTGAAAATATCAATAAAATTGATATACCTCAGCCCAGACTAACGAAGAAAAAAGAGACAACAGAATCAACACCATCATCAATGAAACCACTCCTGGCTCCGCAGAAACTAAATGAGAACAAATGTGTACTATGAATAATTCCAAACCCATAAATCTGACAACTTCAATAAAATAGACCAAGTCCTTGAAAGACACAAAGTACCCAAGTTCACTCAAGAAGAAATTGATGACCCAAGTAGCCCTATAGCTATTAAGAAATTAAATTTAGAGTTGAAAAAAAGCTTCCCCAAAAAAGAAAGTTCCAGGAACAAACAGGTTTACTGGCAAATTCTACCAACATCGAGGGACAGAGTAATACCAATTCCAGAATTAAAAGGGAGTCAAGACTTCCTGGCATGCTTTATGGGGGTCAATATTACCATGAGGGGAAAAAAAGACCATGAAAAATATATAAAACCACACCAGGCATGATGGTATATGTCTCTAATCCCAGTACCCAGTACTCAGAAAGCTGAGACAGGAGGCTTGTGAATTCAAGGCTAACCTGGACTACATAGCAAATATATATGTGTGTGTGTGTGTGTGTATATATATATGTATATATATATATATATATATATATATACACACATATATATATACACACACATATATGTGTGTGTGTGCATATATATATATATCAATGAAAGAAAAGAAGCAAAAAGACCCAAACATAAGTTCTCAATGCTAAACTAAATGCATGATTATACACTCATGGATAGAGAAAAAATATTTGACAATCATTATTTTCCAGGGCTGGACTATAGACCAGTAATAGACTATTTGCCTCGTATGCACAAAGCCCAATTCAATACCCAGCTCCAAAACTCTGGAACAATACCATTCATTCATTAGATATTTGCTCACAATCATTTTTTTAAATTGTCAACAAACAACGAATGAATTTGGTAAAAAAGCACCTACAGAAAACTCAGAGCTGTGGCTGGCAAGACGGCACAGCAGGGGAAGGCCTGGCAACCTGAGTTCCATCCAGAGAACCCACACTGTGGAAGGAGAGATCAACCGCTTCAGGCTGTACACACATGCACATACACATGCACACACACACAAGTAATTTGAAAAATTAGAGCTGACATCATTGTTTATAGAAAAACACTGAGGCACTTCTGCCAAAGTGTGGAACTAAATAAAGACGGCCACCCTCACTACCTCCCATTATACCTCCCACTACTCTTAACTATACAAAAAACCACCTCTGGGTGTGTGTTTGCATGTGTGTGTGCATTCATGTGCATGTGTGGTTTTTGTGTGTGTGCACATGTGCATATGTGTTTGCGTGTGTGTGTGTGTATGAGTGGGTGCATGTGTGTTTGTGTATATGTGCACTAGTGTGTGTGCATGTGTTTGCATGTGTGTGCATGTGTGTATGTGCGTGTATATGCTTCTTCGGTGTTTTAAAGCTGGTGTTACAGAGGTCTTTCCATCTTCAGTTAAGTTTATTCCATGGTATTTCTTAGACTACTATGAATCAGAATATTTCCCTGATTTCTTTTTCCTGGGAAGGCAGGAGAAGATGGAAGGATCTCTCGTGGCCCTGAGTAGCAGAATCAATATTGTGAAAATGCCCATCTACAGATTTGATTGCAGTCCCAATCAAAATCCCAGTGACAGTCTTCACAGATGTAGAGAAAAAAAATCTTCCAATTTCATACAGAAGCACAAGAGCTCCTGGGTAGCAGAAAGAATGAAGCTTGCACTGAGTAAATAAACTGCCCTTACTGCCAGGCGACATAATTATCCATCTAGGAAATGCCAATTCATCTATGAAAATAGCTCCCAGAGCCAAGAAGTCCTTGCAGAGCCCTAGGCGACAAGCTCATCTTTACAAAACTCTCTGAGGACAACAATGACCACCTGGAAGTCAGAATTTTGAAAGCAAGGCAGATTAGAATCTCTCTAAAAATTAGAAACCCTTAGGCATCAATCTTTTCTTTTCTTAACGTGTACAGGATCCACAATGCAAGCACTACAACAAAAGTAATGAAAGAAATCAAAGACCTGACCCGGAAGAAAGGCATACCACGTTCATGGATTAGGAGGGCCAACAATGATAAAGGTAATTTCCCCACATTGATCTACTGGCTTAACACAACCTGGAAGAAGGAGTTAACAAGGACCAGGGATTTCAGCTGCTGTGGTAATAGAGATGGAAATAAGCTCTCCCATCCCTGTGCTTCCAGAACTTTCTCTTACACTAATTCCTTCTTCTCCATAAACTGAATAGATGGAGCAGTTACCAATGAGTCAATGAGAAGGAAGTAAAAGGCCATTTCAACTTTAGCATTTGTCTTTAAAATTCATGTGATCTTGTGAGATGAAAGAGCTAAAGAGTGTATAAATTGTTGGGGGTCCTAGAATCACTAAAGGAAGACCCCAGACTCAGATAGTATGCAAAGGCAAAGAGCATTTATTCTGCAGAAATTACCAGCATATAGGGGTCAGCCATTCATCAAAATGGAGACCCCAAACAAAGGCACTCAAGCCTTTTATAGGAAACCAGGGGAATTTTAGCAAAGGTTAGGTAATCTCCAACTTCAGTGGTGGGTGCCTGGGAAGTTACATGGGTCAGCTTCTGATTGTCTGCTATGTTAGTTTCGCTATATTTGGTGAGGCCATGAGGAAATTCCAGGAACTGACTTAGCTCTAAGCTTGTCCTCCCTTGGTCACAGCTGTCAACGATCAACAGCTCATCAGCAGCTCCCTCTGAGGAGCCCAATCTTCTCTGGGAAACCAAAACTTTTCCATTCCTAAGGTTTTTATGTCTTAGGGGACCTCTCAAGATAAAGATGATAGAAGAGGTATAGGTATAGACAATAGAGATATAAATTGTAGATGATATAGAAACAGATAAGAGATATAGATATATAATTATAAATAGATCTTGGATCAACAAAGTTCTTTATATTTGCTATGGGGCCAGGCAATGTTATCATCTACTTGTCTTAGTGCAGATACCAGGGGTTAGCATCCCCTGAACTGAGAGTCCCCGAATACCTCATACCACCTTGGGGATGAGGGGAAAATATACCAGAGGGCAGAAGTGAGACTGATGGCCCTGCTGTTGGAGATTCTGGAGAATTCAACTTGAGGAAAGAGAGGGTGTCAGCTGCCAGCACAAGAGAGACCACGGAATTCAACCTAGAAATCCAAAGAATATAGGCTAGGTCCTGGTGCTTGTCTTTTATAGATGGGGAAACAGAAGCACAGGGAGGCAAGGTGCTGTGCCCACAAGTCATGATGACAAATGGGAAGCTGAATCTGGACACGATTTGGCCTCCTTATGCCTAGCCTGAGAATCTTCCTTCCATGGAATCCAGGTGCAGAGGACACCTATCTCCCAGGTAGGCCTTTCTCTTGGTACTTTTTCTGGTAATGACCAGAATTGGGCAGTTATGGGCTCTGTCCCCCCCCCCAAGAACTCACAGGTCACAAGTGGTAGAGACAATGGCAGCTTCCTCAAGCTCTGCTCAACCCCTCCATCCCGTGTGACAAAGGGCAGCGCCAACCTTTCTGAGCCTGGGTCTCATGAGCTCAGAAAGAGACAGCAATGCTCAATGGTAGACCATGAGGAGAGCCAGATGTGGGTCACTCTGCGTGGGTCACCCACATCTTACATGTGATTTTTACTTGGGCCTGCATGGAGCTTTAGGACCTAAAGCACATCAAGACTTCATCTGGCCGATGCCCAGTCTTTACGAAGGAGGCTACTTCTTTGGCCCTGAATCACTCTAAGGGGGAGCTAAAAACGTCTCAGGCTGAGGGAAGAGGGGTGCAGACAAGAAAGGCTTTGCTCTTCAATGTGGCACAGTGGTCCAGGTACAGCCAGGGAAGTAGCAGAGAGGACATCATGTCCCAGAGTCGGGCCAGTCCTTGTCACTTGCGGAACAGTAGTCCTCTGCTACTACTTCATGCTTTTTTAATGAAGAAACTGAAGTCCAGGGAGAGGAAGTCTCAATTTTATACAACTGAGCATAAGTCTGCTTGCCTCTTGGTTGTGGTTCTCCAATGAGAAATCCTAAATTTTCTCTATTCTCAGAAACTGCAAGCTGTCAGCATGAAGTGCAACCATGCTTCTACATGCTATATCTGACACCTTAGGGAATAATAAAACTTAGAAATTTAATCAAAAAGACTTTTAATTTCTATTAGAAAAGCAAAATATAAAAGCTACGTATGCCAAAAAGTCTGACAAAGCAACAGTTGCCCGGAATCTAGTTCATCTTCTAGAACAATACAGCAAGTGACATCACCCCACTGCCTCCTACCCCACAGAGTTAGCCTGGCACGAAAGGAACTTAGTGTGTAGAAGGTGCTGCTGTGGTTGCATTTCTGCTGCTATGACAAGATGCCCTGACAAAAGTGGCTGAAGAGAGAAAGGTTTATTTCAGCTTGCAATCCATCGTTTTAGGGAAGTCAGGGTGGGAACTCAAACAGCTAGTCACATCACAGCCCCGGCCAACACCAGAGAGACATCAATACACTCACGCTCCCTCATGTGCTTGCTTTTTTTTGTTCTTAGTTACATTTTTCCATTCTTATACAGTTTGGGATCCCTGTCTAGGGAATAGTGCTACCCACAGTAGGGTGGATCTTCACACATCAATTGGCTTAAGACAATCTCTTCAGACACGCCCAGAGCCCAATCCAATGTGGACAATTCCTGCAAGTGATTCTTGGCCATGCCAACTTGACATAAAATGTATACACACTGTGTAGCTCACAGCAAGGATGTCATCATGCTTGCTCTTGTGCTCCTTAAATTGCACCCTCCAATTGTCTGGGTCCTTCCTCTGTCTTTCATTTCAATGTCTACCCAAATGACCTGCTCATCCCTTTCCAGCCACTATGATGAATGATTCCTGTGTCCCCCACCCCGGGTCACTTATCAAACTGACATCAGGATAAAAAGGGCCAGGGCTCAGATGGGAATAGAAGTGTGCAAGAAGTGTGCAAGCCAGAATGTTCTCAGCCTGAGTTCTAAGATAGCTTCTCCTTAAATCTATCTGAAACCACATATCTACAAACCAAGGCTCTCGCACAACCAGACATCTATTCACAGGCAGCAGGGGGCGCCCCAGGGTCTCAGGGCAAAGAGAACGGCGTGAGAGGACAGAGGTCCTGGGAGCATATGTCCTATGTCCTGGTATCAATGTGATCAAGAGACTCACCTACTGCAGCCCTGCAAAGCTTCATGGCTACGCCCGGTCCCCTCCACCACTCTCTCCCCAGGCCTCGGGGAAGACAAAGCCCCCGGCCTCACCTCCATGCCAGAAAGCCTCTATAAACACCAACACGACTGTGAGAGCCATCCAGCAGTGCCCATGGACGTTGTCAACCCAGATGAGCAGTGAGGCTGGCGAACTTGGAAAAAAAAAGAGAAAGATTGATCTTCTGATTATCTCCCAATCTATACTTGTCAAGCAAGAAAAAAGACCTAAAGAATCATGAAATCGGAGCAAATGAGCTTCGGGAGGCTGATCGTCTGTGGTACCTCCCTCCCCCATCCCTAGGGAGAGGGTCATGGAGGAGATCTTCATGCACAATCCCCTACTCCCTGCCCCAGCATGTGCGTGTACACACCCACCACTCCCTCCACCACAGCAGTAAGACCAGACGCCTATGAACAGTGTCTGCTCTGGGCTGGATCCCAGGGTTCCACTCTGTCCTCAGCCCAGGTTCTCACCTGATCAGGTCGGTCCTGATACAGAGACAGAGAGGAGAGGATCCCGAGGTGGAAGTTGCAGCCTCAGGAAAACAAGTTCCTTGCCCGTCTTCATTTTCCTCAATCGCAAAACGGGATGATGATAGTAACCTGGAGGGAGGGATGGACCAATGAGAGAGGGGAAAAGCATACCGGTAGACCCATGAGAGAAGGGAGCAACATACCGGTGAACCAATGAAAGAGGGGAGCGGCATACCAGTGGACCAATGAGAGAGAGGAGCAACACACCGGTGAACCAATGAGAAAGGGGAATGGCATGCCGGTGGACCAATGAGAAAGGGGAGCAGCATACCGGTGGACCAATGAGAGAGGGGAGCGGCATACCAGTGGACCAATGAGAGAGAGGAGCAACACACCGGTGAACCAATGAGAAAGGGGAATGGCATGCCGGTGGACCAATGAGAGAGGGGAGAGGCATACCAGTGGACCAATGAGAGAGAGGAGCAACACACCGGTGAACCAATGAGAAAGGGGAATGGCATACCCAGTTCATCCAGTATCCACAGAACTCTGCTTGGAGTCCTGCTTGGAGCCAGAGCCTGGGCTCACGGTCCAGAGCAAAGGGACCCTGGCAGACCTCAGATGCTGACTGAGGTACGTAGTACCAGATCACATGACATGATGACATGTGCATGTGCGTGTGTGATGACCAAAGAGTAAGAATAGGACCTAGTCTACTATACTCCCTCTACTCTGCTTTTGCGACCAAATTACACTATGGTTGCCAACTGGCCAAGAACTCGTAACACAGCCCAGGCCGGCCTCTTTCCTCGGTCCCCTGTGTGCTGGGATTACAAGTGTGAAGCGAAGACACCTGGGTGAAAGATGACATTTTAGAGACGGTAGTGAGCTTCCTTGAGACACTTACAGTTGTGTACCAGCCAAAATGAGCTCTCTTCTCTTGCAACCTTCAGTATCCAGTGCCTTGCTAGACCTCCTGATCATGGTATACTCTGGTTCCTGCAATCCTGCAGGCCTAGACCAAAATCCTGGCTCCACTCTGCTTCGGGTATTGTCCTGGCATAATGCCCCCCACTTTGACATCAGTGTTCTTCTGTACATGGCCTCCCTGCCCTCCCATCAGAAGCACCCTAGTATATGGATATGAGACCATGCCAAACGCAGAAGTGGTGATGGAGATGCAGAGATCCTCACATCAAGCAGCCCCAAGGCAACACACATTCAGGGCAATTTTCCAGAGGAAGAATGTACTGGCTGCCCAGAAACACAGTTATTTTGCCCTTTCCAGGAAACACCTCTCTAGAGACCCAAGCTCTTAGTACTGGAGTCAAACTGCCCTGCAGAGGCCCCACCAGTTTATCTTCCCAGCCTCCAGGCACATTTGAAAGGCCAGTACCAGCAATCAGGAGGAGGCCTCCAAGAGGTCTGACTGTCTTGGGTGGCCTTTGGGGCACAGAGGAGCCAGGAGCCAGCCAGCACATACAGTCTGAATCGTTTATAGCTTGTCTTCATCAAGCATTACAGACGTCTGAGGAGATGATGAGACAGGCAGATTTTCTAAGACTTGCCCGTCTCTTCTGACGTCACTCTCCAGTCTCCACCCCGGGTGGCAGCTACAGCCCTACATCTAGAAACGTCTGGAACCAAGAGGGAAGGGCTTGGAGCTTCAGAGGCCAGAGTGTAATGATTATGAACCTGGGCATGGAAGCTAGCAGGACCCGGCTGACCACAGCCCTGCCGCTCTCTGACTGAGTGCTCCCAGGAACAGTACAGATCTTGTGTAGAATACGTATTTTCTACTGAGAGGGAAATTGACCCTCGGGGTGCCCAATTCCAAGTATTTTTGATACATGTATCCATTTGTGATAACCATCATAGGATAAAGGACAATTTGATAACCCCCAAAAACCCATTCCTTGCTGTCCCTTGCTGTCCTTTGCTTCTACTTATAGCCTCTCCCACACCAAACTTCTAAATAGTCAATTTAGTTTCATCTTTTCAAAAATGAACTCTAATAGGAATCAGGTGAGTTCAGCCAGGCAATGCAGTCCTCACCTCTTACCAAAGAAACCCTGTTCAATGAAGAGGGAGACTAGTACAGCAGCGACCCCACAATTAGTCAAAACACAGAGAACGTGACAGTGGACCAGCTGGTATATTAACAACGTAGCCACTATCCCTAAGGCTCAGAAACAACCTGGAAGAGGAAGACAGAAAGCCCATAAGAGCCAGAGGGCCAGGCTACCTGCTGCTAGGGAGTGTCATCTAGACATGACAGGGAAAGGTAACAATAGAAGACCTCCATAATGACCACACACCAGGTGACGTCGGTCTATGTGGATGGGTGATACTGCACAAGGACCCATCCAAGATGAAGAGCTATGTGAAATCAGTGGCTGCTGAGAGAGAGAGAGAATCTGCTTTCTCTGGAGACCAGCCTCATAATAGATTATCCAATACCAAGCAGACAGCCTTAAACGCATGTCAGCAACATTAAATAGACTCAGTGGGGTGTGTGTGTGTGTGTGTGTGTGTGTGTGTGTGTGTGTGAAAGAGAGAGAGAGAGAGAGAGAGAGAAAATAATAGAAAATAAGAGATCGTGAATTTGAGGAGAACATGGGAGGAGTTGGGGGGAAGAGTGGAAAAGATGTAAATGCATTACACGTGTATGATGTTCTCAAAACAATTTAAAAAGAAAACAAACTCTTTAAGGAATCACAGAGCAACCCTTTGGAACCAGGTCTTGGAACACTTTGGAACCAGCCTCAAGCCAGTGAGATTTGTCTGCCTGTAACTCAGGTAGACTTTGCTTCTCTACTGCTTTCTTGTGAGCTCGACCTCATCCCCGTCAGATCCTAGGCATGAGATTTTTAGAGCCCCATGCCCTAAAACGCTTGGCCTCCACGTGTACAAGACCCGATGCTTGGCCACACATCAGAGCTCAAGCTCCCCTAAAAGGTCCCCTCAGTGGTTAAGAATCTGTAGTGGCGACTATCATCCACAGTGGAATGTGTGACTTGGGCCACCAACCCTTGTTCCCAGCCCATGGACACTCATATTTACTTCAGGACAAACTGCATCTTCTTTCCTTTGTGAAGAAAACATAAATAGCATGTTTCTTAAGATTACTGAGTAGCATGCCCTTGGGTTGTTGTTTGTTTCTTAGCACAAGCTTTTGAATTCAAGGCACTTGAGGTGATTTTAACAATTAAGAATGGAGGGTGAGGTCTGGAGGTCTGTGGTAGACTACGCCTTTACTCCCAACTCCCAGCACTCGGGAGGCAGAAGCAGGTGAGTCTCTGTGAGTAGGAGGCCAGCCTGATCTACATAGCAAGTGGTAGACCATCCAGAGCTACACAGTGAGACCTGAGACTCTGCTCCAAAAAGCTGAAAGTAAATTAAAAAAATAAAAATAAAGATGGAACTTCAGTAGCATTCAAGGGTGAAATTGCTGCCTGCTGTAGTGTGTCTAACACATAAGGAGCGGCCAATGTGTGCTGCAGAATGAATGTCCCCTCTCCCTCTCCCTCTCCCTTTCCCTTCCACAATGACTAGGAGTGGCTCATACATCCTCAACAGTTGCCCTACACCCTTGACAGCACATGTTATTGTCAGGAAGCCTTATTTAGCCATTCTGACTGGTGCCCATTGATGCCTTAGCACTCCTGTCCCTGTTACCAGTGATGAGAGCGGCTTTTTATTTAACATTTACTCCTTTGTATTCCTCTGTCTTTTGGAGTCCAGTTTTTCTAGTTCTATCTTTTCCCTGCTGTTTTTTTTTAATCTCTTTGCATATTTTAGACAGAAATCCTTTACTGGATATGTAATCTCAGATATTTTATCCCAGTCCTTTGCTTATCTCCATGTTCCCTTAGTAATGCTTTCTGTGCAGAAAAAGAAATCATTTCGAAGTATAATTTATCATTGTTTTATTTCATTGTATTTTATGGATCTTGTTTGCTTGGTGCCGTGTGTAAAAAACCCTGTCTAAACCCAAGTCGGGAGAGCCTCTCTCTCTCTCCCTCTCTCCCTCTCTCCCTCTCTCCCTCTCTCCCTCTCTCCCTCTCTCCCTCTCTCCTTCTCTCCCTCTCTCTCTGTTTCTCCCTCCCTCCCTCCCTCCCTTCCCCCTCTCTCTCCTCTCTCTTTCTCTTGCTTTTCAAAGTTGGGCCATCCCTGTCACATCCAGATCTGTAAGCAGTCTTGTTTGATTTCTTCATGAAGGCTGACATTTCTATTTAGGTGGAGAGTCCCTTTTTGCCTGTGGACATCTGACAGTTCTGGCAACATTTATCACAAAAACCTTTCAATGTTTCTCTTCTCCCAGCCTCTGTCTCCTCCTCTGGAGGATGGGTTAATAACCATCTTGCTGGGTTCCTCTTGCCTCCCTTTCCTCCTGACTTGGAAAGGGGCAGGAGTTGGATGTTAGAGTTTTTAGTTTTCTCCCTGTTGGTTGCTTTCCTTATTGCTGTGATCAAAGATCTGACAAGAAGTGGGTCCAGGGACAGCACTCATTTTGACTGGTAGTTTGAGCAATGTTCATTACAGTGAGGAAGGAAGGGTTGTCCGCTGTGGAAGCAGGAGGGTGAGGCTACCTCCTCACATCTGCGCATACCTGAAACATACCTGGGCTAACCGTAAGTCCTGCCCTCCAGTGACAAACTTTCTCCGCTGGGGCCTTACCTCCTAAAAGTTCCATAACCTCCCAAAACATCTGACCAGCTGGGAGCCAAGGGTTCAAACAGCCAGGCCAGTGGGGGCCATTCACATCCAATTCAGAATGGCCATTGTCTATCCAACAGCAAGTGCGGAATAGCCTGCCTTCCCTGTTCTGGTAGAACAGAGAAGACAGAAGCTCCTTCATGGAGCATCGGGGACAGGACCTGATATACAGTGTGTGAGAGAGACCTGTGCCCATGGTCATTTATGATGGCTTCGTGGGCCCCAGCCTCCTAGCTGTGACCAGTGTCTGAGAAGCCAGCCTCAGCTCCCGCCCATCCTTCCTTATAAGGTGAGGCAAATGTTAGTGAAACAGTATTATGGGAGTCAGAGCTTAAAATTGCCTCAGATAGGACACCTGTTAAACCATACACATGGCAATGTGACTATGCATGTGTGCATGTATGTGTATACGAATACAGACACTGGCAGCAGCTGCTTCCCCAGCATTGCTTGGGCAAATCTCCCTGCTGCTGTTCAGCACACCCACCCCACGGGCATCACCATGGGCAAGGTGAACTTCCCGGCCATATCTCTGTCCTCCACCCACCGCATGCAGACATGTGTAGCAGGCTCCTCAGGAATGTCCCTGACAGCCTCTCAAGTCCCTTGTTTGTACCTCCCTGCTTGATGGCTCTGTATTGCTCTTTCCTTTGCAACCCGTGTTCACTTAGGGGGAGGTATGCGTGCGTGCAAAGTCGTATGTTAGAATGCAGAGGACCACTTGCAGGAGCCTCTCTCCTCCTTCCCCTATGTGGATTCTGGGGATAGAATCAACCATCAGGCACAACACAAGCCCTTACCCATTGAGCTATCTCCCTGGCCTGCTGTGCACTTCTTAAAGATGCCCCTGACCCCCACCAGAGAATTCCAAGGACATCCCACGGCTTCTAAGACAGACCATCCCCGAACTCTGACATTTAATGAAAATCTTCAAAGCTACTTTTGCCAGCTTAGATGATAGACAGGCAAGCACACAGACAGGCAGGTAAGGCATCCGGACAAACAAAGGGATGGACAGGTAGACGGATGGATGGATGGACTGATGGATGGACAGGCAGACAGGCAGACAGAGACAGGCAGGACTTGGTTAACAGTAGTGTGCACCGAGTGTACCGCGTGTGGCAGGAAACCAGGGATTGTCGCTAAGGCTCAGTTTCACCGTATTCCACAAGAGGCACATGTTGCTTTCAGAGCTATCTCTCTAGGTAAAAGCTGACTGTGTGTCAGAGGGTGGTGGTACACATCCATAACCTAGCACTCAGGAGGCTGAACCAGAAAGATCATGGTTTCATCTTGGCATGACATTTGTACCCCTCTAAACCTCCCCATTCCCAGCATTACCAGCTCCATGCTCGTGGGAGTTGAGACACCAGCATCTTTGTGTCACATGAGCAGGCACAGAGCCTACATTCAGCCTCCAGTCAAGGTGACTCTAGTGCCTGTCCTACAGCCAGAGGACACCAGCTTGGGCTATTATGGTGAATTTGAGGCCAGCCTGATCTACACCGAATTCCTTCACCAAGTCATGCATTCCCCCCGCCCCCAGCCTGGGTCAGCACCTGGGGTGACAGTTACTTGTCTCAGCTCCTTGTCCTGTTGCCTTGGACTTGGAAAAAGGAGGACATAGGAGGTCATCTGAGAGCCAGTGCTGGCATCAGGATCATCCATGAGTCTTGGAGGTCCCAAGACATCTCAAAAACTAGAACAGGGCAAAGGCATAATAATTTAACATTTCTGTGGGGACAGAAGTCCACAGGCCACATGGCGTGACATTTGTACCCCCTAAACCTCACCATTACCAGCATTAGCAACTCCATCTTAACAAGGAAGGAGCCAAGGCCCAGAGGGAGTTGGGACACCAGCTTCCTTGTGTCACATGAGCAGGAGCAGAGCCTACATTGGCCTCCAGTCAAGGTGAGCCTGGTGCCCCTCCTAGGGCCAGAAGACACCAGCAGCCACTGTCACTGTCATGCTCTCACAGTCCTGGAAGTTGGGGACCAGGCCTCAAGGATGCTCATGTCTAGTCCCCAAGCTTGTTGGCTTTCTGAACCGGATCCCCAGCACTCTTCCTGAATGGCATAAAATCAAAACGAAATGTTTTTCCTAAGCTGGGCTCAGGAATCCCCTGGGGGTGGAAAGAGGTGTCTGCTTAAGTTCCTACCCAAGATTCTGACAGTTCTCACTTAGTGCATCTGGGAGGAGCCTGGAGTTTGGGGGTAGTGGGGATGGAACCCAAAGTACATGCCAGGCAAGCCCCCCACCACTGAGCTATATCCCCAGCCCTTTTTTTTTAAGACAGTAGCACAGGCTAGGGTTGAATTCTTGGTCATCTTGCTTCAAACTCCAGACTGGTGGGATTATAGGTGTGTACCACCATACCTAGTCTAAGAACCTGTATTTTAAACAGGTGATTCAGGTAGACTGTGTGCAGCCCATCCTTGCCAGTCTGGGGAGGACCAGCCTACCCAGGCACTATGTGGACATCATATAGCCTAATGTTTAAAATCAAACTTCTGTATCCATCTCTTCTAGAGCCAAGGAGCAGCCTTTCCTGTCAGTCCCTAAGAAAGGAACCCAACTGTTCTGTGCTCAGGGTCATCATCCCTTCAACAGTCCCCACACCTCAGGCCTTCCCAAGACCATCAAACCCAGCACTTAGAGGCCTGTATGTCTCAAGGTCTCATGATGGCAGATGTCTAAACAGACCTACAACTCACAGATACCACTCCACAGAGAAAGAACATGGAACAGAGGTAATGTGTTCAGGTTTGATCTATTGCTATGTATTGCAATGCTAAATTCTAGACCTGAAGGTCTAGGCCTCTGAGTGACTTCTCAGGTTTACAAGCTTTTGTTATACAAACCTTATTCCTTGATTTAAAACTATTGGTGAAATAAAATTGGCCACAGCCAATTTTTGGAGGGATTAGAAGTAGGTGGGTTAGGAGTGACCTGGTTGGAGGAATGGAGATGAGAAGGAAAGAGGAAGAAGGAAGATGAGGAGGAAGCCACCATTAAGAAAGAGGTGTCTGGCTCTCTGTGGTTGTCAGGTCCAGTCTCTCCAGGGGGTTAAGCAGGATGTGAGTGTCAATGGCCCAAAACAAACACACCCTTCCTGGAGTCTTGTCAAAGCAGGAACTCGTTTTATTATATCAGTCTTTTGTTTATACAGGGTTGAGGAAGGAGGTGGGGATTTTTGGTGAGATGAAATGATGTAGGTGACCGGGAAGGGTGATGGAGGGTATGGAGTAACTGACAGGGCCAATAAAGTTATTCTACATCAGCAGTAGCTAGGCAAAGGCAGGTTTAAGCCGGTCATTAGGTCATGCTGAGTCACTCAAGAGAATGACAGGTCTCGAAAATCCCAGGCTTGGGTTTGTCCTCAAGACCCAAACTGAGGCCAAATAGGGCCCAACAGAGAGGGACCGTGAGCGCATGGCCAGGAGAAGCAATGTATCTGGAGTGTACTGCAGGAGAGGCAGCCAGGCCTACAGTTAGAAAAGTAGGTTAGGGGTGACCCCCAGTAATTGTCAAATCCAAATAAAATAACCACAGTCTGAGTCTCATTTATTTGTAAGCTAGTCAGGCTTAAGCTTAAATTGTTCCTACTATCGTAAAGAAACTGCCTAAGGCCATGCAGCTAGTGAGTGCCAGGGCATCGAGCCACACTCTGCCCATGTAGAACTCAGTTCGCCTAACCTCTAGGCTGTCGGCACAATATAACTCCTGCCCCTGTCTTTTGTACCTGCCCCTGCAGAATTGTGCAGACACTGGAGGGAATAGACCACCAGATGCTGGACATGTTTCAACTACAAACACTATACATCTTTACCAGTTCTGCCACCGGGGTTAGCCTGTGGCTCTAAGCAGCAACCCTTTCTGCCCCGAGACACTTGGAGCATCGTTGACTCCACTGTACTCTAAGGCCAAGGAAGAGGCAGAGAGATTTGGCTCCAATCTGGAAGTAATAGACAGGCTTTGCTTCTGTTCTCCACTCAGACCTGCTGGAGTTACGGATCTATTGCCGCTGAATAGAAGCCACACGCTCAAAGGTACTGTCATCTCCAGTCCCAAATGCTTGCCAAGCGGCCTGCCTCTTTCACTGCTGGGGCTGAGATGCAGCCAATAATCCTTCTACCTAGTAGGGACATCTCCACAAATGGCTGACTATCAGAGCCCAGAAACTTCACTGAGGCAGTGGGCTCTTGGGTGAATGGAAAGATTACCTCCCACCCCTTAGGTAGCTATTTCCTTCTTATCCAATCTATATACAAGGTCTAGACAGCCAACATCTCCAGACTGTGCGTGTGCTGCTTGTGAGAGACAGTGGGAAGAGACCTGTCACTTGGCCTGAGGGTGAGCTTGTGTGTGTGCATGTGTGTGTGTGTGTGTGTGTGTGTGTGTGTGTGTGTGTGCATGCGAGTTCATAGGTAGGTAGGTAGGTCAGGGGAAGACAGAGGACAATGTCAGCTGTGATTCTTCAGGCAATATCCACCTGAATTTTTGGAGACAGGGTCTCTCACTGACCTGTAATGCATATTAATTAGGATGACTGGCCAGTGGTCCCAGGAATCCGCATCAATGAATTGCAAGCACACGCTGCACACACCCCACTTATTTAATGCAAATGCTGGGGATCAAACTCAGTCCCTCGTGGTTGTAAAGTGAGCACTTTACTGAGCCGTCTCCCCAGACCTGTTAGTTGACATTCTGACAGTGCACTATTGCCCCCCCCCAAGAGAAGCAAACTGCCTTCTGTCACTCATAAAACAGAATAAGAGAGACCCCTGCAATTCAACAGTTGTAGAGCAGCTGCCTGCTCAAGTTCACGGCAGTCCTCTGGACCTTTGACCTCTCGGTTGGTCAGACTGGTGAGCTTTTCAGAAGCTCCCAGCTACTTTTGAATTTTGATGTCACCCATTCATCTTTACAAACTCCCCTTGCACTGGGAGCATTACCTAGTCTACTGCATTTGTGGGAACAGAGAGGAAGTGTGGGGAATGCCTACTTAGCCATCCTACCACTGTGCCATCACCCCACGGATGGTCGAGCCCCAGGGAGGCTCCAGTTCTGTGTTTGTCTGTTCTGGTTACATTTCAGAAAGTCAGAGAATGGCTTTTTTGGCCTTCGGTATGATGAATGTGAACTGAGATTCCATCTACCACCTGGCCATTATAGCCCCACATTGACAAGCAGCCACATGGTGTGCTGGATCAACCCATAGCCCCATGCAGGCATCTCTGAAAAACCCAGTGTTCATTTCCTTCTCTCTGGCAGACAGTAACTCCACTCCAGGAATTGGCAAGCTGTGGCTGCTGAGACAAACCAGGCCCGTGGCTTTTATTTTTGCATGTCCTATGAGCTGTTGAAAGTGGTTTTTATACTTAGAAGAAAAAAAAAAATCTTTCTAGGCACAGTTATGCATGCCTATTATCCAAGCTCTGAGGAGGCTGAGGACAGAGGGTGGTGGAATACTAAGCCAACCTGGGCAGCACTGTAAGATCCTGTCTCAACCGCAACAACAACGGAAACCATTCCACCTCTGCTGAGCTGTACTTTGGACCAATACCAATTCTGTTGTGCATGGTTGGCTGGTGGGTTGTTTGTTTGTTTGTTTGTTTATACAGAGTCTCACAGTGTAGCCAAACTCCTGATCCTCAGTCTCTTGAGTGCTAGGATTACAGGTGTGCACACCTGGCCAGCACACAAGTTCTGTATCTATCATGATATAGTCAGAAGACTGGATCACGCGGTAATTTTATTGAAGAAAGTTTAATATAAAGGGTTATTAAGTACTAATGGGATTAATTACTACAGACTAAAGAGAATCCTAAATGAAACCGAAATGGCCAATATATGGAGTGCAGGCAGAGCACCCAAGGGAAAAACAAATTTAAAAAGACTCCCCACCACATCCCACCCTGGCAGCCCGCGCTATGATTCAGGCCTCCCTGCTAAAGTGGTAGATACAGTGGAAAAGCTTGCTGTTGCCTCCCAGGCTGAGGTTAGCCGGCAGAGAGCAACCCCCCTGCTGTGCAAGCAAGCTTGCTGCTTTCTGCTCCCGAGGGAGCCAGACACCTGCTGTGTGATCCCCCTCTGTGCTTAGAGAAAGCAATAGGCTATCTTGGTTATAAGAGTTAACCAGTTCCAATGAAAGGCTGAGCAAATGGAGTTTCTCTATTGTGCTGTCATGGAGTTCAGGCCTCACTGTGGCTACTCGCTCCTTTTCTTTATTGCTATAACCTGCAGGTTCTCATGGAAGGAAACCAAGCCTTAGAAAAAAGAAGACTAAAACTGAGAGATCTCAGCCTTTCCTGGGTCCATGCCCCAGTGTGGTACCAAGATGTCCTTTCTACTTGTATGAAGCAAGAAGCCACTTCTCCTGCCTCTGCATCATGTACACAGGGAAACTGGACAGAGTCATACATGGTGTCACACAGTAAGAGGGACAAAAGCTATTCTAGGTCTCCCTGGCAGCCTTCTTAGCCCGGCAAGGATGGGAGCTATAGTCATCTCGGGTCATACAAGCGAGGTGACCCTTCATGACAACACAGCCTGCAGCTCCTCCCTCTGTCCCTTTCATCCTCCTGGTCTGAGGCCGGTGTGACCTGTACTTTTATGATTAATCATTTCACAGTAAATCTCTACTTACTCTCCCACTGGGTCACGCAAGCTGGCGCTTTATTGTTAAGTAAATAATGCAGGTGCCTTGTGCCATGCTGTGGCTAGCTCCGAGGACCCCGGGCAGTGGGAGGAGCAGCTGGAGGAGCCCTGGAGGAGCCACGGGCTCTGTAGACAGAAAATAATCATAAGACGACAGGTGTGTGGGCACAACTCCTTGAAAATGGGAACGCTGTAATGAAATCGGCTTTTCCTCCAAAGCTCTAGGTGAGATTTTAAATGAACAGGATAAACTTGAGGGCTGTGCCTGGGCTCAGGGACAAGAACTTAACTTAATCTTTGCACTACTTCTTGACAATGAAACCACAGTCCACAGCCCACCAGGCCCTCCTTAATATTGGCCCCGGCTAATCTAGCCACCTGGTCGATGAGGTCTGGAAGTACTGCACAGAGATGCCCAGTGATGGCCCCAGAGAAGCCTGGGAAGATCTCACCTGCCTCCAGCTTCCTTCTTCTCTGATTGTCTATAAGGGAAAGGGGAGTGGGCAAGAAACCAGGAGATGGGATGCTCAGCCATGAGCATGTGGACAGGGTTTTCTGTACGACCTTGGACCAAGGTCCTCCCCTTCTGAGGTCTTGTCTTTAAACACAGGGATGCTGAATGCCAATGCTTGGTTCTGCTGTTCCTAGAGCTAGCATTTATGGCATGGGAAGAAGTGTAGAGTTTAGAAAAGCTTCTCTGGTCAGATGTCCCACTTCCCCCTCCTCCAGCCTGTACCATCAGACTTTTGCTACTCAGACCCTTCTGGGCATCTCTGCAAGATGCAGAGACCTGAGTCACTGCCTCCACATGGCAATGTCCTCTCCTGCTTCAGACCTTAAACTAAGCATGCCAGAGACAGGAAGCCCAAAGCTCCAACTACGGGTCATCCTGAGACTTGGAGTTTGAAAAGGCAGAGAGTGACAGTGTTAGCCATAGTATGCTTGATTTCTGAATCCTCCCCATCCACATCCCCAGCACCAATCCCCATCTAAGTGCCAGGCACAAAGTCCACAGGGATCATACCATATACTGCTCACAGGGAGCCAGAGAGAGAGAACCCACAAGGGATCCTCAACTTATGCTGGGATCACTTCCTGATCCATCCATTGTATACAGAGAACACTGAAAGGCTGACCACTGTCATTTGGAGACGAACTGTATTATCCTCCTTTTACAACGAGGAAACTAGGGCACAGATAAGGCCAGGTGACGAAGAACAGCCAGCAAGAACTAGACTGGGTCCTCAGAGTTGCCTGTACCTCTCATGGGCTTGCCCAGGGAAGCTGTGGTGACCAGATCCTGGTTGCAAGAAGAGAAAGATATGCTCCTATTGGCCCTTCCCCAAAGTCCCCAGAAGGTCCCCAGAGCTGTCCCCACAGACTGAACCAATCAAGTGAGGACCATAGGGCCAGAGTGCTACTATACAAGTGAGGGAGTACCTGCGAACTACAGATACAGATGAGGAGGGACCTGGAGCCACATGAGGGAGGACATCAGGACCTAGGAAAGAAAGCCACCAAGATTAATGGCTTGTAACAAAGGGAGCTGCCAAGGCTTCCCAGGTCAGAGAAAGTTCTGGAGTTTGGACTCCCTCCTGGAGAGAGGTCAGATGTCAATTCCTTATCTTATTTCCCCATGAGTTTTGTCCAGCTTAGTGCAGGCCACCAGCTTCCTTCCTGGTCCTCAGATTGTCACTGCCTGACAGATAAAGCACACAATTGATTTTAGAGTCCCTGGGACTAAAAGCCCCTTAAGAAGCTGGGTCTCCAGGTCAGGACTCCTCCAAAGTGGGATAAACTTGTAGCCACAGACAATTCCCTAGCAGCCTCTGAGATTGTCTTGGTTGCCAGTGGCAACAGTGACCAAGTTCACAAGTATGTGAAGCATGTCCCACTGCTCCTCACCTCTTTGCTCTCAGTGTGGTGACCATCGGTGACGTGGGTGGGAGGGGATACCAGCCAGTGAGAAGGAAGAAGGAACATTTCAAAGTCAAACATTCAGCAGGCCTTGGCTTGAAAGCACCTCGGGTTCAGGTTCAGGTCAGGCAGCTCCTGCTGAGCCTGGGCTCTCCATGCCTGGCTCCTCACTTTGCAGCTCCACCTTAGCTCCTGAACCTGGGCCATAGCACAGCAGAAACCTGGAACCTGGCCAGTGTGCTTGGTGAGTGGGTGGGGCGGCATCCAGACAGCAGGAAACTCTGTGTGTGTGTGTGTGTGTGTGTGTGTGTGCACGCTCACACATGTGCATTCCGGGGGCCATGCAGACAGACAAACACACAATGTTGACCTAGCCTGTCATCTCTTCAGACCTGCCCTCTCCTACTTCCGCATAAGGCCTTGGCCACACCCTAACCCCCCAGTTTCCTCCCCTGGAATAGACTCACACCCCTGTCCTAGGGAGTATTGAAGGTTTGAGAGAAGGGGCCTGTGAAGGGATTTCTGGGTGTCTGTCTTAAGCCACTCTCCGTCTTCCCAACCCCAACTGACATGGTGTTGCTCGACACAAGCTGACTCTGTCTTAGGACCAAGCCAACCCAGTGGCACCCTTCCTCCTGCCACTACAGAACCACAGTTCTGGACTCAGGTGACGAGGACATGGGACTGCCAGTCCATTCGTTTCTTCATACCATCCTTTGTCTTGTCTCCACAAAGGGTCAGAAGGATGGGAAAACACCCTCCACCATCTGTTCCACATTGTCTCAGAACCAGCCTCAGGCCCACCTGACACAAGAGTGGTTCTTAACCTGTTCCTTACAATTCCTAGCAGTAGCAAAATTGTAGTTATAAAGTAGCAACAAAATAATTATAAAGGTTGGGGAGGGGGTCACCACAACATGAGGAACTGTATTAAAGGGTTGCAATATCAGGAAAGTGGAGAACCACTGCTCTAGACCAAAGCCCACTCAGGGTACTGCCATTATCGCTGCCTATAGCCGGACTATGAAAGGCTCTTCACCCAGTGAACTCCAGCTGCCTCCAGCCACATGGGGGCAGTATGGGTCTTGGCTCATCCCTCTTTACAGTGACCCAAATTGGTCACAGTAAATGGCTTCGTTTCATCCTTAGAACAGCCTCCCTCAATAGTGAGAAAACAGGTTCAGAGAGGTTAAGCAACTTGGCCAAGGTCACACAGGAAGCAGAAGCGGGACTTGCGCTCTGCTGACCTACCGCTGCCTCCAGCGTTTTTTTTTGTTTTTGTTTTTTTTCTCGTTGCGTCTGGACAAGGTGACTCAGCCCCCCTTTGAGTCTGCAGCATGCTCCTTCCTGGGATCCAACTGGGAGCCGCCTGCTGTCCCCAAACTGGCATATGCTTCTTTGGAACCAGAGGCCCCAGTCTGAGTTGCCAGATGTCCATGTTGGTGCCAGCAGCAAAGACTAGGAAGGGGAACAGCAAGGAGAGAAAGATTGATTAATTCACTGAGAAATGGAGACAGAGCCACTGGGATGGGTTTGTGCACACCCTAAGCTGGAGGCGGGTCTGTACACTCTCACACACGTGCGCGCGCACACACACACACACGCGCACACACACACATACACACGCATGCAGTCACACGTTCTTACATGGAAGGGAAGAACACACAAATGGTGAAGGATTTGGGGTGGTTTGGAAACGAGATGCCTAGTAAAGAAGGTGAGAGGGAGAAAAGGAAAGAAAAAGAGACAGACAAGGAGAACAAGGGATACCTGAAGGGAGACGAAAATAGAAAATACGAACACAGACTGAAAGAGGGGGTGGGGAGATGAGAGAGGGCTTATAGGAGATAAAATTAGAGAGAGGAACAGTCTGCGGAAGGAGAGACTAACAGCCCATCACTCCACCCGCGAAGAGATGGAGGCAAACGCGGACATGGGCGAGAGATGGCACTCGGAAGGAGAGAGGAGTGAGAACGGATATGAGAAAGGCTACCGAGGGACAAGATAGAGGCAGGCCTGCTACCTAGATAAAGAGAACAGGGATTGGAGCAGGAGAAAGCAGAGATTGAGGCAGGAGGGAGATGACTCTCAAAGTGCTCCTCGACCCCCTGCAGTGCCCCAGGCTGCCCCTGCAGTGTCCCAGGCTGCCCCTGCAGTGCCCCAGGCTGCCCCTGCAGTGCCCCAGGCTGCCCCTCCTCCTGAACTCACTGGCTACCCAAGAAGCTAATTCCACCAGCCAGCAACCAGAGATGCTCCGTGTCCCAACTGAGTCCCCATAAGGACAAAAATGGACTGTCCTTGCCTTTCTCAGTCCTGGCTCTGAACCAGGCACACTGAGAGACAGAGAGAGCTGTCCCGGGCTTAGAGCCACAGGGTCCCACCTGCAGGTTTCCAGCTAAGACTGTTGGAGGGCAGAACAGCCCAAAATGCCTACAAGGATGAGACGCAGCCTCTGTCCACAGAGTCCCAACATGGGAGACATCAGGTCTGGGTTCCAATGTCTCTACTGGCCGCAACATGCCTGGCATCAGTCACTTGGACTGCTGCACACCTCGGTGACAGGAATACTCACACCCCTCCTCCTCAAGTTGGTGAAGGAACCCAAAGCATATGTCAGTATTGCACAAAATCTGTCTCACCGGGTGAGAGCCCAGGGTGTGAGAAATAGCGTAGAACAAGACCGTCTTCAGAGAGCAGAGAGGTCGTCAGCGTTGACTCACCGACAGGTGTCACAGATGGGGAAACTGAAGCCCAGAAATGAATCAGCGTGTCCAATCTCACTCAGCAAGGGTTCAGCTTGTCATCTGAGTCCAGGTCTGGGTACGCTGGGCACCCCTCCGTTGCCCAGCTATAGTTCAGCACCTCCAAGGCAAATGCAGAGGCCCAGGCAGGCAAGAGAACCTTGGATCATCAAAGTCTGTTTTTCTGACAGCTGGCATCCCCAGAACAGAGCCCAGGCAGGAGGCTAAGGAGCAGGAGCCAGTGTCGCGCAGGGCACCAGGGTGAGGTAAGAAGGAATCACCTAACTTGCTTCGGAGTTCAAAGGCAGGGCTCTGGCCCCACGTGTGAAGTCCTTTACTGATGAGGTACAAGAGGGTCTCCCTTAAACCTTCAGGAGTTTTCTGACCTCAGGTTAGAACAAGGATCACTGATCTGTGTTTTATGAATAAAGGGTGATGCTTGGTGTCTTAGTTAGGGTTTCTATTGCTATGATGAAACACTATGACGAGAAGCACCTTGGGGAGGAAAGGGGTTTGTTTCATCCACAGCTCCATGTAACAGGTCATCATCAAAGGCAGCAAGAGCAGGAGCTCAACCAGGACAGGAACCTGGAGGCAGGAGCTGGAAGCAGAGTGTTTCTGCCCACTATCCATTGATGACTCCCTCTCCCTTCATCGGAACTAGGCATGTGTTCCACCTAACTGTAAGGGAAGGTGGGAAAGACAGACCTCCCCTCCATGTAACCAGGAGAGAAAGACCAGGATATTGATAAGCACTGCTCATGTTTGCAACCCTTCTGCAAAAGAAGAGGCAGGACCTTTAGAGTGGGCAGGCTGAGGCCCAACTCTGCTCTGCAGACTGGCTTGACCAGACTGCCCCCGAGTCTCTGGGGAAAGTCAGGTGCTTCAGCCACCCATCTGGTGAGTTGTCATCTGTAGTCCAGGAATCTATAATTTAGTGTCTCAAAATGTCCTGAGCAACTTGCTAGTGACAAGCCCTCTGGCCACAGAGCTTCCTCTGCAACCACCCTGGCCTCTCCTGCATCTGTTGACATACTGTCAAATGTAATCACAGAGCTTCCATCGAGGTTAGAGGGCGAACATCACCCATTTTACTGATGGAACAACTGAGGCACAGAAGGCCACACTGGGATGAATGACACCCACCCCAGACAATGTGTTACGGATGGAAAAGGCAAATGCCCAGCTGTGACATCCCAGAAGGCACACCCCCAAGAGATCTGGATTTCTGGTATTCTCCAGACGCGTGGACCTTTACAGCACAAGCTATTAAAAAGTCTCCCAAACACATGTGGGCAGCTCTCTCTGCTACTGCCGTTCAGTTCCTCCTGGGAAGCAAGATCGGGAAGACAATGCTAATTTAATTTGCCAGAATGAATAAGCATAAGACAGTAATGGAGGGTGATGAAGTGCTGTGAACCCTTAATTCACATCCCGACATCCCAGCTCTTCCATCAGAAACTCCTTCCCCACCTCAAGCTGATTAAGCCCGAATGATGGCAGTTAATTATCATCCTCTGTCACGGAGGAAGGCTGGCTTCCTCAGCCAGGCAGAGGGGTTGGGGGAAGCCTGTAACGGACAGATCAGACTAAGCAGTGAAGGGAAGAGGCTTGTGAGCCCTCAGGGGAACATGGAGGGCATGATGGTGAGTGGGGAGGGGGTCAGCCTGTCATCAATAAAGCACACATCTGAGATGGATCCACTTACAGAGAAGAAAGACTTGCTTTGGCTCCTGGAGATGGAGATTTCTGCTCTCCGTTAATCATCCCCGATGCTTTGGTCCGGTGGACCTCATGGCGAGGTTACAGAAAGTAGCAAAACCTCTCACCTCGGCAGGCAGGAAACAGAACATGGAGAAACAAGGACGCTGGGTGGCCCTGCTCCCTACGGGGACACATCCCTGATGACTGGAAGTGCTCCCACCAGGACCCACCACTTAAAGGAACTTCCCCCTCCCATCACTGTCTTTCTAGGGAGCATGCCTGTAACATGGTGCCTCTGGAGGACACACCAGGTCCAAGCTGAACTCACAAAGGCTTCGCAGCCAGCCACATTGTCTGTGGAAGGAGTCCTGGAAGTGTTGTATTCAGAATGGGTGTCCCACTCGTGAAGAATCAGGAGGGAGATCGCTGCAAATTGCATGAGGTTTTTATTGCCAGTATACCGGACTGGGGTCGTCCTGCATTCAGAGCAAAGGCGACCAGGAACAAAAGCACACACTTTTTATATCTTTCCAGTACATAGGTTTACAGCATGAGTTGGTTATCTCTCATTGGTGGAGCCCATTGTCTTTTGTTCTCATTGACCTTTACGCCCCAGGTGAGGGGGAGATACCGATTGGAACCGGGCATTTCTTGGGGATGGGTGTTTGCCCTGTAAACCTTTCTGAAGCTCTGTCTTTAGGCTAAATGGACACTCCTTGCTCCTTGGTATTTTTATGAGGTGTCCCTATTTGCTCAATTCTTACAGAAGCTGCCTATGTATATTTCTAAGAGTAAGGTCCACTATCGCTGAGCCCACACAGGGGTTCTGGCCAGGAGAACACAGAAGCGTGCAGAGAGTGGACAGACTCAGCGTTGCCAGCACTCACAGGACATTCCTGTACAGAGAAGGCCTTCTGAGGAGCACACAGGCCACCACTCATTAGCAAAGTAAGGATTTCCCTGGAATATGTTGGCCCCTCACTGGTATGAGGGCCCTGGTTCAGCATACACGTGGTATTCAGCAGTTAGAAACATCCAAAGTCCAATGCCTTGGGTATCCGTCACTGCCCCAGTGAAGACTAGTGAATGAGGCTTCTTTATGGGGTTACAGTAGACACCTTCATCAGCTCCTGAAGACTAAAACCTGGAGTGAAAAATCCTTCTACTACCCTGCCTGGACCTAAGGAAGAGCTGAGTGCCTGTGAGCTACGCTCAGGTTATGGCAATGATCACGTGGTCTCCCTGGCTGGTTCACACAGAGTGATACATCTGCAGTCACAGGGAGGGGACTTCCTGTGCCATCCCATCTTCCTTTGAGGCTCAGACAATGAACCATAGCACCTGACTCCCGGGGAGAGAAAGCCTGGACAAGGCAAGCCTTCCAGGCCTGAGGTTCTGACTTTATAACAGAGCTACTTCACTGGAACTGAAAGCAATTTACAGCCTCACAAAAAGATGCATTAGGGAGAGAGCCCAGCAGCACTGCAGGCTGAGGAGAGAAGGGAGGAACTGGCCTGGGGAAGAACAATTTGAAGACAGTCAAAGCAGGGGCTGGGCTCCCTTCTTATGGCAGGACCCAGGAGCGGGGTGCCTGGCCCTGCAGGTGAGGAGAAACAGATTCATCCCTACAGGTACTAGCTAGGTGGGCTGGCTTATCTGTTTGTTTGGTGACATCTAGAATGAGCCACGTGTGATGTTTAGACCTGGGACAGGGGAGGTGGGCTCAGGACCAATGCGATCTGGATTTGCTCTAGAGATGAAGAAGAAACAAAATCCCAGGAACAAAGAAGATTGGCGTCTTCTTTGAGGTCTGTGAACAGTTTGGGAGTGAACTTGGCTGTAAGAGACAGTTTGGGGGACAGGAAGGACTGAACAGCAGAGGGAGCCTGAAGGGGAAGGCTCTGAACTGGGGCAGTAATGGCAAGAGACAGGCGCAGGTCTGTAAAGGCATAAAAGCTTGGATCTTAATGCCCATCCCAGACCTAACTCCTGGTGGAGTTCCTGGGTCTCCTGGCATCAGGGCAGACCTAGAATGGCTCTAGTCATGGGGTGGGGGAACATAGTATTGGGGTTGGAAGTCCTTGGAAGTAGCCCAGCCCCATAACCATGCCCAAGGAATCCCAAGATGATGTGAGCTGCCCAAAGGGTCCAGACCATGTGACCTCTTTTTTTTTTTTTCACAGACTTCTCCTACCACTGCCCTTGAAGCATTTTTTTTTCCTCCACCCTTGGCCATGTGATACACTTGGGACAAGAGACCATGGGTATACACAAGGGTTGCTCATTCTAGGTTATGTCCTCAGACGGCAGGCAGCCCCACCTTCTGGGCTATATGGCCCTTGGTCACCATTGTGGCTCAGAAAAGCACATCATTTGGAGTGTGTGCTGCACAGAGGGTGAGACCCTCGAGAGCCCAGAGTCTCAGCCAAGACCATCCATATCAGACCCAGAGCAGAACGACCCTGACCTACTGGCAAGGGAAGAAAATGCAAGAAACTACTGCGCTTAGGGGCTTGTGGTGGCATTTGTCACAACACAGAGAGGGCAATGGCCACAGGCATGGCTGCACAGCATATCCAGGACTGTAGTAGTTTGGATGTGACTTGTCCCCCAAAAGTTAAAAAGGTGTGTGAGGCAGGGTTCCCTAGAGGACCAGGACTAACAGAATAAGGATATATAAGTGGAAGATTTGTTACACAATATGACCCACGCGATATGATTAATCAGCGTACTCCAACAATGGTACCAAGAAGGCCAAGAACCTAGAACTTGCACGATCCACTAAGATGATGAAACTGAAGACCCAAAGGATTCCTGGAGAACATCTGGTCTTCAGGCCATGTTGGAAGTCCAAAGGTTCTGGCGTCAGTGGAGGAAGCAGCAGCAGCAACAAGACCTTAATTAGTTCTTCAAACTATTCTTATAAAAGAGTGAACCTGGCCTATGTTCTGCCTTCCTGTCTTGCCATGTGATCTCTTCATCCAGAGCACACCCCCACTATTGCTAAGCTTCCCAGCATCCTCACTAGTGCAAGGCCGATGCTAGTGCTGTACCCTCCAACCTCCAAAACTATGAGCTACATAGACACCTTTTTCCTTCATTAAACTACCCAGCCTGGGGAATTTTGTTATAGTAGCAGAAAGTGAACTAAGCTAGATTCAATTCCAGACAAGCCACAGAGAATAAGAACAAAACAAAACAAAAACAAAAACAAAACAAAACAAAAAAAACAAAAAACAAAACAAAACAAAAAAAACCTCTTTCCCTGTGGGACCATAATGGTCCAGGGTTAGGAAGAAGGTAGAGGGAGTTTCAACCCCAGATACCTCAAATGAGGGCTGCAGGGAGCTAACTACCTCCCCTCTCCCAACCAGGCGTCATAGAGACATCTCTGTCACCATCACCCCTAGTAAGACTTTATTACCCTGACAGTTACCAGGACTCACTCCTTGCTCAACCTTATAAGGTTTCCCTTAGCCCCTTCAGCCCCTGAGCATGCAGATGAATCATCTTCCAGCACCCCTGCCCTGACCCATGGTACCCAACCACACAAAGCTTGCCCCAGAGACCCTGGCCACCTCCCCAGGGAAATAAATACCCTCCTTTTCCCCTCATAAATTGAACCAGTTCTCTGAAGCTGGTCCTGGCTGTGTTCTTCGCCTGAGCACTCCTTGCCAGCCAAAAGATGTCATGGCGTCTACCTGTGCCTGGCTAAGCTTCCCTCCCTCCAGTGCTATCCCAAGAGGGAGAAGCAAACACGGGCAAATTTCCCTAGCACTGAGTCCATCCACCACCACGCATGGCCAGTACATCTATGAACATTACAACAGATGCACAATTCCTAAGAATCTCTGTTTAGACATTCTAGCAGGGTGTACTGTCTCAGTACACCCTCGCTGGAGCTCACACTGCAGGGAAGGGATTTGCTGGCCCCAGCTCCTTCTCAAGCTAGTCAGAAACATGGTGGTGGAGGTGACAGGTGAGACCAGCAGGGGCTGGCCAATACCCACAAGCCCAAGAGGAAGCTGAGCTTGATGAGGGGCAGGTACGGTAGGTAGTAGGTGCTGCAACCCGAGGACCACTCCTATAACAACAGGCTCTGGAGATGTATAGTGAGCAGAGAGTATTGAACCTGCTCCACACGCAGGTCAGGTACCGCAGTGCTCTGAGCCAGGGATCAGGCTCAGCATCCTCTCTCCTATGTTGCAGTGGGAAAGTACCATTAGCTGATAGGCAGGGCCTCTTCTCCACCCTCACTGGCCAGAACACCCCAGGGACCAAGGGTGTGAGTCCCAAAGATTTGTGCTCCTTTTTCATGTCTGTCCCTGGAATGAGGAGGGGACTATGTTTCTTATACTTCTCCACACACCTCAGTTTCCTCGTCTGTAAAGTGGGGGAGTAGGAGGAGCTCTTCCCTCTGAGTTTTACTCAGGACCCTGAGCACAGAGTCCAACACAGAGGGCCATCCTCTGCCTCAGGCAGGGAGTCTGCACCCAGGGGCCAGAGTGACGCTGACTGTTCTCACAGCTCTCAATTGTCCTGAGTCCATTTCCAGAATACTGTAGGGAGCCACAACCACCCTTCCCCCTTCCTCTCCAATATCTTCTCCCTCCCAATGCCATCTAGCTTTTGACAGGGCTGGGTTGGTTCTGGGTGAAAATGGATTTTCTGTCCCCATAAAAATCTCATAGAAAATGATCGTATCTTCTATCGGATGAATGATGAAAGCAGAAGATGCATCCGTAGTGTACGGCTAGGCTCTTCTGAGCAAGCGGGCTGCCTGCATACCTGAGAGGCTCATTAAGAGCTGTTTGGGAAATGCGCTCTTCCTAGCATTAAGCCACATTGTGTTAAAAGCAGTTTCCACTCCGCTGCCTGCTAAGTTCTCTCCTTTTCCCTCCTTTCAAACAGGAGCAGCCCTGTTCCTCGCCACAGCCTTCCACATTGATACATTACAGCGGGATCTGTAATTCCCTAGGTAATGGTATTAGCTACTTTTCTTGTTGCTTTTGACAGAGTACCTAACAAAAGCAACTTCAGGGGGGCAAGGTCTATTTGGGCTTATTTTTTTTGTTGTTGTTTTTGTTTTTTTGGTTTTTGGTTTTTGGTTTTTTTTTTTTTTTTTCGAGACAGGGTTTTTCTGTGTAGCCTTGGCTGTCCTGGAACTCACTCTGTAGACCAGGCTGGCCTCAAACTCAGTGCTGGGGTTGAAGGCGTGTGCCACCTGTGTGTGCATGAATGCATGGGTGCACATGTGTTCAAATGTGTGTAGAAGCCAGAAGACAAACACCAGGTGTCTTCCTCTGTTACTCTCAACCTTATTTTTGGAAATGGGATCTCACTGAACTTGGAGCTCCTCCTGGACTGACTACCCAGCAAGCTCCAGGAATCTTCCTGTCTCAATTTCCCCACAGGGAAGCTGACAACCATGATCCATCAGGGCTGGCTTTTTAACCAGGATTCTAGGGCTCAAGCCCAAGCCCCTCATATCTGTGTGGCAATCACTTTGCTGACAGAGCCATCTCCTCAGCCCCAGGTGAAACTGGTTTACTGCCAACCGGTCTGTGGTTGCCACCTCCTAACTAGACCGGGGCAACTGCTTTCATCACAACATTCAGAAAAATGTTGGAGGTCTGGCTATTTCGCTCAGCTCTAGCTCTGCACATCAGCTAGCTAGCTACCCTTCTACCTGCAAAGCTTTCTAGAGTCCAGACTCCCTCTCTAGCCAGCTCTACCCTTGGGGCTCTACATCCTTAAGCTTAGAGCAACCTCGGGATCTTTGTTCTTGGCCTTAGTGTTGGCTCCATGGGTCTGGCTCTCCCTAAGAACTTAGTTCTTTCACATCTGGGGGCCTTCCTGCTACATAACTGAGCATGCAGCCTAGAAACTGGAGTAGGGCTGCATTTGGCACCGGCCCTTTGTTACTAGAGACAGGCTCTTTTGTCAAGGCAATGAGAGAAAGGACACAGAGATAAAACTGTACCCATGCAGGCCAGGACTTTGCTAAGACTTCAGCTCGAGCAGCAGAAGAAAGCAAGCAGTCTGATTACAGAGCAAAAGGGCCACCTTGCTGGGGACTCGGAGATGCCTGGGACTCCAGCACTGTGTCAGGTGACACAAAGACATCCACGGCCTCCTGGCTGCCAGCCTAGCTCCAAGCTCAGTGAGAGACCCTGGCTCAAGGGACTAAAGAGTGAGAGAGGACACCTGACATGCTCCTCTGGCCTCTGTGTGCATGCATGGGCATGCTCACCCTCACACACATGTGCATACACCATACATATACACATACTCACACTCAGAGACACACATACACACACATGTGTATACACCACACACACGTACATTAGATTGTCCATGACCAGGCTAGATCATGAGTATTCACTCAATGGACTCAAGTCAACACATCACAGAGATACTCACACATCAGTGTGTGCTATCTATGATATGGAAGCAACCCTGGAACAGAAACAGACAAGGAAAATGTGGTATATAGGCACAGTGGAATTTTGTTTCTTTGTTTGGTTGTTGTTGTTGTTGTTGTTGAAGACAGGGTTTCACTATGTAGACCTGGCTGTCCTGGAACTCATTCTCTAGGCCAGGACTGTAAACCAGGCTGGTCTTGAACTCACAGAGACCCACCTGCCTCTGCCTCCTGAGTGCTGGGATTAAAGGTGTGGTACACTACACTTGCTTTTGCTTGCTTGCTTTGGCTTTTTGAGACAGAATTTCTCTGTGTAATAGAGCCCTGGCTGTCCTGGACTCACTTTGTGGGCCAG
The DNA here is from genome assembly GCF_008632895.1 of Mastomys coucha. Classification (NCBI taxonomy): domain Eukaryota; kingdom Metazoa; phylum Chordata; class Mammalia; order Rodentia; family Muridae; genus Mastomys; species Mastomys coucha. The sequence continues at coordinate 88,031,443 of NW_022196900.1, forward strand.
GATTGCCTTGAACTCACAGAAATCCACCTACTTCTGCTTCTTGAGCTCTGAGATCAAAGGCATGCACCACCATGCGAGGCTTACAGTGAAATTTTTTTTTAAGATTTTATTTTTTATTTTTACATATGTGGATGTTTTCCTTGCACATATATGTATACACCATGTGTGTTCCTGGTGCTCAAAGAGACCAGAAGAATGCACCAGAATATCTGGAGCTGGAGTTACAAATGGTTGTGAACTACCATGTGGGGGCTGGGAATCAAGCCCAGTCCTTTGCAAGAACCGAAGCTCTTAACCTCTGAGCCATCTCTCCAGCCCCAACTCTCACATTTCAACAGTGGTTTGGATACCTAAGACCCTAAAATCCCCTGCTGAGAAAGCCAGAACCCCACTTTGTAAACCTAAGTGAGCATCTTCACTGGCTGCAGCCCCCAAGGGTGGAGTGTACCATGAGTGAGCACAGGTCTGGGGTCGGGGGGTGCCCCCAGGAACAGCTGCTCAGAGGCTAGAAGTCTGCTCGGTAGTGACTGTGTGGCTGTGAGGCTCTCAAGGTGAGCAACGAGGCAAAGATAGGGGTCGTGAGCATTTTGGTTTCTTTAAAAACCCAGTTATGTTATGTGAATATGTTTTTGTTTTAACCCCAGGTGTGGGATAAGAGGCTGCTTCACAGCAGGTGATTATGATTTGTCTAGTGTTCTAGGAGGGGCATGACTTTGCCCAGGTGTGGATAATTTACATTTGGAATTCTGGGAACTTTTCAGAGGGTATAAATGCTGGTGCTCCATGGCAGCTGCTGCTGGCTCCTATTGTTACGGTTTGTTGTGCGGTCATGAGCAAAGAGAAGAAATCAGACATCTTGAGGAAGATTGCCCCAAGGAACTCAACGCCTCACCTCAGCAGGAAGTAGTCTAGAAAGACCTAGCCCTCTTCCCCTCTAACCTTCTTTCTCTCCTACCTAGTGTTGCGAGGTTGGAAGGGTGGTAGATATAAGAACCCAATAAATTAGTAGCCCCAAAAAAGTAGCACCTACAGATAGGGAAACCAGGGGTTGCATCAGGGGCTGACCAAGGCTGGCTGTGTCACTAGGATGGGGCCCCAGGAGACCTGAGGATATTAAAGTAAAAACTCCTAGACTGTAGCAGAGTTGTTGAAGTAGGAAAGTTTAAAGCAAAAAAAATGATGTGTGTGTGCCTATGTGTATATCTATGTGTGTCTATGTATGTGTGTGTATCTATGTGTGTGTGCTTATGTGTATATATGTGTATGTATGAATGTGTATCTATATGTATTGTGTATGTAAATGTATCAATATGTATGTCTATGTGTATCGATGTGTCTGTGTGTGTATGTATGTGTATGTCTATGTGTGTGTCTGTGTATGTGTGTATATCTGTGTGTGTCTGTGTGTGTATGTATGTGTATGTCTATGTGTGTGTCTGTGTATGTGTGTATATCTGTGTGAGTATGTGTGTGTATCTATGTGTGTATGTATCTATGTGTCTATGTTTATCTGTGTGTGTATGTGTGTGTGCTGATTTTAAACATTGTGTAATATGGATGCCCACTGTGCTGTACAAATGTGAAGGGCATGCTGGCCCCAGGATCAATTGAGAGGAAGCCTTCAGCCATCGTCCCACAGGTATCCCTTGTCTCCCTCCCCATGTTTCTAGGAATGAGGATGTCAGGCTTGGTCAGGGACAGATGGAGCAATCACCTGCTGGACCAACCATTGCTCACCCTGTCCCTGACGAATCAGTGTCTCCAGAGTGTGCTCTGAACATGGCCAGTAATGAATCTAAGTAGAACAGGACTTTTAAGGACCTATACTGGGGAGATGGTGGAGACTTGTGGCTAGGGCTTCTGTCCTCTGCCTCTGGTCTCCTCTGCTCCTCACACTGTGTCCTTCCCACTTCTAGGTAAGAGCAGCTGCCTCAGGCCATACAATCAGTTGTGTACCTCCACTCTCATGCCAACACCCTGTTTGGGTTTTTGTTGTTATTGTTGTTGTTGTTTGGTTTTTTGAGACAGGGTTTCTCTGTGTAGCTCTAGCTATCCTGGAACTCACTATGTAGACCCGAACTTAGAAATCCACCTACCTCTGCCTCCCAAGTGGTGGGATTAAAGGCGTGCACCACCACCACCTGCCAACACCTGTTTGGAAGTCATTAGAACACACAGAGTGTGTACACCAAGGGCAAGCTCCACCTCTGGGGCTTCTGGAAACCAAGGTCAGCTGAGAGGACTTCACACCCATCCCCATCCCCATCCCCATCCCCATCCCCATCCCCATCCCCATCCCCTAGAGCTTTAACATCTACCATAGGGCACAGCACAAAGCAAACTCCCCCTAAGGCTGTGGTACATGCTGGGATAACAAAGCAATGGGAGCAGAATGGGGGTGCTTCCCCTGCCCCCCTCAGCCTGACCCATCCTACCACCCAGCTTCCTGCAGGCACTAGCTTCCACACACTGTTCCCCCTGCCTTCTGGCCTTTAGGGTCTTCTCTCCCAGAATGCACCAGCTCCCACCGACCACAGGACCTTTATTCATGTCTCCTCTGTGCCTAGATCAGCCGCCCCTGGTAGGGATGGCAGCTCCTCACATCCTTGGAGAAAGTCTAGTCTCTATATGACTACTGGATGCGATCTTGTCAAAGTGACAGAGCTGCGGCCTGCGTGGTCTCACCTCAGTTATGATAAAGTCTCCGTGTGTCCAGCAATTTGCTCTTCTGGTGGGAACTCCTGAAGGAAATCTGTGGGTCAGACTTGGACACTCTTCTGTTCAAACCATAGTAAACAAGATGGTGTGGCACACTCAGTGGCTGAAGGGCTTGAGTCTTGATGAAGCTTGGTCTCTTGACATTTTTCTCTACTATGACAAGAGAAAGCATGGAGAAACTTAGAATTGCTCTCCAGTGGTCAGGCGACTGTAGCCTCGGTCGGATCTGAGAGGTAATGGTAGAATAATGGCTTTTAGCGCAAGTCCATCCCCTTGAGGTCTGACATCTTAAAATTCATAGATTCGCAGCATCTTGGGGCTGCAGGGATTTTCCTAGGCACTTACTGATAACCTGCCTGGCAGGAATGGATTTATGACCATGCGTGTGCTTGCCACCATGCACTCACACACACTTATTCACTCACTCCTACAGGAGACTTATCTCTCTCCACTCAACTTCTCCCCTTCCCTGTCCTCTAAATGAGAATATTATCTTTGCAATATTATCTTGGGTTTCTGGCGTGTGTGTGCATACTCGCAATGCTAAACCAGGAGATTCGGCCATAAAAAGAAAATCAGAGAAGAGACCAGAAAGAAAGAAGCTGATCTTTCCTTGAAGTGAAGATGGGGAGGGAGTTGTGAGAGAGAAGACTCTGAAGACTCTGGCTGGGAGATAGTTCAGAATGTGCACTGCAGTTCTCTGAGGAGGAGGAACACGGCATTGTGGGGTACAGGTCACACCCCAATAGTTTGCCTTTGGAAGCAGATGTTTGAGATGTTATTTCTATGGCTATACTAAGGTGAAGTGGGGACTCTCACACCCCACTGTGACCCCAACATGAGTATAGCAAAGTCCTGTTAGGGTTCTATGCCATGTTCTCATGCTCAGTAGCCATGCAGAGGAAACTCTTGGTTAGTAACTGCCCAGCCAAGGAAGATGACAATCCACCAGCCCAAGACCCAGATCGCATCTCAAAAGGGCTTAAGAGATATTTTATTCTGGAGGTAAATACAAGTGACTGTAGCCCAGGGACACAGATTTGGGTTAGTGTAAACACCGAGTAGCACTGTGATAACAGTTTCAGGGGCTTTTATAGTAACAGAACAAGGAGAGCCATAAATTAAGGTACTGTTCAAATACATTGGTGGGCACATCAGGTCATTGGGTCGCATTTGAGTGGGGAAGTCCCCACCACAGTACTCAGATGTTATCTGTGACTCTCCTGGCCTTTGGGATGGCGGAGGCTCGAGATCTATTTGTGCATCACTAAAAGGATTTCACAAGAATGTTGGGTCAGGCAGAGGTGAGCAATAAATAACTATTAAGGGGCTAAAGATAGTGCCAGATAATTTGGCTCCAGACCTGTGTCATTCCAGGTCTTCCCAATCACAAATATATGGGGATGGTTAACAAAGAAAGGCATGGGCTCTTTCCTTTTCTGGAAAATTCAGCTCATAGTACAAAGTAGAGTCCTTACCTCTGAGACCTCACTTCACAGCAAGTCTGGATGCCAAAAGTCATGAGGAACAAGACTGTCCCCCTAAGAGGGATAATAAGCCCCAGTGAGCCGTTACCGAGAGTTGGGCCCTGAAGCCTGAGGCAGAGGTCATAGATGTAGCAATGGACTCAGGGCACAAGATGGGCCTAATGCACAGCCAGGCAAATCTCTCTGCTGGCTTTTGTTCCAGGCTCTCCATGATCTTTCTGCTCCTTGTGTAATAACCGGCATGGGTAACCCCACTCTCCAAGAACCAGGAAAGAGACCGCTGCAAAAGCATGAGGTTAATTTATTAATTGAAGCTGGTATACCAGGGTCATCTCTGTAATGGTGACCAGAGAGAGACCAAGAGGAAACAAGGCTCTAAGCTTTTATACCATTTCAGAACAGAGTTTTACAACTTACAAAGTTACAATTTACAACATGGGTAGTTATATTTTATCTTGTTCATTGTTCTTTAGTTTCTATTGATCTTTCCTCCCGGTTAGGATAAGACACCTGTGACTCTCAGGAGGGGTGGGGGAGATCCTCTCTTCCAGGGAATGTCTCTTAGAAACTTGCATTCCTTGAGGATGGATGTTTGCTTGGTAAACTCTTCTAAAAACCCCCTTTGTCTTAAGGATAAGTGGACTTCCTTGCTGTCTGGTATCTTTATGGGGTATCTCCATTTGGCTCAATTTCTACACTTGGAGCAAAGGGAGGAGATGCAACACCCAACTTTTGGGACCTGGGTAGGAGTCAGTCAGTGGTAAGGAGCCCTTGAGCTGGACTTTCCATGGTGGTACATAATATTTCAACAGATACAGGTGACAGGCTCAGGGTCAAGGAAAGAGCGTGTACTCCAAAATTTATCATTCATCTTTCTGTTACTGGAACAAAATATCTGAGACAATGAACCTCAAAAGAGGGAAGTTTATTTGAGCTGACAATTTTGCAGGTATATCTATCTCTTGACCACATGGCTTTTTGGGCCTGTGACAAGGCACTATGGTTGAGGAAGCTGCCACCTCAGAGCAACCAGGGAATGAAATGGAGGAAAGAGACTAGTTTCCCACAGTCCTCTCTGAAGGCAACTCCCAACCCCAGTGACTTAAAACTTCCCACTAGGCCCCGCCTCTTAAAAGTTCTATTACTTCCCAATAGTGCATCATTGAGGATCAAGCTTTAAATACATGGGCCTTTGGGAACATTCAAGGCCCACAGGACAGATGACAGAGGCAGCTGAGCACAGAAGCCTGGGCAACTTTCACAATAGAGGTATAAGTTGGAGTTGGAAAGGGGAGATGTACCTGCAAGGCCAGAGTGGGGCTTGACCCAGAAACAAGGTCACGGGTTCTGCTAGCTTTTCAAACGAATGGAGGCAAGTACATGTGATGGGGTTTGAGTCCCGGCGGGAAGCGTCTGCAGACACCAGGCCCAGGCAGTTCCACGTGTAAGAGGTTTAATTGGAAGGGGGGTAGGAGGGTAGCAGCACAGGAAGAGAGAGGGGAGAGAGAGAAGAAAAAAGAGAAAGATGGAGGAAAGTACCCATATATATATATATATATGTCGTGATGTAGCAGTCCAGGTAAAGGTGAGAGCTGAACCCAATGGATTCTGGGAATATGGTGGCCGTTGCCCTAGCAACAGGTCTGTGGACCCGCCCACATCTGCAGTGCTGGGTGCTAACATACCTCCCTTTTTTATATTATAAAGAGAAGGAAAGAAAAATGGAAGGAGAAGCCGATGATGAAAAGGGAATGAGGGCGTCGTGTCTCTTGGGCTACTTCCTGCTGTCTA
>NW_022196900.1:88042181-88068500 GCF_008632895.1 Mastomys coucha
ATCTGGTAAATGGAAAACATGGAACTGAATTGAGTGGTGTCTGAGTAGGGTACGGCTCACGTAGTTAAGAGTTCGTAGTCTAGCGGCACTTGGCTGTAGGTTTGTTGTGTCCCGCAGTGTCTGGTGTCTCTAGCAAGAAGTGGTGAGCAGTCTCCAGGTGAGTGGTGCTCTCCGCGGAACAGCAACCTCTACGGTGGTACTGGGAGCGCTCCCTGCGCAGGGTACTGGGAGCACAACAGCGGCGGCGGCGGGAGCTGCTCCACCTGGCAGCCGGGGTCCCAGCGGCCGCTCCACGTGGCCGTGTACCCTGTCTGCCCCGGCGGTGAGGAGCTGGTCGGCAGACACAAACTGCCATGCTCCCGGGGCTCGGCACCAAAATGATGGGGTTTGAGTCGCAGCGGGAAGTGTCTGCAGACACCAGGCCCAGGCAGTTCCACGTGTAAGAGGTTTAATTGGAAGGGGGGTAGGGGGGGTAGCAGCGCAGGAAGAGAGAGGGGAGAGAGAAAAGAAAAAAGAGAAAGATGGAGGAAAGTACATATATATATATATATATATATATATATATATATATATATATATATATATACATATATGTCGTGACGTAGCAGTCCAGGTAAAGGTGGGAGCTGAACCCAATGGATTCTTGGAATATGGTGGCCGTTGCCCTGGCGACAGGTCTGTGGACCCGCCCACATCTGCGGTGCTGGGTGCTAACAACATGGACTTGGCATAGCAGTGAATTCCTCAGCCTCTCCTTCAGTCCCTCAGACTCCAGTTGCTTCGCCTGCTCTAACAGAAGCCAGCTCCCAGGTGCCTTGAGGCCCATACAACTCCTGTGGGTCCTGGATCTGCATACTAGGTTCTATGGGCTCCTCAAACTCTGCCTGCCTGAGCCTGAGCCTGAGCCCACCTCTTTCCCTGTGTCTTCAGGCTTATTGAAAATCTATTTTGTGTTAGAGTAAGCCTGAGGAGTGAGCCTATCCTCAGTGATCATTTAGTCAGAGGGAGGAGATGTAAATAAGCAGATGTGGATCACAATCAGGATGCTTATTGTGAAAAGAGAGAAAGAGAACTCAGCCCAGGAAATGTGGGGAGGGCTTTCTGACATAAACCCAGACCGCAGTACAGGGGAGCCATTTAGGCAAAATGGTAAGGAAAGATCTTTTCTGTAGAAAGAACTGACTGTGCCAAGGCCCCAGGGCAGGAGGGAGCTTAGGCAAACTGGGAATGGAGGCCCTAGTGTGGCTAGATCCTCCCAGGTCCTAGGACTGGTCAGGCAGGACCTCGTGGGCTACGGCAAGGATGAGGGGTAGGTTCAGTGAACAGCTGACTCTCGTGTGTTCAAGGCTCTCCGTCTTCAGTATGGAGAGTGGCCTGGGGTCAGGGGAGAGGCAGAGAAAGGAGCCAGGGTCAGGCCAAAAGTCAGAGCTTGTCCAGGTCCTTCCAGGAACAGGTGACCAGAGCAGCAACCAAAAAGGTGGATGTTCAACAGCGAAGGGGAGACCCCAGAGAAACTGAACCTGCCAGCCCTTGACTGTAGACTCCTAGCCAGCCCCAAGAAAATCAGTTTCTGCTGTTTAAGAGCCTTAGTCTGTGACAGCCCTGTGAACCAAGGCACCCCCCCCCCAACTATGTCATGTTATATCTAGTGCTCCACTCCTGACATCGGTTCTGTATTAATTTGCAGCTCATCGCTTCTGCCACATGTACTAGACTCTAAACTTCAGAAAGACAATCACCCCCCTGTTCCATGGGCACTCCTAGACCCTGGGTTAGCATTTCCCCTATAGTAAGCCCTCCATAAACGAAGAAGTCTGAGACAAACACTTGGGGTACCAAGTTCTGCTCCATCCACCCTGCTCCAGCGTGATCCTGGAGTGCCTTCCCCTTCTCTAAGCCCAGTGTATGTCATCTGTAAGTGGTCCTGACCACCATGCCAACTCCTGGGGGCTTATGAATCAATGAGAGACAAACACAGACTAACTGCCCAGCTCCAAAATCAACAAATAGCATGGTACTGCTGTTCACATGATAGTGGTGAGTCCATTCATGCTGGCTGCTCCCTCCATCAACTCACGCTGATACCTCTGCTGATGCCCGCTGCTGGCAACACCGAAAAATCACTGTCCCTTCTCACCTACATCCCCACCTGCTCACAGACCGTGGAGGGAAACAGAGCAGGAAACAGATCTGCAGCTCGGGCTGTGTATACTCGGACGCAGGATAGACAAATGGAGCCTCATAGACAAGAAACTGAAAAGAAAAAGTTCACCAGACCAGCAGGAAAGGAACCGCATTCAGGCAGAGAGACAGGTGGGGGCGAAATTAGGGGCAGGTTCTGGCTGATGCCCACACCTCCTCATGACTCACCTCTACCCAGGTGATAGTAACTGTGTGTGCTATGACGCCAAGGTAATGGGCACTGAGAAGTTGTTTCCAGTTGGGGACAGGGACCTCCAGGCAGTGTGCTCCTAATAATTACTCTGGAGCAGAATGGAGGGAGAAACTTGAAGGCAGTCCAGTGGTGTGTGGACCTGGGGCAGGAAGGACACCCAGCCAAGGACCATGGAGGGCACAGAGGGTCACGACAGGCCACAGGTCAGGAGAAGCAGCAGCCAGGCCAGTGGCTCATTATGGGAACATCTGTGACTTAGAACACGTCTCCCCCAAATGCCTTACTAATGTCTGGGTCTCCCTGCCAGGCAGAGCCAGGCTGGCGAGTGGGATGCAGGGACTGTGGGGTCAGAGTTGAGTCAGCCAGGACATGGCCATCATAACTCAGGAAAAAAAAAAGTCAGAAGGAACATTCTGTGAACCAGAACCAGGCTAGGAAACTTGATCAGCCCGGTTTCCTCCCACCCCACAACCAAATGAAAACACATTTGTCTCCATGACACACTGTGTTTGCAGGAGACAGAGCGATTGTTTCTTTTCCCCCCACTGAGGAGGCAAGAATAGAAAACTCCACCTGCCAAGACAACCTTCCTCCCCCAGGCACAAAGGACAGAGGAAGCTCTTGTCCCCAGCTTACTGAAATGCAAAGGTTTCTTCCTGAGGCTCCAGGCTCTGTCATTTGTCAAAATGTGATCAACTTCCCAGAAGTCGCGTCTTTAAAACAAACTTGTTTCCTTTAATTTTATAAATATTTACTGAGTCATTTCTTTAAGCAGCCCGTACCTAGAATCTGGGAACAGAGAGATTGAGTAAGACTTGCTCAAAACAGCCAGCTCAAGGGATCAGCAGACCATGGGTTGGTGGCAGGTCACTGGGTGTGGGAAGGAAGCCACTCTACAGTTGTACTGAAGGATTGGGGGTGGGGCCAGATGATGGGAAACCAGAGCTCATTTGTAGCTCTGAAAGATCAGGCTTGAGCTGTCTTCTGAGGACGGGCTGAGACTCTCCAGTGGGGGGCACAGCAAGACAAAAACACATGGGCATGAACCCCTGGGGATGCAGTACTTAACAGGCTGAGAGAGAAGATGGAACAAGGAAGAGGAGACTAAGCAGCAGTTTACTGGCTGGTTTTGTGTGTCAACTTGACACAGGCTGGAGTTATCACAGAGAAGGGAGCTTCAGTTGGGGAAATGCCTCCATGCGATCCAGCTGTGGGGCATTTTCTCAACTAGTGATCAAGTGGAGAGGGCCCCTTGTGGGTGGTGCCAACCCTGGGCTGGAAGTCTTGGGTTCTACAAGAGAGCAGGCTGAACAAGCCAGGGGAAGTAAGCCAGTAAGGAACATCCCTCCATGGCCTCTGCATCAGCTCCTGCTTCCTGACCTGCTTGAGTTCCAGTCCTGACTTCCTTGTTGATCAACAGCAATGTGGAAGTAAGCAGAATAAACCCTTTCCTCCCCAACTTGCTTCTTGGTCATGATGTTTGTGCAGGAGTAGAAACCCTGACTAATACTAGCAGGGAGCACTCCCTGATGGATGTCACACGACCTATGGTGACAGCATCTCTCAGTTCAGTACCCTGCCCTTCACTTCACCTTTCCAGAACTGCCATGTCCCTAATCACATAGAGTGGATGGCCCTCCTTTATTTTCAAATAAGGATTCTGTTTGGGTAAGCAGTCAGTCTATCGTATTCTACTGGATACAGTGATTGGTTTCGGGAAAAACACATAACTGTTTAGACCAAAGAAAGGTAAAGAGATGTCGAGGTGTGGATTCTGGAAAAGAGGAACTACTTCTCTTCGAAGGAAACTTCTAGAAGGCCTTTGCTGCGCTCTCCCCTTAGACTGGGGGTGTAGCCAGCCAGGGATCAGGTGGCTAAGCACAGAGAGGAGCTAGAGGACACAGGCAGGGTGGTAGCATATGCTTGAAGTCCTGAAGGTGGAAGGATCATTCAAACCTTGGAGTTCCAGGCCAGTCTGGACCACATGACAAGACACAAAGAGACCGAGACAGGATAGAGAAGATAATGGTGATGGTGCTGAATGTACTGACTAGGTTTCGGTCAACTTGACCCAAGCTCAAGTCATCTGGGAGGAGGGAACCTCAATTAAGAAAACGCCTCCCTCAGATTGGCCTGCAGATAAGTGGGGCATTTTCTTTGTTGGTGATTGCTGGAGGAGGACCTAGTTCACTGTGGATGGCACCGTTCCTGAGAAGGTAGACTTGCGGTATTATTAGAAAGCAGACCGAGCAAGCCACTAAGCAGCATTCCTCCACGGTCCCTGCTTCAGTCCCTGACTCCAGCTTCCCTCCTTGAGTTCCTCCCCTGACTTCCCTATGTGATAGACCATGATTGGGATGCGCAAGCCAAATAAACCCTTTCCTCAACAAGTTGCTTTGGGTGGTGGTGTTTTATCAAAGTCATAGAAAGTTAAGACAGGGATGATGGTTGTGATGATGGTGATGATAATGGTGATGATGATGATGATTGCCTGCCCAGGTCTGCTTTCCCTTCAGCATATCCAGGCACCATTCATTGTATACCCAGCTGGACTGGACAGAATAAAGCTTAGCTGGCTGGGTGGGTGAGTTAGACAGGATTTCAGACGTTGTAGGTGTGGGAGAAAAAGCCTTCTCCAGAGAGTTTTCAGTGAAACAGCCCTCTCAATTGGGCGTAAACAAGGTGTCTCTATAAACCCAGGGGAGTGGGTAAGTGTTTTCAGGGCACGTGTACATTATTGGCCAGTGTCGGGGTTACATGACTACTCAAGGGGGGTAGAGGAGTTCGTGGGGCTTCATGTGCTGGGACACGGAAGCCCAGTCTCTGGATGAGATTTTCAGGGTTTGGACACACCTCCACGTCTCGACTCTCTCTTTCTTCCCACCAGCTCCTCCCCCCACCCCACCCCTGGGCCCACATGGCTTTCTGACCCCATAGGCGCCGATGGTGAGATTATAGATGTAAGCCACTTACTCTATCCAGCTTTGTAACACATTTTTATCCATTCTTTTAAGAATTTTATATTATTTGTACAATGTATTTTTATCATATCAACTGCATCAAGCTTTTTATGTATGTCCAGGTGGTCCGTTGGGCCATCTCACTCACCCCTTTTGGGGTTCTTGAAAAAGAAACCCAGGGACAGTGAGATGGCCCAGTGGCCCCGGCAATGACCACCAAGCCTGGGGCACCTGAGTTTGATCCCTGAACCCACATGGATGGCAAAGGATGAGAACTGACTCCCTGTAATTGTTCTTGGGATGATGCACACATGCCCTCCCCAGCCACTCCGAACAGGTAAATATAATTTTTAATGTAAAGGAAAACAGTCCCAAGGAACTCTTTTTTGGATGCATGCAGTACAAGCATGTTCACCTGTGTTCCTGTTCCTTCTACTCGCACTCCTGTACACGGATGGCCAACTACATGATCGACTTTGTGGGAGGATATGTATTTTGTATTAAAACGATCTGGCATCTTAGAGCCCATCCTAAGATTTGCAAATCTAAGACAAATATTTAGTTTGTATTTTATTCCCACTTGGAAAACGCAGACATCCTGAGCTGTTTCATCTCCGCCCACAACCCCGTGGTCGCAGTCGCCAGGTAGCATCTGCTTAGAACAGAAAACTCTGGTACCCACATGGTGGGGCTGCTGCCAAGCTCCGAGAAAGCTGGGAGGGTTTCAGGCTTCCAGGGAGATGGGGAGCCCACAGACCCTCCCCAGCCTGCTGTGGATGTCACCTTGGGTCGTTGTTCCTGTCTGGCCCATCAGGACTAACAGAAAGCTCCCTTTGCCCCCAATCTCTGTACTTACCAGCCCTGGTTTGCTCTGTCTGTCACCAATCTTGCTGGGTCTGGAAGCCACCTAGGTCCAGACACAGACCAGGGATGAGTCAACTGTGAGACTTGATCAAAGGCTCAGCCACAGGTGGAGCTGAGCTAGAATGCAGAGTCTGTCTTTTGGTTTGGTTTGTTTTCATTTTGTGGTGTGTGTGTAATGTGTGTGTAATGTATGTAATGTGTGCAATGTGTATGTGATGTGTGTGTGATGTATATGTGTAATGTGTGTGTATATGTGTGTAGTGTGTGTAATATGTGTGTATGTGTGTATGTATAATGTGTGTGATGTGTGTATAACGTGTGTAATGTATGTCATCTGTGTGTATATGTAACATGTGTGTGAGTATGTGATGTGATGGGTATATAATATATGTGTAGTGTGTATAATCTGTGTGTATGTGTGTGTAATGCGTGTGATATGTATATATAATATGTGTGTAGTGTGTGTAATGTGTGTATATGTATGTATGTAATGTGTATATGATGTGTGTGTTTGTGTGTTTGTGTGTGTAATATAGTATATGCATACATGGAGGTGAGATAGGCGTAATATACTGTATTGCATGGTGTGTATGTGTGGGTATGTGTGAGTGCTGTGTGTCGCATCTGCATGTGTCTGCACATGGTGTGTGTGTGTACACATGTCTATGTAGCAAATGCACTGGTACATGCTCATGCAGAGAGCAAATGTCGACTTGAAGCATCTTCTCTTTTGCTTTCTACCTGTGTGTGTATTGGAGGGTCTCGTTATATAGCCTTGGTTGGTGTGGAGCTCACTTTGTAGACCAGGCTAGCCTTGAACACAGAGATTCCCCTGCCTGTCTCCTGAGTGCTGGGATTAAAGGTGTGCACAACCATACCGGGCTCTACCTTTTAGGGGAGTCAGGATCTCTCACTGAACCTGCTAACCACATGGATAGACTGGCTGGGGTTCAGGTGCACACTGCTATACCCAGCTTTCTAAGTGGGTGCTGAGGATTCGAACTCACGCCCTCACACTTGGGCAGCAAGCGCTTTCCCCCACTAAGTCCACTACGCAGCCTGAGTCCAGTGCTAGTGCGGCTGCTCCCTCTGGTGTGCCTAGTGAGCTCTTCAATACAGATCCCAGTGAGCACCCCAGGGCAGCTGCCCTACAATGGATACCTGCCACTGGGATCCCCCTTATGAAAGGTGACATGAACAGTCATTTTCCCAGATTCCCTATTTGTGTTTCTTCCTGACTGATCTGCTGGTGTGACACTTGCCTTCCACTAAGTACTAAGGGGCTCAGTCGCTGCCCACGTGTGAACCGTTGTCTGCGTCAGCAGAGCTGATGCTCATTAAAGAAGAACCCGTGATACCATCCATCAGCACGTGAGGATATGAACCTGCCTCCTTTCCCAGAGTGTTGGATCTGGATTTGTGCAGCCCTTCAGGCTTTCTCGGCCTGAACAGACTCACCTGCTTCCCCTCATGAGTAGCTCTCTTATCTGCCGATATCCAGTGGCGTGGCTTTTACAGCTCTTTCCCGAAGACCAAAGCCAACTTGAAGACGGGCAGCTCTTGGTTCGGCTGCCTCTTCTGCAACTCCACACTGGAGACCCGCTCTGAGCCACACGTGGTGATGAGGTCTTTACAAGGTGACCCCTAAGGAAGAAGCACCCCAGTCTGCAGATGGGAAGAGGTCTCCATGACAACAGCATCCACCCACAGTACGTGGGGTCATGACAGTCATCTCAGGTCCTTCTGGTCCTACGGCTCCCTGTTCCCGGTGCACTTGGCACCGCAGACTGCAAGCAATCCTCTTGCAGAGGTCCCTTGTCCTTTCCTCCTCTCTCTTCTTCTTCCCTAACCCCTCGTAAACCTTTCCTTTCTCTCTTTCCCTCCACGGCTCTTTGCCCATAGCCCAGCACTTACAGATCACGCGGGCAGCCACCCTACGATCTGGCATGCTCTGTCACTCTCTGGGACAGTGAAGGAAATTTGGCTTCAGAGCATGTGTCTTAATTTGGGTTTCTATTGCAGTGAACAGACACAAAGACCACAGCAACTCTTATAAAGGGAAACATTTCACTGGGGCCTGGCTTACAGTTTCAGAAGTTAGTCCATTATCGTCATTGACAGAAAACATGGCGGCATGCAGGCAGACCAGGAGCTGGAAAAGGAGCTGAGAGTTCTACATCTGGATCCACAGGCAGCCCCAAAAGAACTGTAAGTCACTAGGTCTGGTTTGAGCTTCTAAGACCTCAAGGCCCACCCCCTAGTGACGCACTTCCTCCAACAAAGCCACACCCACTCTAACAAGGCCACACCTCCTAACAGTGCCACTCCATATAGGACAGGTATTCAAACACATGAGTCTATGTGGGTCATTCTTTTCAAACCACCACAGCATCCCTCGTTCTAGGGACAAAGCCCGGGGCTCCCCAACTTGCTACTCACCAGTAATGTCTCCCTTGGCTCCAGTTGCTCGGCTAGGAGGTGCCACCATGATTTCTCCTTCCATCTTTGTGGCAGCTCTGATGTGGAACTGCCCCTGTCCCCCGTGTCGCCATCACCACAGAAGTGGGAGGAATGGGAACTCTGTTTCCTCTAGGCTTCACATCGCTGCCACAGAATCTTAGGATGGAGAGCTTATTATGAAGCATGAATGGGAAAACTGAGGTTGCAAAGCTCAGAAGGGACAGAAGTAGCCTCAGATCCCAGGAGCCTAATTCTCGAGCCAGTGCCTCTGAGGAAATGGAGATAGCCAGGACTAGACCCACCATGCTGTTCATTGTTATTTGCTTGTTTTGATTTGGATTTTGTTTAGTTTTGTTTTATAAAGGGATTTCCCTTTGACTAAGACTGACCTAGAACTCCCTATGTAGCCCCCAAACTGGCCACCCACTCCTGATCCTGCAGCTTTCCACCCACTCCCGATCCTGCAGCTTCCCCCTCCTCCAATGCTAGGATTGCAGGGCTGCACCTGGGCTCAGAGCTCTGGGGAGAGGGCGGAGCTAGCGGATTCAGGGCTTGAAGCGTCTGACCCAGCACATATGAACTTGGAAGGTCATGAGTTTGTCACCCATGGCTTCCATCCCCTCATCTCTAAGGAAACTTTCAAACGCCCAGATACTCAGCTTGACGCTAAAATGTGCCCAAAGTGTCCTATGCCCCAAGGGTTTCAAATCAGGACGTGGCATACAAGCCATATGACGGCTTGGCCTGGCAGCCACTGTTCCACATTTCAGAAAAACCTAATTCCTCGTGCTGGCTGCCTGGCCCAGGTGCTGGGCTAAATGAATGGATTTGCCGAAATCATAGTACCCTGTGGTTGTTCACATCAGGAGCAGCAGGTGTCGGTCCTGAGTGCTGCAGAGCAAGTCCCCAACAAGCCCACTGGGGACACATCTGTTCCCCAAAGCCATATCTGCTGGAAGGCAGTGTTGCATTATGTTGCTTGATGGTATGTTTTATTCCATCCCATAACCTCTATTAAGCAGAAGTCGGAATCTCCTGCAGAGGCCGCTTACTTCCCTCTTTGGGCATGTTTCCTGCCAGGAGACAATCTGGGCTGGCAGCATCTCAAAGGACAGACAGACATTAAGGGCAGAGTTTCGGGGCTCTGGGACAGGCAGGGCCATAGTGACATCAAAGGGAAGGCAGAGGTGAGGGGACCACACTGTGGACAGCTTGCTAGGCAAGGCCCATATACCCAGCATGGGCACAAGATGAGCCGGAACATCTCATGGCCTTGAGACAAGAGCTCTGGAGCCAGCTGTGCATCTGAGAGGAGACACAGGAGCACAGGAAAAGGCAGCATGTACGCGCTAACAAGGAGCACTGAAGTCTGCTCTTCTGGGGCCTCTCTCAGTCTCCACGTTAGTGTGTACTTAGCTACCAACTTGAGGCATTAGCTCTTCCTATCCATGTACTGGACTTGCCACACAAACCAGCGGGTCCCCCACCCCCATGCTGGAGAAAGAGGGAAAGAAGTGCAGGCATTTGGGGAGGAGGCATCCAGACAGTGGGCACTGTCCTCGGCAGCAGCACTTAGAGAGAGGAGGAGACCCAGGAACACTGGCAGCATCTTCGTGGCTTCTGCAAAAGCTGCTGTTTGAGCTGGTGGGCGGTGTGAGGAGTCTTGCTGGCTGAGCAGACACAGTGGTAATCCAGAATGGCGGGGCAAATGAATCGAAAGCGCTCCACAGGCCTAAGGGTTTCAAGAAAATAAGATCAATTAAAAATAAGTAGGGGGGAGACTTGGGCCCCCTTTATGCAGAAAGCACAAAGTATGGGGAACTGAGAAGTTGGGTGGAGGGAGAGGAAGGAGGGGAAGGGGAGTGGGAGAGAGAAAAGGTACACACGGCAGGGACAAACCCCTGAAGAGGCAGCAAGGAAGTTATCCAGAGGACGGAAACTCACGGGTCTCACTCAGCCAGGGTGGCAGAACCATTCGCTGTCAGCTAAGCTGTCTGTTCCCGGGCTAGCTACAGGTGTGGGGAAGAGGGCGCTCTGGAAGAAGTCAAGTTACCCAGTCGCAGTAGGGAGGTGATTGTAGGCATGGCAGGGGAGGCAGAGATTGCAGGGTAGGAGGGTCAGGGGAGGATTTGAATTGCCCTTGATGGTGAGAGGAGCCGCAGCCTGCAAGAGGGTTGGACGGAAGAAGGATGGTGCTAGAGCCAGCTGGCCTCAGCTCCTGCCCCTCAGCGATAACACCAGTATGCCTGGGTGCAGTTCTCTCGGTGGCTTCTCAGCAACTCAGAACAGAAGTTTGGCGACAGATGGCTGCAGTGGGAAATGGCTGGGACTTAATAAGCGCTGTGGTTTGGTTATGGTCTGAGCGTCTCCCCCAAGGCTTCATGCTCCGAAATGTAATCTCCCTTAGAAGGTGTGAAAAGGCTGGAAATAATCCAACTCTGGAGTTCAGCAATGAGCCTTTGTCGGGGGGGGGGGGTGTAACAGAGATTAAACTCTGCTTTCAAGGGAAAGCCCCAGGACTGGATCCTGACTGCTGTACAAGGGGGGGAGCTGGCTGGGCAAGCCTGCAACCCCAGCACTTGAGACGTGGAAGCCTGAGGATCCGGAGTTAAAGACCATCCTCAGCTATATAGATAGTTCAAGGCCAGCCTGGGCTACATGAGACTCTGGCTCAAAAGGGGGATAGCGAGGAAAAGGTAGAAGAGGGAGAAGAGGAAGAGGAAGAAGAGGAATAGGAGGAGGAAGAAAAAGAGGAAGAGGCTTGTGGACACCCAAGTTCTCCACCTTTTGCTCTGTGAGGCCTTGCTGTACTGGTTAATCTCTCGTTACCTAGGAGACCAGCCTCTAGGCGTACCTGTGAGGGATCATCTACATCAGCTGTTCTCAACCTGTGGGTGTCAATCCCTTTGGAAGTGGAATGAGCCTTTCACAGGGGTCGCCTAAGACCATCAGAAGACACATAACGACTCATGACAGTAGCAAAATTACAGTTATGAAGTAGCAATGAACATAAACTTATGGTTAAGGTGACCATACTATGAGGTATTAAAGGGTCAAAGCGTTAGGAAGGTTGAGAGCCACAGATCTAGATTAAGGTTAGCCTCTAGACATGCTGATGAGGGTGTTAGCTTGACTGAGTTCATTGAAGTGGGAAGGCCCATCCACTACAGGTGGCACCATTCCCTTGGCTGGGATCCTGGACTGTATAAAAAGGAGGAAGCGAGCTGAGTACATGCATTGACAGCTCTAAACTTCTTGACTATGGCTGCAGTGGCCACCTGGCTCAGGCTCATGCAGCTGTGATCTCCCCACTACGAAAGACTAATGCCTCAAACTGGAACCTTGAACTGGGACTTTGAACTATGATCCAAAATAAATCCTTTCTTCTTTAACCCCCTCATGATCTGTCTGTATATAGTCCTGGGTGGCCCTGGAATAGACTATAGACTAGGTTGGCCTTGAACTCACAGAGCTCTCGCCTCCCAAGTGCTGGGATGACCGTGTACCACCATGACAAGCTCCCTGAGTTGTTTTTTTGTCAGGAACTTTTTATCAGGAAACAGGAGACGATAACTAAGACATCTGGGCTGCCTCTGGCCTCTGCCAGCAAGAAAGGACTTCCAGAACCTCGAGCAGCATGAGCCTCTTTCCTTCACAACTTTATGTGTGGTGTTGTGTTATATCATCAGCAACAGAAAAGGGTGGGGGAAGCAGGATGCTTAGAGAGTGCCAGCCACCTGCAGGTGTGTTGTCCTCGTCTCCTGCACAGGAATCCTGGGGCCTGGATTATCAGCTAGTTCTATGACCCCAGCAAGCCCATCAAGTGGCTTCCTCTTTGGGGACATCCGTTTGTACATTTGTGAATTTGAGGATTTTTTTTTTTTTAATCCTCAGTGCTGACGACGTCGGGCCAGGTAAATCCTTGTGGGGCTGGATGCTGAGCAGCTTCCTAGGTCTCCCAGGCCTCAAACCATTAGATGTAAGTGACCTGGGCACTGGCGTGATCACCAGCTCCATCTCATCCCAGGGCTCCCTGCTTTCTGCCACTCCTGAAATATCAGGTGCTATGAAGGATACCACAGAGCACCCCCCTACACAGCAGCAGCATGTCTACATCTGGCTTCCATGGCAAGATGAACAGGGGCCTCAACTCACTCCCATTCACCACCCCCCCATTGGCTTCCTATCCTTCCACCCCTAACACGCTGAGAACTTTCTCAGCAGTAGGAGTGGCTTCCCAGAGTTTCAGTCACAGTCCCAACAGGCGGCTTACAGTGTCATCAGTGCCCCAGGAGACTGTACCATGCCCACAGGCCTTGGGCCACTGGACCAGGTCTAACCTGTGCTCATCTCTAGCCAATGAACTGCAACGGTCTGGATCCCTTCCATGGGCAAGACCTTCCCTCTCTTCAAGTCTTAGTCCTTGAAGATTCTCAATCTCAGTGGTACTTTTTAGAGTTGTCTTGATTCCCCTGCCATGGCAGCAAATGAGCCACCCTCTTCATCATCAGATCACAGAAGGGAGTAGTAGGGAGTCATAGACACCCCTAAGGGTCCAGCCACACTTTTTTTTTTAGATATATTTATTTATTTTATGTATGAGTACACTGTCACTGTCTTTAGACACACCAGAAGAGGGCTTCAGATTCCATTACAGATGGTTGTGAGCCACCATGTGGGTGCTGGGATTTGAACTCAGGAGCAGCCAGTGCTCTTAACCGCTGAGCCATGTCTCCAGCCCTGTGAGCCACCCTTCTTAGCCAGTGTACAGGCTTAGAGAGTTTCGCTGAGGAGGGCTCCATCTTGCGTCTAAAGCAGCGGCCCTCAATCTGTGGGTTGTGATCCCTTTGGCAAGCCTCTATCTCCCAATAATATTTACATTACAGTTCATAACAGTAGCAAAATTACAGTGATGAAGTAGCAATGAGAATGATTTTATGATTAGGGGTCACCACAACATGAAGGATACCACCTTTAACTGCATTAAAGGGTGAGAACCACTGATCTGTAGGGAAGCCAGTATTATCCATGCTGTGTGAAAGCTTTACCTTTCAGTGTTGCTACTTTAGGGTAGCAGGCTCCTGTCAGCTACCCTTCACTTGCTCTATAAGTAAGCCTAATAAACTCGGGGGATTCCCAGGGCGAACTGTGGTGGGATTGTGCTTTGGCTTGTCATTGGGACCTTAGGAAGAGGGAAGGCACTGCTTGCCTCTCCCCAGGGAAGGGACTCTTGAGACATCCTTTAAGTAATGCTTCTGTCTTCTAGTTGGAACAGACTGTGTAAGAAATAAATTGTTCTGGTCCATTTTCAATGCGCATCAAGCTCAGAATTCATCAGAATTATGGGTGAGTGGGAGGCTCCAGGCCTTCCCCTAGCTGGAACTTACTGGTCTCAGAACTCTGGGAGTAGCAAAGCACATCTTTGTGACTGAGCCCACAATCAGAAAAGGTGTTCTTAAGCCCCGTGGTGGTTTGGATAGGTGTGCCCACTCTCCACCCCAGCCCCCATAGACTAATGTGTTTGAATGTTTGGCCCATAGGGAGTGGCACTAATAGGAGGTGTGGCCTTGTTGGATAGGTGTGGCCTTACTGGAGGAAGTGTGTGTCACTGTGGGGACAGGCTTTGAGGTCTCCTTTGCTCAAGCTCGGCCCAGTGTACGAGTACATAGTCCTCTTCTGCTGCTGATCAAGATGTAGAACTCTAGGCTTCTCCAGCACCATGTCTGCCTGCACGCTGCCATGTTTCCCACCACGACAATAACGGACTAAACCTCTGAACTGTAAGCTGGTCCCGACTAAATGTTGTCCTTTGTAAGAGCTGCCAAGGTCATGATGTCTCTTCACAGCAATGAAACTTTTAACTAAGACAAGCCCCAAATTAAATAATGCTGTATGCTGTCAACCAAAAGGATGGGGAAATTTAACAAAGAGGCAAATCCTGGCCAATGGGAATACAGGAAGGAGGTTCCCACCATGCAGAGATTCAAAGGCCGCCGTTGAGCATCCAATCAGCACGCAGCCCTTTTAGCCTTTTCCCTACGCTGGCATAGATTAAAAACTGCTTCATTTTTCAATAGTCTCTTGAATTTACTATTATCTTCTGCGGGCATGGAATCGCTCCCAGTGCCTCTCCTTCATTAGTGGACCATGCAATCTCAGAGGAAGGGAAATGCCAGTTTACAACAGTGTCTGCTTCAAAGCACATCATCTCCCAACTGGCGCCACACCCGAGCCCTCGGTAAGCCCTTCCACCCTTTAATTAGGTCATCTACTTGCAGGTGATGAGCTGTGCGGTAAGACTGGTTAATTCCACGGATAAGACCGCTATTCAATTTTCTCTGTTGTGAAGTCTGTTCTTTGAGAAGGAGCGATTTTGCGTAGATCGCTGCAGTGCTGAGAGAGGATTCCAGGTACGTGAATAGTGGTGGGGACATAAATATCACCGTCAGGAGCAGTAAATCCATATCCAGAAAACTATTTTATCCAAGTAAGAAAGAATCTTTGTCCCTGATGAAACAAGTACAGTGAAGTCAGCCTGACACCAGGGAGCTGGCTGATCCAATCCTAGGGACAAGTCTAACTCTGGGTTCCCACTGTGTTTTCTATTAGGGGACTGAGCGCCTAGTGATGGCCATATCTAGAGCAGCCCTTCATAAAGGATGATTTGTGGTTAGGAGAGCATGTATAACATACACCCTATGCACTTCATTCATTGGACACTCATTCATTGGTCCCTTCATTCATTGGACACTCATTCCTCTCACCCCCAGTCCCTGTCCACTAAGAACATGGAGAGCTGGGTAGAGAAGTCAGCTGACAGATATGGAGCCTGTTGTCCTTCCAGTAGATGCCCCTTCAGTGAGCATTTGCTTGGGACACGAGTCTACACTTTTAAGCCAGTCCTGAGGAGTCCGTCTGTGCGTGTCTCCTCCAGAATTCCCTGTCAGCAGCCTTCCACTCCTGCAGCCTCAAAGTCCCTAACCTTCCAGGCAGACCATACCATTAGTTGCTCTTAAGATCAGTGGCAATGTCTGTGCTTCTTGGCCATCTCTCCTCCCAAGCACTCCACGTCAGGTTCTGCGACCAAAAAGAAATTTCCCTCACGCCATACTCTAAAGTCCTCTCGATGAGGCAATCATATAGTCCACCGTGTCCTCTGGAAGGTTTGCAGAAGCATACCAGCCTTGGGGTTTCCTTCTTCAGTCAGCTGGTCACAAGGAACTCTGTGCAAAAGTGTGCTGGATTTGAGGGAGACAAAACCGAAGTCAAGGCTAAGGAGCTTTAGCCCCTACCTCCCATGTAAGCACCCAGATTCACTGACGTGAGGTCCCTTCAATATCGTTCTCAGAGGATGAGAAAGGCCTGCTGCTAATAGCTAACCTTATAACTAGTTGGTAAAGAGAATCTGAAATGAGGGGCTGAGAGATGGGTCACCAGCTAAGAGTAATTGCTGCTCTTGCTATGGACCAGAATTCAAGTCCTAGTACCCACATCAGGTGGCTTACAAAAACCTCTAACCCAAGCTCCATAAGGCCCCACACCTTCTTCTGGCCTCTGCAGACACCTGCACACATGCGTACATGCCCCGACATAGTCAGAATTTTTTTAATCTTTAAAAGAGAGAGAGAGAGAAACCTAGATGGATTCACAGGCTGCAGAGCTCTCTAGTTTCCATGTTTTGACAGCTAGCCTCTACTGCATCAAGTAGCAAGTTAGATACTACCCAGAAGAAAATGTGTTCTAAGTAAAGGAGGAAGTTCTCTTTTGAAAGCCTAGAGGCTTGTCCTGGATTCACCTTTGGGGACTGGCCAGGGACTCCACAACATCCCTACTTTCTGAGGATGCTTGAATCACAAGTGGTTCCCCTCTATCATTAAAACCAAGAGGTGAGGACCTGACTAGAGACTTTTGCTATGGACTCCCCTCAAAACTCAAAACCTAAAGGGGGTTTTACCAATAACTCATACCGGGCTGGGGATGTAGCTCAATGATAGAGCCCTTGCCTAATGTGCAAAGCCTGGTGTCCAGTCCACGGCACCACACAAAAAGTTAACATTCACCCATGTATTGTGGTTTCCATCTGAGAAAGAGCCTAGGGCTGTGTCTTTCTTCGTGATTGACAGTGCCGTTTACAGCAGCATCTCCATGTCTTCTACACCACCGAACCCTTGGACTTCCCCAAGACAGCAAAGCCTCTGAGGTTCTGTGGAACTTGACTCCCAACCTCTTGTTTACATGTTTTACCTGTTAATTACTTTTTTACCTGTTAATTACTGGGACTGAGCAGCTTGCCATTGGTCTAGTGTGCTGGCATGAGGCCTTTACATTCTCAAGATGAGAATATTAGTCACAGTCTGTTTAATGGGAGGGAAATGGCAAGAGATTAGGGGATAGCGCCGAGCAAGACCGGGTCTGTAGATTGTTGACCCTTCCATGTAAAAGGTAACTTTTTTTCACAGCACGTGGGAATTGGTACAGAAAAAAAAATGCTGTAGAAAGATGGATGGCTACAAAGCTTGGGTCCACTGTGTGGGCCCTGTAAAGGCATTGTAAGCCTGGCTACCAACCCAGATCTAGAGAGGCTGTGGGCCCACGCAGTGAATAGATCTCTAATGGTTAATTGAACTGACAGAGCAGCAAACTACTTTCTGAATAACTGTGGACGAGGGGACTGGAGAGATGGCTCAACAGTTAAGACCACTTGCTGATCTTGCAGAAGGCCCAGGCGCTGGGTGTTAGCTCACAACTATCTGTGTCTCAGGTTCCAGGAGATCTGATAGCTGCTTCTGACCTCCACGGGCACCAGGTGTGCTTACGACGCACATATAGACATGCAGGCAAAGCACACACGTACATATAAAGAAATCGATCTTAAAAAGAACTTTTAAACTTTAAACACTCGTGGTTATAACAATAGACAAAAACATCCATAGCCAGAAGAAACCTCTGCTTACAATGGACAGAAGTGAATGCAGAGGCTCACGGCCGCTCGAGGTGTAAAACGTTGGCCGGAGAGACATCCCAGCAGTTAAGATCACTTGTTTTGGTTTGGGGGTAGAGGACATGGGTTCAGTTCCCAGCACAATCATAGCAGTTAAAAACTGTCTATAACTGCATCTCTAGGAGATCTAATGCCCTCTTCTGACCCACAGAGAGAGGACCAGGTGGGCACACGGTGCACATACATAGCATGCATGCAGGCAGAACTTATGCATGTAAAATAAAAATAAATAAAGCTTTAAAAGGTAGAGAAAATAAATGGCATATATGAGTTTCACTGTAAACAAGCCACTCTCGCCACCACCTCTCTAAGGCTTGGGGATACTGCAAAAAAAGAAGACAGGAATTGTGTGAGTGCTGGAGGATACCCTGACACCCCATTCCTTAGACTGAACACAAGGATTGTAGTCATGGCTCACAACAACCAGTGAGGGAGAGGAAGGGGCTCCCAGAGCCTCACCCTTTACCTCTGAACTATCGGCTATCAAGAAATTCTGGAAAACCATTGTCTTTAGCTATGCTCCCTCTGTTGAGCCCACTCGACTCCAGCAGAGAGCTGAAAAGCCCATGTGGCCCTGGGAAATCTTGGTAGATCCAAAACAAAGTGTACAGACATGGATGTGAGGGAGTTTTGTGGGGAGAGGAGAAGAATCAGGGCTGGTGAGGTCGGGGGTGGAGTAACTGGGAAGTCCGTCAGTTTGAAAAGTGTACATAGGTCAGATTGTTTTTCAAAAATTAGAAAATTTAAAACATTTTTTGCTGTTTTCTGTTTTGAGTTTTGTTTTTGTTTTGTTTATTTTTGGTTTTGTTTTTTTTTTTTAGGGGAGGGTCTTTTTATTTATTTCTCTCTCATATATTACATCCTGACCAGTTTCCCCTCCCTCCTTTCTTCCCGGTCCCTCCCCACCACCTCCCGTCTCTCCCAGATCTCCTCCTCCTCCTTTTTATCTGAGGCAGCAGGTACAGCGGGAGTCACCACTTGAAGTGAACAATAATTGTCTTTCTCCCAATTCCCCACACACCCTGCCCAGTTCACATAGGCAAGTCCCATGGAAGTGGGTCAGAATTCACCACTTATGCATGTCAGGCCTTCGTTAATCTCTGCGGGTCTCTGAGGGAGACAGAGAGATCCAGTTCACACACTCGATAGAGAGAGAAAGATCCAAGAACTTCTGTTTAGGTTCTTCCTCCATAACGGGCATTACTTTGTGAGTCAGAGGTCCAAATTAGGGTTTCTCCCAATGACCAAGCACATCCATATCAGCTATCCATTCAGAAAATGGAAACGACTAACTGCTCACTTAAGCCAAGCATCGATCACTGAACTACTACCTAAGTCACCACCTCAATGGGGGTGGCTACAGTAAGATCCTGTGCCCTAGAAATTATCACGCACGCTCCAGAATACATACCTAGAACCTCCAAGGGTGGAGGGGCCATATTTCCCTAAGGGTAGTGTTTCTGATATAGGACTACAGGATCCTGTAAGGGAGACATATGGATCACACTTATGGCACCTCCACAGGAAGCTTCCCCAGGGGCTTGGTCTCCTCTCCAACCAAGAGACTCCAGTCAGTGAACTGGTTTATGTCTGGGAACTGGGAGACAGGTATCTGATCCAAGTCAGGTGTTGGCCAATGGACTACTAGTACATTGGTTGATTTTTCTGTATCTAAAGTAAGTGGTCATTCAGTGGGCGGTCCATCTATTTCTTTCCTGAGACATGATGACCAAATAGTTGTTACCCAAGATCCCAGTGAGCCAACACTTTCAAGTTCTGGGATATCTGTGCTGCCTTCCGGAGGACTGCTCCCATCTGCCTTGGGCTATCAAGAGAGAGCATTCACCCTCTGTTAATACAAGGCCCTGTCATTCCCACCTAATCAGGACGCCTGTACAGACAAGAGCATGCTAGGGTCACCTTGGACTGCAAAAGTGAACTTACACAGCATCTCAGAGTAAGACACAAGTTCTTGGGGGCTGGAGAGATGGCTCAGTGGTTAAGAGCACTGACTGCTCTTCCGAATGTCCTGAGTTCAAATCCCAGCAACCACATGGTACCTCACAACCATCTGTAATAAGATCTGGCGCCCTCTTCTGGTGTGTCTGAAGACAGCTACAGTGTACTTACATATAACAATAAATAGCAGGGCCAGAGTGAACAGAGGTCCTGAGTTCAATTCCCAGCAACCACATGATGGCTCACAACCATCTGTACAGCTACAGTGTACTCATATACATAAGATAAATAAATAAATATTTTTTTTAAAAAAAGACACAAGTTCTCTCCTTCCTCCATAAATCCCCCCAAAGCCTTAATTATGAGTCTATCTACTTGGGATTTTTATGCACCATAGTTTGGGGAGGGGGCTATGCATGTCAAACCAGTTAAATGCCCCTGCAATACCTGTCTCCTTAAGCTTTTGGAGCCCCTCCTCCACATTATGTCATTGGGCCTTATAACATCTCAACTGAATAAAACCCAAGCCACCGCCATGGCTGTTTCAACCAAACAACCAAGAAAAATGTCAGAACCAACACTAGCTGTACAATTAGCACGTGGAATCCCTGCTGCGCCCCCACACATTCAGAACGACTGTGTAATCCCTCCCATCCTTAGGATGACCTTCCATACACAGACCATGCCCAAGGATTAGGTCAAGTCATTAACAAACGTTTGCATCTTTTTGCTGTGTAAACTGTCTGCTCTCCCGTCCCAGAGTACACTGACCCCTAGAAGCACAACGGTATTTGGCTTGGTTTATGGATGTAATAATTGTAACCAAGTGTCTCTGTGACCTGTCATCTCCTCTCAAGGAATCTGCCCCACTTAAGGTCATCACAGAGTTTTTCTAGACAAAGGGAAATTAGTCTCCTCAAACACACACACACACAAAATCATTTTTGTTGGCAGGGGAGGCTCCTCTGGGTGACTCAGGAATCCTAGAGTCTCCATTCCACTGAATCCAATCAAATGTCCCTATTCCAAGTGTGAAGGCCAGAGTCTTCCTTGAATCATCCCCAAGTTTTCCCATAAGACACTTACCAGCGTTGTAAATTTTAAACGATGCAACCCACACAGTCAAGTTTTATGATTCATTTTTTTTTAAAGCAATATCATCCCCGTGACTACACAAAATCAAAGATGCCTTTGCAGGTGACTCGGAACCGCCACAGCTCTCCGGCTATCACCTAAGCCGAGCATTAAATGACCCAGTTTTGTCACATGCTTTCTAGGGAGCGTGTCCCAGTGCACTCAAGGATCCATCCCCCACCGCATATGTGTCCCATGATCACCAGGACTGAGGTAATGGCCAAGCGCAGAAGTTACCAGGGCACCCAAGACGTGTGCTTCAGCTGGCTTTGAATCAAAGTCCATCACAGGTTACGGCATAATTACGGTGCCACCATGCTGCAGATTATGAGTCTCTGGTTTCCTGTTGGCAAAGAGCTCAACCCTTTGCTCGAGGCCAAGGGTACAGTGAAATCAATCAAAGTGCCATCTGTCCGAGA
This sequence comes from Mastomys coucha, assembly GCF_008632895.1. Lineage (NCBI taxonomy): Eukaryota > Metazoa > Chordata > Mammalia > Rodentia > Muridae > Mastomys > Mastomys coucha. The sequence goes on from NW_022196900.1 coordinate 88,063,374, forward strand.
CTGTCTCCTGGGACCACCTGTGCCCTAGTCAGTATCAATTAGGACGCAGTCGGGAGACAGAGCTCATGTCCATAATAATATGAGCATGAACCTGAGGGTTTTTAATATCAAGAATAATATTTCAGTAAAGGACAATTAATCACTAAAGCAGCCAAAGAGAGCCCTAAAGACCCAGGGGCAGCACATGAGCAACCACAGTTAAGTCTCTTCAGGGCAAAGTAAATAAGAAACAGATGGAGGGGCTGGTGAGATGGCTAAGCAGATAAAGGTGATTGCTGCCAGACCTGAGGTTCTTGAATCGATCCCTGAGAGAGGCCCATATGGTGGTAAGAGAGAACTGGCTATCACAAATTGTCCTCTGACCTCCACACACATGCCATGGTAAAACAGACAGACTGACAGATGTTTAAAATTTTTTAAAGGATGGCTTCAGGAGATTATCCTCCATCATTCAGTTAATTCAGACTTCTACTACAAGGGAGACATAACCACCGGAACACCCAGCCTACAGTGGCTAAGAAATTTGCCCAGGCCATGTGGGCTTTCCTGGCCTATATAAATGGCCCTCAGAGTGGAAGCATGAGCTAAGCATGTATGTTTTTGATCTATAAAAGAGACTTCCGAGTGGAAACAGGCATGGGTGGAGGGACATCTGGGGCTGTCCACCCATGGGTCACAGAGGAGGTGGGAATTGGGCCTTTGCCTTTGTGGTAGGGAAATACAAAAGAGGGGAGGACAATCCCACCCTGGAAGGGAGAAGCCTTTCCTACTGCAGTTACACACACACACACACACACACACACACACACACACACACACACACCCCGTATCTGTCTAGCGCCCTCTAGTGGCTGAGTCTAGCATTGCTCCCTCTGACAACAGAGTCAAGGGACCAACTCCAAAATCTCAAAAGTGGAGCAGAGAAGGGCTCAGATTCAGCGCTCAGGAGTCATTAACTAGTAAATGGTTCAGGGACAGGGGCAGATGGGGCAGGTTATGTGGGGGAGGGAAGGGGTAAAGATATGGAGGCTGGAAGGTCGACAAGCAGTTATCAAGAAAGAGGCCAGAGGGCTGGAGAGATGGCCCAGTGGTTAAGAGCACTGACTGCTCTTCCAGAGGTCCTGAGTTCAATTCCCAGCAACCACATGATGGCTCACAACTATCTGTAATAGGATCTGATGCCCTCTTCTGGTGTGTCTGAAGACAGCTACAGTATACTCATACACATAAAATAAATCTTTTTGAAAGAAAGAAAGAAAGGAGGGGAGGAGGGAGGGAAGAGAGAGAAAGAGGGAGGGAGAGAGAGAGAAAGAGAGAGGGAAGGAGAGAAAGAGAGAGAGAGAGAGAGAGAGAGAAGGAAGGAGAGAGAGAGGGAGAGAGAGAGAAAGAGAGGCCAGAGAAATGAGTTCTATGCCTTTTTGGAAGAGAGGTTTGCCTGGGCTGGAGCCCTAAGGAGTCAACACTGTCTCTATCTCGCTTAAAAAAGAAAATGCAGACACATACCAAACACAGCTCAAGAAAGCCACATTGTTCCACTTCCAAATGAACAGAAAATAAAATTCCTGGACAGATTCCTTCTTCCCACCCCTGGGGATAAGTGGGAAGTGAGTTGAAATGCACTTTATTTTCTTGAAAAGACTTTCCCAGCTCCTCCACTCCTGCTGAGTCAGGCTGCCCCTGCAGAACGGAGGCTCTCAATCATTCATTCAGCAACATTTTCTACCGGTCTACAAGGAGCCAAACACTGAGCCCAGGAGGATATTTGGTTCTGAGCCTCAGTTAAACCTGCTCCCTGCATCTGTGGCTAAGCAGCTTCCATGAGTATCGAGAATGAGCAAAGTGTCCAGTGACTGATTCAGTTTGGGTCTTAATTTGTGGGAATTTCTGGACCAATTACAAGTGCCATGACTTTGAAGTCCTATGACAAGGGTTATAATCCTGATTCTTTTGTGTGACCTGAAGCATTCATATACATGTACGTGTGTGTGTGTGTGTGTGTGTGTGTGTGTGTGTGTGCTGTTTTATTCTCCAGAGGTCTCGGTTCCAGAGCCTCTTGATTTCTACTAAGTTAGACCCCATCATGAATTGAAACTTTAACCCACTGTGATGGTTTATATATGCTCACCCCAGGGAATGGCACTATTAGAAGGTGTGGCCCTATTGGAGTAGGTGGGGCCCTGTTGGAGTAGGTGTGTTACTGTGGGTATGAGCTTTAAGACCCTCACCCTAGCTGCCTGGAGCCAGTGTTCTGCTAGCAGCCTTCAGATGAAGCTGTAGAGCTCTCAGCTCCTCCTGCACCATGCCTGCCTGGATACTGCCATGTTCCTGCTTTGATGGTACTGGACTGAACCTCTGAACCTGTAAACCAGCTCCAATTAAATGTTGCCCTTTATAAGACTTGCTTTGGTCATGGTGTCTGCTCACAATAGTAAAACCCTAAGACACCCACCTAACCTACCTAGTGTCACAGAACACAGAGAGGATGGATGGCTTGCTCTCTGGTCACATGACCACCACCCAGCATTACTCTAGAGCATACACTGATATATTAAAGGCTAGTGAGATAGCCCGCAGATAAGGACGGTTACCTCCAAACCTGATGGCCTGAGCTGCACCCCCAGGATCCACGCAGTAGAAAGAACTGACTCCTGCAAATTGTCCTCTGGCCTCCACACAAATTCTAGCCCACTGCACACCCACACATATATGCATAACAAAAGATCATTAGGATGAACTATTGTAAGCCAGGGACAGCCTATATGGTGAGGTAAAATGTCCTTTACCAAAGGACAATTGTGTCAATGGAGAGTGAAGCATACTCAGTCTTTTTGAATATTTTGCCTCATAGCCAATCCTGCAAAAAGGTATCATTTATATTCATTGTGGGCTGTTTAGGTGACCATGCATGGTCACTTCCTGGTGTCTGACTGTGAGGCTAAGAAAAACCATCCTTGGTGGCTTGCTGGTTCTGGAGCTGAGCTAGTACTCCTCTCAGTACCCAGCTGGACCCCAATTCCTCCAAAAGGCTTTGTGAGCTCGGATGAGCAGACCCACACTTTGTCCCTTCCTTCTCTCCATATGCCAAGAGTTCTGGAACACTAGCTTCAAGACAAGCACCCCCTTTGTTAGGCAATAGATTTAGCAAGGCAAACACAGAAGCCCTCCCTGTCCTCAAGGAGCTCAACACCGTATGGAGCCAAGAAAAAAGCAATTTCTACATCATTCATAACACACATGCATCGGTTAGCTTTTGGTGTGTAACAAATAATCCCCATACTTCCCGACATAAGAAAGAAGTGTTCAGAATCACTCTGGGTCCTAGAGGTTGGTCAGGCAGCCCCTTCCAATTACCATATTTATCCAACAGATCAGCTGGGCTGAAAGGTTGACAATGGCCTCCTCATTGACAGCTACTACCAACTCTTAGGGGATGTGCTCTGTCCCCTCTAGGTCCTCTCAATCACCCAGTAGGCTACACGGGCTTCCATATAGGGCATTGTTCCAGAACAATGCAAAAATGGGTCCTCAGGTCTGGGACCTGAACTCCACCCTCTGCCATTTCCACCACATTCTATTGGTCCAAGCAAGTTCTATGCCATGGCTTGACCAGTCTCTCTGACACACATCCATGTCCATCAGGTGAGGCTTACAGGTCAGCTGTGAATGAGGAGGCTGAACCCTTACTGTTACAGCTACAGAGCTGACCTTGACCCAACCCTCCACCCTGGGTGTGGGGGGTGTGGCAGGCAGTTTGCAACCTCAAGATGAAGCTTAATCTTGTCAAGCCTCTGAGCACAGATTGGGTTAAATGAAGAGGGAAGACCTATCCTACCTGTGGGAAGTACCATTCCAAAGCTGGAGTCTTGAAGCAAACAAAAAATAGAAAGGGAATTGAAACCAAAATCCATCATTGTCTGCCCCTTTATGTTAGGGGCAACACACCTCCATGTGTGCCCATGCAGAGGCCAGAGGAGGACATCTGGTCTCTTCCTCTATTGCTGACCACATTACGTCCTCTTCCACTCACCTGAAGCTCTCCGTTTTGGCTAGGCTGGCCAAGTGAACTCCCAGGACTCATTTGTCTTCATTGTCCAATGCTGGGGCTATAGACATGTGTGGCCATGCCCAACTTTTATGTGGGTGCCTAGGACTTGAACTCTGGTCCTCATGCTTGCCTACTCTTACCCATTAAGGGATTTCCTCAGCCCCTGTTCTCTGCCTCTTGACTGCGAATGCAATGTGAATGCTTGAAGCTTCGCCCCTCCCTCCCCAACCCCTCCCAATCCCGCCAACCCCCTTCCCCGTGCCTTTCCCACTGTGATGCCTAATCCTGGTTGTCTATCTGATACACCTGGGGAAACTTCAACGGAAGACTCCCCTCCATCACTACACCGGCCTGTGCTCCCTGTCTTTGAGGAACTGGTTTTGCATAATGGTTGATGGGGGTGGGGCAGCGGAGTCGAGCCCACTGTGGGCAGAACCATTCCTAGGCTGGTGGGCCCGATCTATAGCTGAATGTGAGTCTAGAAGTGAGCCAGTTAACAGCATCCCTCCTTGGTTTCTGCCTCCGAGTCCTGCTCAGAGTTTCTACCTTGGCTTCACTCAGGATGGACTACAACCTGTACGATGAAATAAATGCTTTTCTCTCCACGTTGCTGTTGGGTGTGGTGTTTATCATCGCAACAGAAACCAAACTAGAACACTCACTATAGTGGACTGTACCCTTGAGCTGTATCCTAGAATAACCCTTTCCTCCTTAAGATACTCTTGTTAAATACTGTATTGTAGGAACAACTTCTGTGGGAGGACTCTGAGTGATATCCTGGTCCATATATCTGCTGTTTGGTAAACAGAAAAGCCAAACAAGCCTAGGATCTAGGCCTCTGACCCACACTGCCCCAAGAGGCTAGGCAGGCACCCATCACACACACACACACACACAGAGAGCCACTGGGTGGCATTCAGAGAGCACATTTATTTACAAAGCGTTTTACAAACATTACCTTACACCTCCCCACAGCCCCCTGTGAGGTAGGTCAGTAGTCATATCTACAGTTTACAGATGGGGAAATTGAGGCACGAAATGGGGGTGTGGCCTACCCCATTATAAAGAAAACTTCCCACCCC
>NW_022196900.1:88068804-88104082 GCF_008632895.1 Mastomys coucha
AAAAAAAAAACAAAAAACAAAAAAAAACAACAAAAAAAGCACTGGTCTTCCATCCCAAAGCACCCCTTCTTTCTCTGTATCCTAGAAGCGGACACCAGCCCTGCTCTAGCCTGCCCACCCCAATCCAGTGGCAGCCTCACCAAGAGCCACAGGGACCTCAACCCCAGGGGCTGGGATTCAGCCTTGTGGATTGTCACAGGCCCAAGCTGAGCAGGACCGAGCCATGGGGACCTGAAGGTTAAGGAAGAGGGAGCTGAAGTGTATCATTCTGCATATACTGGGCCAGGCAGGGATGGAGCCCAGGAGGGAGGCACAGGTCCCATTGCAGGAAAAGCTCAGAAGCAGGAGGAAAGCGTGGCGAGCAAAGCACCCCTGGGTCTGTAGGGGCAGTGGGATGGAGAACAGAGATGCAGGATGCCCGGCGTGTCCCACCGGCAAGATAGGGAGGAGTCCCAGCTTCAGGACTCCTGGGGGGCTCAGCCAGTGGGGGCTCAGCCCCTGCCGAGTCCCAGTGAGCCTTCACCACGTGCAGAAAGGACCGCACTGGGTGCAAACCATGGGCACTCTCTGCAGACGTTCATTCGTTTCTTGCCAAGGACTGTAATGGGGCAGAGAGGCCTGGCCTGGGCTCCCCAGCACTAGCTACTTTGGCCCAGGCAAGCTTCTCTGCACAGGTCTGCAGCGTCCTCTGGAGGTGAGGCTGATACAATCTTGCAAAGCCCCTCCTTGGCCTGCAGTGTTCCCATGAGGGTCACCAAGATGGTGCAGCGTCCGTCCGTTCCAGTGTTTTCTCCCTGTGGAATTATGGCTGAGCAAAGTTGGGGCCACAGGCCCTCCTCGTGAGTCTGGGATGATGGGCCATGCCCTGGGTGTTCACTGGGTGCCCCAGGCCAGGTGCCTGCTATCTCAACTCCAGCGCCTCCAGGTACTCCAGGGCCACGTCGTAGCAGAAATGGTACTGATCCTGGGGAAAGAGAGCAGCTTGAGCCCTGGCCACCCTCCAGAAAAGGGGGAATGAGGAAGGCAGGCATTCTAACAACCCAGGACTGGAATGGAGGCCCAAAGTTGGGGGCCAGACAAGAGTATGTAGGTTCTGAGAAATCCAGTGGGGGTTGTTTGGGGATCTTAAGTGGCCGTGCCTGGGACACGGCTCCTCACCATGGTCTCCACCATATTGGGCTTGTAGTTCCGAAGCGTTTTGGCAGCAAAGAAAACATCCACCAGGCTGTGACAGCGGATCATCTCCAAGACAGTGGCACAGGCGCAGAAGGTGCCGCTGCGGCCACCCCCGTTGCTAAAGGAAACACACAAGAGGTTTGGGACAGGACTTGGGAACCCCAAGATGAGGAGTGGAGCTAGACCATCTAAAGGCAGGGGCAAAGTCAGAGAAGCCAACGGTGGGGGTGACAATGAAGAGCCACGTAGGCTTGGCTAGGGAGATGGGAGATGAGAAGTAGAACCCAGGAGCCAGTCCTAGGAGCAGAAGGTTAGGGACGGTTCAGGGTTGAGACTGGCATCCAGAACTGGGTATTGTGCCAGAAGACATCCTCAAGAAGCATTGGCTTGCAGACTCCTAGAGGAAAGTGCCAACCACACTTCAAGTGACAGAGAAGGGTAGCTCAGAGGCAAACAAGACCCAGAGCAAGATGGGAAATGGGAAGACCAGCCAGGGTCAACAGTGCTGACACACAAGCCAAACAGGCGGCTGGGCACAGCCCGTGGCCACCAGGCATCCCAGCCTCCTCTTCCCACTTCCGTCTGTTTCCATGACCCAGCAGGAGCCTCCTGGGGAAATGGGAGACTAACTAGCTTCCTGCTGCAGGAGTCACTCACAAAAACTGAAGGTGAGCAGCCCTCAGGGGACAGGGCCTAGGCTGGCATTGGGAGACTCACAATGCCCAGGAAGCACGAAAAAGAGGTGAGTGTGCCCAGACAGCAAATGAAGACCTGCATTTCTGAATGGAGGCACACATAAACGAATGAGCCAGTGGGATACACACTAGAGAAAGAAAGAATGTTGCATGTGTACATGCATACATAAAGGCTAGAATGTAGCATAAAGGGTATGCTACATGGGGCCAACAGAATGGCTAAGTGGGTGAGAGCGCTTGCCACTAAGACTGATGGCCTGAGTTCAGTTCGCAGGATCTACATGATAGAAGCAAAGAGCTGACTCCTACAGTTCCTGTTGTCCTATGACCTCCATACATACACGCTGTTATGCAAAAACAAACTCATGGGCACAAACATGTATGTGCGCACACACACACACACACACATTAAAGAACTGTAATTCTTTAATTACAGTTAATTCTTTAATTACTGTAATTTTAAAAGTTTTTAAAATATGCTACCCAGAGCCAGCAAGATGCCTCAGTAGGGTAAAGACACTTGCCACGCAAACCTGGTGACCTGGGTTTGAGCCCCAGAGCCCGGGTAAAGGTACAAACAGAACCAACTCTATGAAGCTGTCCTCTGACCTCTAGACAAGGGCTGCACCATGTGCATGCCTATGCATCATCACACACGCATATGCACACATACAAATGAAGAACAAATGTAAGTATGTTGTAATGTCATGGAGTGAGGGATTCTGACAGCCCCTGGAGCCTGGACTCCTGTGTGTTAGCTCTGAGAGCCCTGCCAGTCTCCAGTCTCTCACCCACCTACCCCCTCCCAGGAAGCACTCACAGACAATGCACCACGGTGCGCCCATCCCCACTCTCCGCCTGCCACTTGTCCACCTCAGCCAACAGGTGCAGGAAGGCCTTCCTGGAGTCAGGCGTGTCCCGATAAGCCGACCAGCGAAGGAACTGGAAGTGCCGTACCAGCAGGTGACCCTCCTGCAGCTGGGAACACAGCAGCCAGGCAGGCAGAGAAACATGAGCACGCAGGCTATAGGAGCCTCCCCGATGACCTTGAGAGGGTCAGTAAAGGCAGCCCTGGCCGCTCACCCTTGGCCTCCTCAGGTCACTCACCCGAGAAGAGTTCTGCACCCGGAACACTCGGGACACCAAATCTTCATTTGCTGTGCCAGACACAAACTCCACCTCCATGAGTCCGTACTGCTGTCGGCCTGGCTCTGGCCAGTACTGCAGGCAGGGCTGGGACACAGAGAGGAAGCTGAGTAGAAGAGGGCCAGCCCCCCACACACTCCAATGTCAGCCCTGGGGGTCCCAGCCTGGCTCAGTGCCTGGCTCCAGACTCCCATGCAGCGGACCTATCTCTCTACCACACACCCATTAGAACACTAGCACAGCCGCCCGCAGCACTGGCATATCCAGATTGGTCTCAGCAAACTCTTCGCAAGCAGCATCATGATCCCCATTGCTATGTGGCTGGGAACCTTCCCTCTAACATGCTAGCTGCATCCCACACACACGTGTGTGGACTCCTGCATCACGCTACCGTCCTCCAGGAAGAGGCAGGCATGTGCCCCACCTATCCCAAACCAACAATGCCTCCTCTTTTCTGTCTCTGAGCCTGGCTCCAGCTCAGAGATAGGATGGTCCTGATGCTCAAACATGGTTTCACTCCCCACTCAGCTCCTGTAGACCACACTAGAGATGGGAGATGGTCAGAGGATGCCCTTCCAATGCACATATATGCACACATGTGCTTTGGCATAAAGAGGTAACATGGCCTACCCTAAGTCAAAGAGAAACCAGGAGCCTTGAATTTGTTTTACCTCAAAAGGCCCAGGGTAGGTAGTCTGGGGGAACCATTGCAAAAGCAGAAATGATGAATGGGATGTTCCAGGGCTGGAGAGCCCAGCACTGCCCCCTCCCACTGTGTGGCCTTGGAGAAAGCACCTCCTTTCTGCTGGTCTAATTCCTTTTCTCCCCTGAAGCCTTTATCCAGAAGCCACTGTCAACTATAAATGGGATCAAGTGCGCGCAACAGTCCCAGGTGCTCAGTAAAAAAGGAGCTGAGTTAGTCCCATGTAAAACCCTTGTTTATAGCTTAGAAAAGCCAGGCCCTGGGAGGGAGTGTGACAGCAGAGCTGGTGACAACAGAGCTGAGGCCCTGGAGCCTCACCCAGGCAGAGTTGGACTGGTTGAGCTGGTTCAGCATGACGATAGAGGTGCACCCGTAGTCATAGACCAGCCTCCAGAAGTCAGGGGTGGTACTCTGCAGTGGGTGCAGGGTCACAATGAAGGCGGCGCTCCGTGTGTAGCTCTGCAGAGGAAACGGCAGGGCACTGCACTCAGCAGGACCCTCTGATGGCTCACAGCACTCAGGAGGACCCTCTGCTGGCCCTGAGCAGTGCCTCTCAGAAACCAGCACTCACACATGGGTGACCAGAGACTTTCCTACAGACTGGACCAACCCCAAACGGACCCCAGCCGACCGCTTCCCTCAGACAACGCATTGGTGTCTCAGAATCAGTCTTCTGGAAGGCTAGGCCCACTACACATGGCTGGAACCAGGTATCTGAGGCTCCGGGGACCCAGCGGAAACCAACCAGCAGCCCATTCCCACCAGTGACCTTTCCTAGCTGGACACTGGAGTCACTTCTCCAGCCCCCAGGATATAGACAGCACACTGAGGTGAAAGGTCATGGATAGAAAGGAGGTCACGAAACCCAAAGCTTCCATTCCAAACTATGATACTCCCTGGGACCCTTCAGTGGGCCCAGACACCCAGCTGAGTGATCCAGTGGGCACACATACACACACACACACACACACACACACACACACACACACACACACACACACACACGGCACCAGGCTGAGGAAGGGTGTGTGCCTCTCCCATGTGCCTCACTTCAGACACAGAGTTTCAGCTCACAGAAGCTCACAGGCAACGCCAGGTGTCCCTCTCACCTTGTGCCTTGTGCTATCCTGCTGTGGGGCTCTGGGCCAGGAACTAGGCCACAAAAAGCCTACCTCCTTCAGACCAACTCAGGCTTGGGGCTCTCTCCTCCCTACCTCCTTCAGACCAACTCGGGCTTGGGGCTCTCTCCTCCCCAGATGGAGGTCTTCCAGTTGCGTTGAGCCTGGCCTGGCTCTCTTCTCTTATTTCTCCCTGACCACTCACTACCCTTGGCTCTTTGCTCTCGGCCATGTGAGTTTTTAGTGCCTTGCTCCTCATCCCCATGATGGCCTGTCCCTGATGTGTGTAGGAGGGGCAAGTCAGCCTGGCAGAGGGTCCAAGACACACACAGCCTATATGGCTACATAGGGAAAGCCATGTTCTCTCCCGTTTTCTGTAACATTTGGTTCTCTGCCTGTCTGGCTCCTGTGCTTCTGTCATGTGGCTTTAAGAGAGAGGAACAGGAGCGATGCTCACAGTTCTTCCTCCTCAGAGGGCATCAACCCCAGTCCCCCAACCCCGGCATCTATGCCCCGCTCTGCTTGCAATGCCCAGTCAAGGCTGTGAAGACTCTTGGGCCAGGGACAGGTCTGCTCACTGGTTCCTGGGCCACAATTAGATAAGGATGGGGGTCTAATCACTACTGTAGGCCAGGCACAGCCCCATCTCCTCAAAACAGGCTCCTGCAGCTCTAAATATCAAATGTCAAGTCCTGACCTCAAATCCTCAGGGATTCCCAGTCAAAGTCCTCATCTCACTCCAGGCTCTGCTAGGACTGGTCCTGGAGACAACCCTGCCTGAACTCCACCACCCAGACCTCACTAAAGCTGACTGTAATAGCAGGAATGGAATGGAACACTGGGTGTCCTGAGTGGGCATCATGAGGGGATGTCCCTCCACCAGAGGCGTTGGCTATGATCCTTTGACTCCAGGGCCCTCCCAGGAGGGGCAGTTGCAAAGCAACAATAGTCTCGGGCTCTCACATCAGTCAGCGCTGCGTTGATGTAGTTGTTGGGATCCCCATCACTGGAGATGAGGAAGGGCAGGCAGCGGTCTGGTGGCAGCACATCCATGCTACGGTTCTTGTCCCGATTCCGGGGCAGCAGGGCGATGCTGCACTCCTCCACGTCCAGTGGTGGCGTGACTGAGTTCAGCGTCTGCAGAGAAAGAGAGAGAGACAGAGACAAAGAGACAGAGAGACAGAGACAGAAAGATGGAGACAGACAGAGACAGAGACAGAGACAGAGAGAGGGGGGAGAGGACACAGAGAGAGACAGACAGACAGAGGCAGAGAGACAGGGGAAGAGAGAGGGAAAGAGAGAGAAATGAGACTGAGCAGGCCCTTTCAGGGCCTCCTCAAAGGACCTTAGGTTAGATAATTAACTCTGGGCTATGGATGGAGAAACTGAGGCCCAGAGAGAAAGAAGTTAGGGAGCCAAGCTGCCCATCACCAGGCCAGGTAGGGCCTAGACCGAATGCTTGTCTCCCGGAGCCAGTGTGGGCTTGGATAAGTGACTTACTTTGCTCACTTATAAAATGGGAATGTGGTGTGCCTTTTCCACAGGGCTTCCTAGAAAGCCAAATGAGATCATACCAGGCACTAAGAGCCTGGTACACCAGGGCTCGGCATGTGGCAGGCCCAGCAATGATCAGCATTAGATTGTCAGTGTTCTCAAAGATGCAAGCATGAGTCCCACCTCTCCCCAAGAGACAACCCCAGGTACAAGGCAGAAGCCTTGGTCACAGCTCCATCCAGACAGAATGCACTTGTGAGAACCTGGCATAGGTTCAGCCAGAGCCATGACATCTATCTCTACTCCGAACCTTCGGTTTCAGGACAGTGGAGTGTTAGTTTCTCTCTTATTCTTGGGGATCCCTCCCAGGACCCCAAGTCTGTCATGATCCCCAAAGCTGACACCCCTCTCTAGGAATCACCAAACACATTTCCCAGGTAACCCTATGCTGGCTCCAGATTGTGCCAGTCAGCAGATACCCTATGCTAGCTCCTCCCTCCAGACTCCTCACAGCTCCTCAAGGTAAAGCAGGATTTGAACCCACATGTACCTGATCCCAAAGTCTCAGGTCACAACAGCTCTAACACAAGTCCCTCAATGTCTCAAATTCCCTTCCAGTCACCTAACTCTCTCCCTCCAGCTGGATCTCTGGCCTCAGGTCTTCCTGATTGACCCTTGATAGCCACAGTACTAAGGATTCCCACAGCACACTCACACACACCACCTATGTACACACTTCCAAACATACACACCCAACTCCAACACACACACTCACACACCTACACACACACTCACACACCCAAACTCCACTCCTATACACAAACACACCCAACCCTATATATACTCGTACAGCCCACGCATATACATATATATATATATGTATATATGTATATATGTATGTATGTGTATATATATATGTATATATATATGCATATACACAATCACGTACCTAACTCAAGTACACATTCACTCCACTCATATATACACGCATACACAACCATGCCCCTGTATACACATACCCAATTTTCCACATATACCCCACACTTCACACCTATACACACACTCACACACACCACATCTGTACACACACCTACTCATCCACCTACCTGGAACTCTTCCCGCAGCTGGGAGGAATTACTCTGAGGGTCAATGCGGATCATCTCCCTGTAGGTGGCCTTGAACTCGTTGACAGGGATGGTGGTCTCCCCACACAGGCAGGCCTCCAGGATTGCATCGTGGATGAAGATGTATTGTTCCTGAACAGGAGTGGGAATGTAAGAATGAGGAGGGGACTGGAAGCTGAGCTCCACAGAAGAGGAAGGACAAAGGCCAAGGCTGAGTTCAACCACCACCTCAGCTCATCTCTACTGCACCCAGGAACATCCCCAGCAGATCATCTGAGTGGCGAGGGACAGTCCAAGGTCCCAGGTCTAGTGAGGACACAAACCCTGGTACATGTGACTGTAGACTCCCCCTCCCCTCCCCTCCCACCACCTGACTTGCCTGTACAACACTGTGAAGTTTGACGAAACGTAAGAGCCTCCCCCATCCACCACCTCCACCCCCACCGCCCACCGCCCACCACATTTGAGATGGCTGGGGAAGGAAAGGCCTAGGATGCCCTGGAGATGTGTTACTGGGGGCTCCATGACAGAGACCTAAATGGAGGGGAGAGGTCGGGGACAGGGCTGGTCCGAACCTCCGTCTGGATCATGTTGACCCGCCGGGAACAGAGGGTCTTGACGCAGTTGTAAATGTCCACAACCCCCTCACACTCAGCCATGTCCAGCATCACATCCAGGACGATGTAGCAGCCCGTGCGGCCAGTGCCTGCACTGAGGGGAAGGGAAGGCCAGGGCCACATCAGAGCCTTGGGGCGGGGCAGGAGCTTGAGACCAGGGAGAAGAAAAGAAGAGGGGGACCAAAAATGGTGTCTTCCATAGCTATAGAACTCAGGGCTTAGGGACACTCTGACAAGAAGGGGCTGTGGAGCAAAGGGGACACAGTTAGGAGCAGAGGACAAGGCATGGGGAAGGACAAGACAGGAAAGGCTGGGGGGACATGGATGTGAGCTGCCTCAACGGAGCAACAAGGACTCAGGGAGAGGGATGAGTGTGATGCCCAGAGTTCAGTCCAGGAGCACACTCTCCCCTGGATATCCCAGATTCCTGTGTATCCTTCAAAGCCCCACAGACTCAAAGCTCCACATCCCCCGTGGAGCTCCCAACACTTCCAGGCCTTCTTCCTAACCCTCAGAGCAAGATGGCTAGTGTCTGTTAAAACATTTGCCACAGGGTCCCTGTTGATGTGGCTCTCTCTGTAACTCCCCTGGAGGGCAGCAAGAGCAGGGCTGTGTTGGATGCCACCAAGGTCCCAGCTTTAATATGGCACCACTGAAGCATTAAAGCGTTACTGAAGACTACCCAGCTCAATCACACAAGCACTTCGGAGGACACGGGCGGCATCCACTGCAGCTGAAAGTTACAAATAGCAATTCTGTCCCTACACGTGGTCTACAGCAACACGTGTGCCTTTCCTATCAAGAAGCCACATCTCTGAGCATCCTTAGCTGCCATTTTATTCTAGCACCATCATTTCCAGTGCCTAGCAACAGTAAGTGAACAGATGAACCCTGGGATGTTGCTGTGTGGACAGACCTCACATTGGGGAACCTAATTTACAGAAAGTTCTGGGAACAGGGAACATTCCAGAACTGGGCCATGTGAGTGCATGAGGGCAGTAGAGTGAGTGTGTGTGTGTGTGTGTGTGTGTGTGTGTATACAAACATGTCAGGGGTCAGAGGCCAACATCAAGTGTCATTCCTCAGGAATACATTGTCCTTCTGAGACAGTCTTCCCTGGGGTCCTGGGGCTTCCTGATTAGGCTGAGTCGGCTGGCCAGTTCGGGCAGGACAGGGTTTTCCTATCTCTATCTCCCCAAGGCTGAGATTATAAGCACATGCCCCCACACCCAGAGAGGTGCTGGGATCAAACTCAGGTCCTTGGCTTGGGAAGCAGACACTTCAGCCAGCCAGCTCCCATGCCAGTGCTCTATCTCTCAATCTGAGATTAAGCTAGTGGTTCAGTTAATGAACACTCATTGTTTGTGATATAAATTACACTTTGCATTACAGACTTCTGTATGGATTAGAATTCATCCTTAAAAGATGCTGTCTTGAGGCTGGGGAGATGGCTCAGTGGTTAAGAGCATTGGCTGCTTTTCCAGAGGTCCTGAGTTAGTTCCCAGCAACCACATGGTGGCTCACAACCACCTGTAATGGGACCCAACGCTCTCTTCTGTTATGCAGGCTTACATGCAAATAGATCTTTTTAAAAATTCAATCTCGAAATCTTGATGAGATTTGAACAGAAAAGGAGGGAGGGAGGGAGGGAGGGAAGGAGGAAGGGAGAGAGAGAGAGAGAGAGAGAGAGAGAGAGAGAAAGAGAGAAAGAGAGAAAGAGAGAGAGAGAGAGCCAGGAGGCCACAGGACAGAAGACAGCCATGTGGCATTTGGTGAGTTGGGAACAGTCCCTGTAGAGGAGTCAGAATAAGCCACAGGGACTGGGCTTGCAGGCTCCAGGACTCCTCAGCTCTGGTAAAGAGGCTCTGTGGGGTACCAACCTCAGAGCCAAAGCTCTTGGGATCTTTGAAACACTCTCTCCTATCATCTGTCTCCAAGCAGGGTAACCCAAGCCCAGGACTCCTTAGGGACCGTGGGCCTACCCGACTCCAGCCCAGCTCCCCACACCTGGGCCCCTCTCCTTGGGATCTCCAGCGTCCCCACCTGCAGTGGATGACGATGGGCCCAGCATCCGGCGGAGTGGAAGCTTTCACACGACGGATGAAGGCCAGCAACCCCGTGGCGTGGTAGGGGACACCATGCTCTGGCCATGCTGTGAAGTGGAACTGGCGGACCTCGTGCCGGGCCGAGTAACCTCTCTGTGGAAAGCACAGTGATGACCGTCAGCTGCCGGCGGTACTCACTAGACACCCGCTGTATGCCAGGCTCTGGCAAGGCTGGTAGCAACGTCCATTGTAGAGGTGAGGAAATGAAGGCCCCGTGGTGACCATCCCCTCTGCCCAGGCTGAACAGGCGCACACACTGCATTTGGACTGAGTCCGCCCAGATGCTTAAGCTATGCTGTCCAGCACCCACCTTGCCTCTGGGTTGTCGTGTAAACACAAGAGAGCATTGTGAGCTGAAGTCAGCATGCTTATACAGCCAGTACACTTACCCACTGAGCCATCTTGCCAGCCCTCCTCTGAGGATTTTACAGAGTAACTAAATGGGAACGTGAACCCTGATACAAAAGGAAGTCCTCTGACCCTCATTTTTCTCATCTGCACAATGGGTCTGGCGGTAAACACGTGTCCAGAGCTTCCTAGAGCTAAGACAATGTGTGTAAGGGGCTCACAGCATAGTGTCCCACATAGCAAGGAACAGCACAGGGCAGTCATCAGATCTTCTTCATTACGTCAGAGGCCCACTGGAGGCCAGCAGGAACTGTCACTGTCCCATCCCTCAGCCACACTCCCAGCAGGAAGGGCTCACTTGCCACTCCCTCCCCTCGTGCCTCCCACACTGGGGCAATGGAGGCTCTACATGGAAGAGGTGGAGAGGAGACTCACCCGCTCCAGGGCAAAGGTGCGCACCACATACTCAGCCAGTGTCTCTGTCTTCACCAGCGTGATCTTGATGTCCCCATACATGTCTGAGTCCTCGGGCCAATAGCGAGAGCACTTTACCTGGAGTCCCCAAAGCACAGGGTTCACTGGGCTCTTAGCCAACCATGAGGCCCAACCTGCCCCCAGCCCAACCCCCCAGCCCCGCTTACCCTGCCCACCTCTACCAGCTTGGTGATCATGACGATGCTTGCACACTGTTCCTGCCACACCATGCGCCAGAAATCGTAGATCATCTCAGGCTTCGGCCCTGGGGGCGCAGAGAGTGCCTATCCTTGAGCAAGGTCCCCCATGGCCAGCATACCATGATGCCCAGTGACACCACCCCTTACTGGGAGGCTCCCAGGACCCGACCCCAATGGGGGCTTCTCACTCATGCCAATATACCCCACCAAGCGCAGCTTCATGCCTGCAGGGCCCTAGAACGGGCGATAGCAGGGCAGAGCCGGGTTAGAGAGCCTGGTGTGCTGAGTAAGGCTTAGAGAGCTGCCTGGGGCAGACCTCCAAGAGAGGTGGAGAGAGAGGCAGAAGCAGAAAAGAGACGAGACTAGAGGGGACCCAGGTGGCCAGTCGGACCAAGAGGCATACTCCATAACAGTGAGGATGGGGCTCACCAGCCCTTGCACATGCATCACCACAGAGATACAGGCTCACAGAGATACACATGGCCAGGTTGCTGGGATGGACTGATCATACCCGGAGGCACAGACAGACAGAGGATAAAAGTGACAGTTACATGCAAGAGACCCAGGCAGGCAGTGGGGATGGAAAGACAGAAAGATGGGGAGGCAGACAGGAAGCTGAGCAGATCAGCAAGGAAGGCAGGCAGGCAGGTGGGCAGGCAGCAGACATTCCAGATCATGAGAGGGTGCCACAGGCTGAGGGGCCAGGTACCTTGAGTGGCTATGAAGTGGTTTGACCTGTGGTAGCCCTGAAACAGGAGAATGGGATGCAGTGAATGCAGAGGGAGCAGACATCTGTTCTTTCAGACAGCCCTCTCCTCCCCCTCCTCCCAGGAGTGGCATTCTGCAGACACCCCCACCCTCATGCCTCTGGATGAGGGTGTGACCTTGTCCTTCCAGTCTCAAAGCAGAGACAAGTAAAGTGAAGACACCAGGGTCTTGCTATGGAACCCTAGGGAAGACGGCCCTCTGTGAGCCCTCAAAGCAGGAGAGTTATCTGTTAGCAGCATGACTGTGGGTTAGAGACATATGAAGCCCAGGATGGTGCCTCCCTGTTCCCAGAGTCCCAGAAACATAATCCACCCCAAACCCCAGATATGGGAGAATCAATGGTTGGCAGAATCCCCAGTTTCCGTCAGGGTGTTCGGAATGGATGGTTCACTTCCCAAGGACCTCAGCTACCCAGAGCTTTGGTGGCTGGCGTGAGGGTTGGGGGTGGGGGGCGTAAAGAGGGTTTCAAGTTGGGTCTTTGGATGAAATTTTTAAATCTGTTTTACTGATTTAAGAGTATTCCTGAGAGTGGGTGATGGTCCCTTATTTTTCTAAATGCTCCTGTCTAACTCCCATGAAAGAGAAGCCAAGAGCTACTTCATCGTCCATCCCCAGAGCCCTCAGCCCAAGCATCAGTGAGCTGAAGTTCCAGGGTCATGGCGATGGCCCCATACTGTTCTAAACACCAACTTCTGTCTTATAAGAAAGAGAAGCCAAAAGCAAGCTATCTCATTCTCCATTCCCAGAGCCCTCAGGCCAGGTAGCACCAAGGCTACAGTGACCCCAAGGTCCAGCCAGGAAGCCAGTGCAGGCACTGAGTAAAGTTTACAAAGTACAAGGGAAGCAGGCGAGAGAGAAAACCAAGCTCCGCCCCTGGCCCTCAACACAGCTCCATGTAACTCCTCTGGACCCCTGGGCTTCCAGAAGCCAAAGGCCCTGGAGCCTTGCTGCCAGCGTCAATCCCAGTGGCCCTCAAGCAAACTCCCCTTCCTCCTCTTGGCCTCCATCTTCTCTTGCATGCGATAGATTTCCCTCCCAGGGATGTGAGGGCACACACGGTAATGTAAAATGTTGTCACTGGACCAAGCATAAAGCAGAATCATGAGCAGCTGTTATTTTTAACTGTATTTCAAAGGTCTCTAGAGTGGCGCTCACGCCTTTAATCCCAGCAAAAGCAGGGGTGGGGTGGGGAAAGAGCTGGGCCTCGAGGTGAGTTCCTGAGTGTTGGGTTCTAATGGACCTGGGTTCCTGGTGTCAGGCTCCAACAAGTGACAGCACTTTTAAATCGGTATCAACAATGGAGTAATGGAACTCAATTAAAACTGATTGGCTGGGCTGAGGATGAGGTTCAGGGGTAGCATTCCTAGCATGAGAGAGGGGTGGCATGCCTACCGTGTGGGAGACCCTGGATTCTATCCCAGCACAAACAAAACAAAAACCCATTGATTGATCTCAATGATTAGATGTTATAAAATTCATCTCTGTCCCCTTACCAACAGGAGAGCAGTCTGGCATTCTGGGTACACAGGAACCCCTGGGATAATGTCAGAGACCCACTTGGGCTCAGAGGACATGGGTGGATCTGGAAATGTGCCTTTCTGGCCAGTTCCTTGGCAGTGCCCATACTGCAGAGCCTCAGACAGGGGAGTAGCCAGCAAGACTGGATCTTTCTAAGCCTCTGATGCCCTCTGAGACTGGAAGATAAGAGCTAGACAGCCTCATGGTTGCCCTGGGAAAAGCCCAAACCCCTTCAAAGTGACAAACTGTGAAAAGCTACAAAACAGACCTACAAAAACCCTCGCTCTGCCCTCAGTACAGCCGCCTATCCAAGACCTGAGCAATCACCTCCACAGCAGGTCAGAGGGACCAGCTCACCTGGCCTACCAAGTAACTGAGCTTGAAACGGGACACCCTGCACCCAGCAAACCTAATATGCCTAAGCTCCACCCCAACACAGGTTCACCACCAAACCCCGCAACTCTGCCCCATCCCCTCAGAGCCCTTCCCAGGATCCTAGTCTTTCTTTGTTTGAAAATTGCATTTTAGAGAAAGTCTGGCCCAGGGTCATGCAATCTGCTTTGTCCTACAGGCCTATTTGTTTTCTTTTAATATTTATAAGATATGTGCATACGTGTATGCCTGCATGAGTTCATGTGCACCATGTGCATGTGTGAGCTGGCAGTGGCCAGAAGAGGGCATCAGATTTCCTAGAACTGGAATTACAGATGGGTGTGAGCTGCCCTGTGGGTTGAACTCAGAGCCCCTGGGAGAGTGGCCAGTGCTCTAACCACTGAGCACCTCTCCACCCCCACACAGCCCTATCTGAAGCAAGCATATGAGCACATGACTCACAATTCTGTTTGTTTGGTTGGTTTTTTAACATTATTATGTTTTTATTTACTTTGTGTGTGTGGAGGAGCATGTATGTGGACAAGTGCCACCACATGTGTGTGGCAGTCAGATGACAACCTACAGGAGTCAGTTCCTCCCTTTTTAAAGATATCATGCAAAGGATACAAATAGAGGTTTTGCTATACACACATATGTATGTTCATGTCCACCTCCTTGCTGACCGCAGCTCTCTTTGGCATGACACTTTGCAGTTAGGCTAAGCCTAGGTCAGCCTGGAAGAGCCACCTGGCTCTCTACCTCCCCAGTGCTGGGGTTACAAGCGTGAATCCCCACATGGGTTCTGGGAATTGAACTCCAGTCCTCACACTTGCGAGTCCACACACATTTGCCAATTCAGTCATCCCCAAGCTCCTACAAATACAAGTTGTTTTTGTTTTGTTTTGTTTTGTTTTGTTTTTGAGACAGGGTTTCTCTGTGTAGCCCTGACTGGCCTGGAACTCACTCTGTAGACCAGACTGGCCTCGAACTCAGAAATCCACCTGCCTCTGCCTCCCAAGTGCTGGGATTAAAGGCGTGCGCCACCACTGCCCGGCCAAATACAAGTTTTAAATGATCAAATCTTGAAGTAAAGTGAGCAGATCGCCTTGACCACATCCGCTGTAGGGAGTGGTGCCCGGGACGCCTGGAGCTCACACCTCAGGAAGCATCGCCAGGTGCGAGGACCACACAGCTGAGCCCTTGCTGCAGGCTTCGTGGGTGCTGGGGGAGAGTGGAATGATAGTGCTGGATTGTGCCTTACGGCTGTCATTTTACCTTTTTCAGACTAATATTATCATCTGCAAACGGTCCCTTCCACAATTAAACAATGCACCCCTAGGTGCCTGGCAATCGGCAGGTGCTGGTGGCGACAGGATTGCTCCCTGACATTTGAGTCAGCGTTTAAGCCCAGTTGAGACCTTCTAAGGGTATTTCTGACAGAAGGGAACCAAATGGGTGAAATTCAAAGGCAAGTGGGTTACCACGGGGAACCAGAAATTCTAAAGCCAGTAAGGGCCAGTATTCACCACAGCCCACAGGGGGCGCTAGGATTCAGCACATCTACTGTCTTTTGTGAACCTAATAGGCCTTTTACACTTGAGAATTTTACAAAGCAACTGTGTAACTGTACTCAGAGTAAGGGGCACGTCTGGGATAATTGGCTGTCCCTGCCAAATGTGACTGGGGGAAAGCTTCACTTCTTGCGTTAGTCTCTCCATGTTGTCTGGAAGTCTGATAATGAACAGAATTCTAGCAATGATTAAAAAAGAAGAAGAAATATCTTTTTCAAGAAGATAAAATGGAAAATGTACCCACAAAACAGCAGAGAATACCAGTCATTAAATAGTTTGAAATATAATCCTAGCATTCAGGAGGCAAGAGATGGCTGTGAATTCGAGTCCAGGCTCAGGTATGTAGTAGTTCCAAGCCAGCCTCGCTACAGAGTGAGACTCCATCTCAAAAAAACAAAATTAATGATGATGACTATAAATAAGACAACTAAATTAATTAGGGTTTTCCTTTTCTTTCTGTCTTCCTTTCTCTTTTTAATTTAAGACAAGTTAGCCTCAAACTTACTGCATAGCTAAGGATGACCTTGAATTAATTAATGAGTTAATTAATTTATTTATTTTTATATTTTGTTTTGTTTGTTTATTTTTTGAGACAAGTCTCTCTACATAACCCTTGGCTGTCCTGGAACCCGATCTGTAGACCAGGCTGGCTTCCTGCTCAGAGATCCACCTGCCTGTGCCTCCCAGTGCTGGCATGAAAGGGGTGTGCCACAACACTGAATTTTTACATGATGTTGGGTCTCAAACCCAGGCTTTCATTCACACTTGGTCAGCACTCCACTAACTGAGTTGCCCTCAGCCCTTTTTAATTCCCAAAAGAGTAGGAGGTAGTACAATTTCTTTTTTTTGGGGGGGGGGGGAGACAAGGTTTCTCTGTATAGCTCTGGCTGTCCTGGAACTCAGAAACCTGCCTGCCTCTGCCTCCCGAGTGCTGGTATTAAAGGCGTGCGCCACCACTGCCCGGTGGTAGTACAATTTTTAAACTGATATTCAAACTAATTTTTTGGAAGAAAAAAAAAAGCACATTCAAATTGGGGCTAAATGGAGGGCAAAATGATTGGGGTTGAGTTTTAAGCAAACTGATCACAAAGGGATTTGAACAATAGGGAGATGAACTTGAAGAAGACTGACCAGGCCTCAGCCAGCCTCTCCACAGTGGACGCAAGGCCACGGAGGGCAGCTTCCCCACTCCACATACCAAGAGCTCTGCAGAGGGCAGAGGTGGTGGCTGGACAGGGGGACACAATGGTGACGGCAGTAACCAGCACCCTAACATAGCTGCTTTTGTGGAGAAAGCTGGGGGGGGGATGTGTCCCAATGGGGAGACAAAGTCTTCAGCCGTGGCAGCCCCTAGCAGGCTGCTGGAACGGGTGGCTGGAAAAGGGAAGGAGGGAGAGAGAGAAAGAGAGACAGCCCGCCGGAGCCTGTGAGAGAGCCCGGGACACAGCCAGTTCACCAGACAGGAGGAGGAGGAAGAGGAGGAAGAAGAGGAGGAGGGGAAGGAGGACAAGGAGTAGGAAGAGGAGGAGGAGGAAGAGGAGGAGGAGGGAGAGATACTTACTTGTCGGTTTATCCGAATCTTAATGATTCCAGTGAGGGAACAGAACAAAGCAAAAGAGACAGATGTTAGGCCAGAGGTGAGTGGAGGTGGGCAGGGCACAGGAAAGGCCAGAAAGGGTGAGTGAGCTGGCAGGCAGAACAGAGACAGGTGGCCAGAGAGAGGGAGGGATGGGCATGTCCCTGCCAGGGCCCCCGAGAGAAACCAACCAGGTGGAACCCCAATGAGAAAGGTCCACTGTCCCCACACCGCCCAAGCCTGTGAGGCCAGGCTTGGCTCTTACCCCAGGCAAGGAACAGGATGGGAGGCAGGGAGAAGGCAAAGGGTTCTGGGAAACAATTGAACTGGTGGCGAGTTCAATTCCAGGAGGAAGACAGAAGAGAGGAGAGATGTCTCCAGAGATCCTGATGACCTCAGCCCTGGTAAACCGTGGCTTCCTCCCTGACCTTTGACTTCCCTGTTCATACCTGAGCATCCCTCCCCTTCCTCTGCGACCACACTGCCCTGGCTTTGCCACTAACTGGCTATGTGACACTTTTCTTCCTGCCTATGAGCTCCCAGCTAATCTGAAATGAATTTCCTTGCATGTTTCCTTCAGTGTTAATCTGTTTCCCCTACTGGAATCTATGTATCATTAAAAAAAGAAAAAAGTAATGGTCACATAGTCTCATCTCTGGCCCTGGTGCCCAGCTACTCAGAAGAATGCATTTCCTTCACAATTAAAGGATGTTCTCTCAATTTCAGCTTGCTACATGGAATGCAGTCAAGGCCCTGGGCCTTGCCCAGTTCCCATCCACACCCAGATCCACCCCTGGGAAACCTGCCCTCTCTTGGTCCCTCCCCTCAGGCCAGCCACATCCAATGTCAGGACAGTCAGACGGTTAGCAGCGGAGACTGAGGGGACAGCCAAGTTGGGGCTTGAGTCTTTTCTTTATCACTCTAACTGTGTGACCTAGAACTGGTAGCTTCACCTCTCTGAGCTCCAGCTTCCTCTCCTGTAAGTCGAGGTCATGCAATAGAGGGTGATAAGGTTCTATGAAATGTGAGAATGCACGTAAAGTGTTTTATCACTGTGCCTGGCATACAATGTGTGCTCAGTAAAAAACACCTCGCTATGTGTGGAGGGCCACTGTAATCAAGCCAAACACTTTGACAGCTTCCTGATAGCCCTGGGAGCTGACACCCAAGGCCTTTACCATCTAGCCCTGCATAACCTCTTCAGCTTCACTATGGAAACCATGAGAATCCCTCCTCCAATCTCTCAGCCCCCTGCTGAGGCAGGTCCTCCCATCCCTCAGCCTCCCTGTCTGCCCCCAGCTCTTGTTCTACCTCCCCATGGGTGAGCACAGCCCTCAGGATGCTTTCCTGCAGGCCGACACCCATCTTCAGCTCCCCACCTCTGAGTTCCCTGGTACCAAACACAACTCAGCCATTCAGATCCTCATTTATTCTCTGGTAGGTTTCTGCCCTGCCTAGCCTGGCGGGGACAGGGACAGATAAGCAGAAAGAGCAGGGTCAGGCACTCACGTCTATGTAGTTGGCAGAGATGTAGTCGGCATCAGGGTCTCCCAGCATCGGGTGTAGTTTCACGTGGTGTCGATCATCTGTGAACAGAGTAGCAGAGCATGCTGTGCCATGCAGCCTGCAGGAGCTCTCCTGGAGACTAGGGCAAATGTCAAGTAGGAATGCCAGGGGACCGTTATAAGGGCTCAGAGCTGACCAATGAACTCTGAGCAACATGAGGATGGGCCAAGGGTTAGAGTCTGGGTATGGAGTTGAGGAATGCAAGCAGCAGTTAGCTAGGATCTCAACCTCCCAAACTTGTTTCCTCATCTCTAAGATACTATGCTGCCATGCACTGTACAGTCATCACAACAGCCAGGGCTCTATGTCTCAGAGGACAAGACTACACGGAGCATGCGCTGGCCACGCTCCCCCTTCCTCACTTCCTCCGGTCGTTGTGAGTTCTGGCCCCTTTCCTGGAACTCACAGGCAGATACTGGCTCCTGTCGGCTGCCCTTGAGCTTGTCTTTCTTCTTGGTGGCGTCCCAGCCTTCAAAGAAACTCTGCCAAAGGGAAAGTGGTAGTTAGTGGGAGAGAGAGACTCCAAGACTCTCAGAATCCCTCCCCACAAGGGGAATGATGAAGGCAGAGTGGGGGTGGGACACCATAAGGGCCAGGTATGTATTGGGGGAAGGGAAAGATGAGCCAAAGGGAGGTCAGAGTTCACAGAGGTTAGGATACAGAACCCTGAGTTTGAACTGGGAAGAGAGGAAAGATTAAACCATCAAGAGATTAAGTTAAAGTGGAGGTAGTGGTGGTATCCAGACCAGGGTGGCTGCAATCCAATCAGATGAGGTCAGATTGGGTTTAGGTCAAGGTCAGCATTGATGTGGCTCCAACCAGAGACAGGGGAAGACTGATTGGTGTGGAGATGAGACAGAACAGTGAACAGCCAGACTGTCTGAGCTTGAAGTAGAGGTCAGAGTCAAGGTCAGCGTGTTAGGTTGCCTTAGGGACTGTCATGGTTCGGGTCCAGCCAGAGCTGGCCTGAGAGTTTCCTCCACAGTGAGAAGAGCGGGCCATGCCCACCTCATACTCCTGCTTGAAGCCATAGCCCTCGGCTGTCTTCATCTGGTTGATGTGCTGCAGAAGATCAGCCACGCGGACCGCAGGGTGGAGCTGCCCTGTGTGATACGGGGAGCCCTTCCGACCGCACGGGCGCCGAGGAGAACCCCCCAGGAGGCTGCTGGCCTCAGTGACACCACTGCTTCGCTGGTCTCCTGCAGGAAGGGAAAAGGGCTCTCACATAGATGCATACTCAGGCTGGAGGCCCCTACAGCCAGGGAGCACAACCCAGAGTCAAGCTTAGCAAGGCCACCCGATGAGCACCTGCAAGTATTTCCCTTCTGCATGTTAGGTTTCCCATCTACAAAATAAGCAGGTCAACTGAGGTGACCCTATGGGGTCACCTAGGGTCCTCGTGGCTCCATCACCCAGTGATCCCATGACAAGGTCACACCACCCTGCCAGGTTTCAGTGTTCAAACTACACAGGCAGTATTCACAGAGCCCTGGATACGCCATCCCCCCCCCCCCCAAGGAACAATCTGGAACATTGGCAACTCCCAGCAATTACCCCCATTCAAAGATGAGCAATGCAAAATTAGCTTGCGCAGCCACCCCTCCACCAACAATGCCAGGCACCTGAATAGAGGGTTTCTCCTGAGCCAACATTTCTATTGTCAGCCAAGGCAGTGGCCCAGACAAGGGGGCTTCACAGGCCCCAGACCCTGCCAGACAGACACACTCCCTCTCTAGCACTTAGAATTAGCATCCCTAAGAGCATCCTACCCTGGTTCGGGAGCTCAGGTCTAAGGCTGAGGAAAGCAGCCATTGCTTCTCCTACCTGGAGCTTCCCTCACCGTGTGTCTCCTATCTCCTCTCAGCAAGGGCTACATGGCTGACTAGAGACCTGTCCTTCATATTTCTCACTGGTCTGGCCTGGCAGGGACTATGAAGAGATCTCTAGTGGGGGCCTGTTCTTCCCTCCCTGGGCCTCCCGCATGCAGACCCCTCAGTACCCTTCCTCTCCTAGCCTTTATGCCCCAAGAACTCATACATATCTTCCATGTCTCAACCAAAATGACCCCTGGAGGCCTTCTCCAGTGTGAACCTATGCTTCCCCTTAGAGGCTCACAGAGAGAAGAAATGCAAGGTGCCCAGACCACTCCCCAGAGCCCCGACCGATCAGGGAGGCCACCTCTCGGCGTCTTACGCCAATGTTTGCAAACTGCTTCCAGGTAGGGCTTCAAGGCCATGGCAGGGTCTTCCTACTTCGCCACACTCCTCTCAGCAGCCTTAGTCCTAAAGAGTGTCCAGTTTAACAGAGAAAAACTGCCTCCTGTGTGCGATCCCGAGCTCGGGTGGCTGACAGCTAAAGAACTGGTCAGTTACCAGTTCATCATGTAGTCAGATGCTCCACACCCTTAATCATACAGACAGGGAAGCTGAGATCCAAAGAGGGAAGACAAGATTCATGACATAGTGGGTAAGAATAGTAAATATGCAAGATGCATGTGCACACACAAACACATGCGTGCACACACACATACACTCGCACACTTCATGGTCATACACACATACATGCACATGCATACATGGACACTTCCACACAAGTGGACACATGTGAGTGCTTACACACATGTGTACATGCATGTGTGAACACTTACACATACACTTGCAGGCTTACATGAACATACAACTGCACATATGAACAGTTATATACACACGAGCACACAAGTTAGATACAGAGAGGAGGGGATCTGTAGTTAAAGGTCTCTGTCCATTTCTGATGTAAATAAAAATAAGTAGGTGTCTTCCCTGTAAGGCCTCTCAGGACTTCCAGCATGTGTGCATTTGAAATATTCAAGAGATGAATGGGAGGAAGGCCGCTTCATGTCTCTCACCAGGCAGGGCTCTTTGTGTTTTATAAAACACCCTCAGGGGGCCGCAGTACAGACGGACAGAGGCTCTGGAGTTGGGCAGACCTCAGATGAAACCCCATTTCTGCATATGACCTTGAGAATGCTGCTTAGTCTGTCTGAACTTCCACTTCTCCATGTCAAATTAAGTAAAAACTGATTCTGCTCAACATGGCGGTGTAAATGTTAAACAAGACACCATATAAGAGGCATTTAGAGCCTGGCACCAGGCACCGCCACCCACGGCAACTGCTGGCATTGTTAGCTGTTTCCAGGAAAGGGAGTCCCTGAGTTCCCCAAAAGTCAGGGCAGCTGACTGAACACCTGGTCCTTCTCCGTTGTAAGACACTGGTCCAGCCTGCAAAGTCGGTTCCAGGAAGCTGCCACAACGACACAAGTAGACAACATACAATACTTCAAGAAGGGTTTCTGGGACTGGGGAGATGGCTCAGTCAGCAAAGCACTTACTTCACAAATCATGTGGATCTGAGTTCAATCCCCAGCACTCAAGCAAAAAATGTCATGCACTATGAGACAGAGACAGTGGGATCCCTGGAATCTCAGTGGTCACACAGTCCAGCCTAATGGTGAACTACAGGGTCGTCAACATATCTCTCAGGAAGTGAGTAATAAGAAGACACCTGATGTCAATTTCCGGCTTTCAAATGCAAATACACAAAAGATTTCTGCTGAACTCAGGCCACTGAGGAGACTGAGAGCTCAGGGGGTTATTGTGGACACAGAGCCAGTGGCTCACTAAGTGATCACCAGGTAGGAAGAGACTCAAACAAGAGTGACAGGAGATTGACAGCTCATCCACAGAGCCCAGCGGGTCCACATGATCAGCAGGCACATAGGTGTAGTCCATTTCTGAAGACCAAGGGCCAGGCTGAAACTTTGATGTGAAGCCAAAGCTGAATCCTTACAGCCGAGCCCTAGAACAATGCAAGATATTCTACAAATGGGAAGGACCACCAGGAAGGATGCGGTCCTTGCCATGACCTGGCTTCCGGGGCTCGGAGAAGCCAGGTCCCCATTCTCTCTGCTGTGGGATTAGAGAAGCACTTCCCACCCCATCCCAAGCTCACCCACAGCAGGTTAACTATTACCCAGGGACTGGGGAGAGGGCTCATTGGGAAAGTGCCTGCCTTGGGGGCTTGATCCCCACATAAAAAGCCGGACATGAAAATGTATCCCTATATACCCAGTGCTGGGAGTGGGATGGGGTGGAAACAGGCTGGGGTCCTGGTGAGGAGGAAGAGGGAGCAAAGCCAGCATGGGCAGGCAACACCTCTGCTTCTGGTGGCCTGGTGTGCACCGTTCTTCTCCACTGTACCTTTCTCACACGGAGAGACTAAAACCAATGAAACAGGCAAAATAAACCATCCCTCCTGAAGCTACTTTTATAAGGGCCCTGAGAAGATCTACTAGATAAATGTGGTTTTCTGTTGTAAAGCAAAATTGAGTCTCTGATGTCTGGAAAAGACAAGAAAGGGGAGGCTGTTTCCAACAGACGGCAAGTAGACGTAGCTCGAGGGTTCTAAGCCTCAGCTCCAGCCTCCAAGGCTTTCCAGATGTTGTAACCTGGAGTCACTGGAAGGGAAAGGCCACCCTGGGCTACACAAGGACTCTGAGGCCAGCCTGGGCTACCTGAGACCTGTCTCACAGACGAATAAACAAGCAAGCAAAAAAATGAAGAAAAGGAGGTTCAGAGAGGGGAAATCATTTGCCCGGGTCACATAGTCAGGGGTAGTAGAGCCATGATTTGGGCATACGTCTTTCTGAATGGTCAGAATTTGTGTGTGCTGCATGGAGCTGGGGGTGGGGCTACCTCAAAGTTCTTGTATAATCAAGGGTGATTCCTCCCTTCCCCCATCCAAATGCTACAGGGGCTACAGGAGGAGTCAGCACGCCCTGTGTATGAAATGCTCTACGCAGAGCTTCCTTCACGTCAGGGGGGCCCTTTGCCCCTGGGCCACATCCACAGCCAGCCCTCCTTTTTCCTCTTTTTTGAAACATGAAGGCTGATAATCACCACGAAGCAATGTAAAAGGGTGAGAGTTCACAGAGGCAGGAGACAAACAGAAAATGGGTGTACACCAGGCTTGGAAACACACATGAAACAGATGAAGTCCCTGATAATGGAATGCCAAGTGCGGTACCATCAGAAGTATGCGAGACACTTTTATAGATATATAGAATAATCAAGAGTGACTCAAACACAGCCAGTCTGAAGGTTTTGCTGTCCATGGATTTTACCTCTTGGGCTGGGAAGATGGCTCTGTGGGTCAAGGTGCACATCACCAAGTCTGCCGACCTGAATTCAGTTCTCAGGACCCACATAGTAAAAGGAAAGACCCATCTTATGAGTTATCTGCTGACCCCCACACATATATACAGCAGCACTCATGGGCCCACACACATATGCACAGACACATGTATACAGAAAATGTGATGTAGTTACAACTTCTTAAAACTCTTGATAGCACTTCCTGGTCTCCAACCCCACATGATAGCTGCCCTGATCCCAATTTCCCAGGGTCCCTAGGAGAGGAGCTCCACTTTGCCCAGCCATCCCTCTGCCCATCCCCTGCCCCTTTCCAATGACCCTCAGAAGCAAGGCCTGTGTCCACACCAACACCTTTTTTAAAGAGGCTTAAGGGTCTTTACTTATTTACTTCAGTTGATATGAGACAGGGTTTCTCTATGTAGTCCTGGCTGCGCTGGAACTCACTATGTAGACCAAGCTGGACTCAAATTCACAAAGATCTGCCTGCCTCTGCCTCCAGAGTGCCAAAATTAAAGACTTGCGACACTACACGCACGGTAGATCTATTTTTAAAAGAAAATTTAAATCTTCCCATGAAGAAAACAATAGGCAAACTTTGCAGCAGTGGCTTGCTCACCCAAACCTTCCATGATAAAGTCCGGATACCAAAACCAGACAGGAAACGTACAAAGCAGACCCATTTGCAGGAAGAACCCACCCAGGAAGACCACTTGACGATCTTGAACAACAAGTACTGAATATTAGAAAATGTAAAAATGCCACTCACTTCATTAACACACAAAACAAAAGCCACAGCCATTGCAGTAAGTTCGGAGAAAGGGCCTGATGAGTCTAGTGAATGTTTAGTCTAAAAAACCCACTTAGCATGCTGAAAACTGAAGGGAACTGTCACCCTGACAAGACATTTTGACCCCCGAACCCTCAGCAAACTATTCTCCATGTTTAAATGTTGGAAGCATCTTTTTAAGGCCAAGAGAACAAGGCAAAGATTCCTGCTATAAGACCTTCCACTCAGTATACTTCAGGTGCCGACTGGAGAGATCCAGAAAATCACGGGAAGAGCAGTGGTTCTCAACCCCTACATTTCGACCCCCTTGGGGTGGCATATCAGATATCCCACTTATCAGACATTTACATTATGATTCAAAACAGTAGCAAAAAGTACAGTCATGAAGTAGGAACGAACTTATTTTCTGGTTGGGGGTCAGCACAGCATGAGGATGTATTAAAGGGTCACAGCATTAGGAAGGGCGAGAACCACTGGTCTAGAAGAAACCAAAGTTCTGGTGTCTCCAAATGGTTAGACTACATTGGGAAACCTGAGAGATTCTACAGATACATTAAAACTAAGAAGAAAACCTATGAAAGAGTATGAATGTAAGATCAAGTCACATATCAAAATCTCAACCCCAAGCCAGGAAGGTGTTAGTGCATGCCATTAATCCCAGAAGTCTGGAGGTAGAGGCAGGAGGATCTGTGTGTGTTGAAAGCCAAGCCGGTCTACAAAGTGAGTTCCAGGATAGCCAGGAATACATCCTATCTCCAAAAGAGAAAGAGAAAAAAGAAATGATGGAGAGAGGGAGGGAAGGAGGTATTTTAAAGTGCACTGTGTGCAATAGCAGTTAAAAACAAGATCAGTAAAGTGGATCTGCAGGTAAAGGGTGCTTGCTGCTAAACCTGATGACGACCTGAGTTCAATTCCTGGGACCTGCAAAATAGAAGGAAAGAACTGACTGCCAAAAGTTGTCCTCTGACCTACACACACACACACACACACACACACACAGAGAGAGAGAGAGAGAGAGAAAGAGAGAGAGAGAGAGAGAGAGAGAGAGAGAGAGAGAGAGAGAGAGAGAGTAAATAAATAAGCAAACAAACTAATAATGTAATGTAATGTTAAATGCTTAGGTCAGAGCCCTAAAGATTGTACAAGTTAGTGGTAAAATGCTATGCTTAGCATGCACCAAACCCTGGGTTCAATCCTCAGCAGCAAAAAGTAAGGGCCCTGAAGATGTAGTTCACCAGAGAAGTACAAGACCTTATGGAGAAATATGCTTTCAGGCATGGAAGATGTAAATAAGGTGATATGGGTCATGTTCATATACAGCGTTCATGAGAGGAAAGATGGTGTCTTAAAAATGCCCCATAGTGGGGCTGGCGAGATGGCTCAGCGGGTAAAAGCACTGACTGTTCTTCCGAAGGTCCTGAGTTCAAATTCCAGCAACCACATACCACCTGAACCACATACCAACCCACTACCGTTCACAACCACCTGAAATGAGAACTGATGCCCTCTTCTGGTGCTGTCTGAAGACAGCTACAGTGTACTTATGTATAATAAATAAATAAATCTTTTTTAAAAAATGACCCATAGATTTGATATGAAGCCACTTGAAAATACAATTCTAAAATTTGTAACAAAGAGATTGAAGACATGAAGAGCAAAGGGAGTGGGTGTGTCTCAGACACCAAGACAGCTGTGAGTATACTGTGATTTCAGCCCAGGAACCAGAAAACTGATCTAATAAAAGAGAGCCAGAAACTAATCCACACATCACGGAATGTGAAAGCCTGACAGGGACCACTCGGTAAGTCAGTACAGAGTGAGGGGCCCGCGAGCTAGCTCAGCAGGGAAAGGTGCTTGCCACACCAACCTGGTGAACCCAAGTTTGACCCCCAAACCCACCTAAATGCAAACTCTGAGAAGTTGTCCTCTGGCCTCCATATGTTCGCAGTGGTGCAAGCTTCCCGTGCCCCCTCCTCTACCCCACATTACAGACGCAGAAAATAAATCAAAACAAAATTTTCATGAAGAAAATGATACAGGAGCTGCTCATTATCCCTGTGGATAAAAGAAAGCCCTTAATTCACACCACACACAAAAATAGATTCCAGGGAAAGATTTAAATATGAATTGGAAGATATGAAGTTTGAGGGGACAAAGGGGTTTTAAAAATTGGTTAAAGATGCATGCATGCCTCTGTGTGTATGTGTGTGTGTGTGTGTGTGTGTGTGTATGTGTGTGTGTATGTGTGTGTGTGTGTGTGTGTGTCCTGTGGGCGAGGCTGTGGGCGGGGCTGTGGGTGGGGACATGTGTATGAGAAGGCACCAGTGGACATGCATATGGAAGACAGAGAGGCCAATGTTGGGTGTCTTCCTTTATCACTTTCCACCTTATTTTTCAAGTCTCTTTCTGGACCTAGAGCTCACCACTTAGGCTCTGCTAGCTGGCCAGTAAGCACCAGTGACCCTCATGTACCTGGTCTTTAATGGCTGAGCCATCTCTCCAACCTTTGCCTGGCCTTTTAAAGGCAAGTTCTGGGGCTTGAACTCGGGTCCTCATGCTTGTGCGGCAAGCACTTTATGGACAGAGTCATATTTCCAGCCCCTGTGAGAAAGTCTAAGGAAACACAGGCAGCAGAAGTCACAGAAGAAATGACTGACAAATGTGAGGACATAAAAAATAAAGACTTTCCTATTCCTCTAAGATGCTATAAATAACGGGCTACAAACTGGGAACCGATATTTGCAATTCATATGTAGCGAATGATTATTATCCTGAATATATAAAGAACTCCTAAAAACCACTAAGAAAGCAACCAAAAAAAGAAAGAAAAAAAAAAACTAACAGAAAATGAGGTGAAAGATGTGCAGGCATTTCACAGAAGAAGAGGCCTGAATGCCAATCATGACTGGAAAATGTATTCAGCCTCATTAGCACTGGGAGAAATGCAAATGGGAACTATAGAAAATCACCCTTCCATACAAACCAGTCCCACAATGGGAAGGAGGCTGGCGGATTTTAATCCTCATGTACAGCAACAGAGTCTTTCACACCAGAAGGGGCGAAGCAAACTGTTTTGGGATCCACCTAGCCCTGTCTGACGACGTTGAAGGAACATGGGCTTCAGCATGCAGTGAGCCTACTCCTGGGCTCCCACAGGAAGGCGTGTCTAAAGACCTGTGCAACAGCTCTCAGCGGCCTCACTGTGGGAGCAGGAAACCTGAAGCCCAACAAATGAATGTCACAAGGAACACAACTGTGCCATAGTCACACAGTGGAAAACTATACCTCAGACAACAGTTAACGAACCATCGCCAAATCAGACGTCTACATGAGCAAATTTGAAAACATGGCATTGGCTCCCAAGAATAGAGATTGGGTTCCTTCTTAGAAAGCTAGAAAAATGAGTAAAATTATACACTGTGCTCTTTGGTGAATATGTACGTGTGGTATCACTGGCCTTTAAAGGCCAGATAGAAGGATGGCTAGACTGGAGAGATGGCGCAGATGTCAAGAGCTCACTGCTCTTTTGGTGGCGGTATTTTGTTTTTGGCAGGGGTCCTGAGGTTTGAACCCAGGGCCGCCTATGAGCTAGGTAAGAGCTCTGCACTGTACTCCCTCCTAGCATGAGAACAGGCTGCTTTAGCAGAGGACCCCTTACCGTTCCCAGCTCCCACACCAATTCCCAGGGTTCCATTGCCCCCTACTGTCCTTCGTAGGTACTGCAACCACAGGATGCACATACACACATATAGGCAGACACACATAAAATAAAAATAAATACAACTTTTAAGAAAAAAGACCAGATAATTGTGAATACAAATTTCAGGGGAGTCTTTATACGAGAGGGTGGCAGGGGGTTGCTGGAAGCAAAGTCAAAGTCCCATGGTTCACTGGTACTCGGTACAGTTACAACTTCAGGCATCAAGAGGATTTTGGTGGCATTCCCTATTTCCTTTTGTGTAAATAAACACTAAATAAAGTAAAAAGATGGAAAATTAAAGCAGTTATCAGCTGAATCACTTTGCTCTGGCAATCAGGACACATGGCACCAAGGGATTTACAAATGCTATCTCATTTGGACATCATAGCGGCCCTGTGGGGAACTGGTTGACCAGCAATGCTGACCTTCTTCCCATTTCATAAGTGGAGAAACAGACGTCTAAAGAGCCTAATAAAGCAACTTGCCCCAGGTCACACACATAGCCTTATAAAGAAGAGATTCCAGAGGCCAGTCAGGTCTGCTTGACTACGGGTGGGTTGTCTCCACACCTTGCCCCCAGCTACTAGATCCCAATCTAGCAAACAGTAGGTGCCCAATAAGAGGCAAAGGTGTGCCCATCACCTTCACTTTTGCTCTCAGCCCCTCTAAGCACAGTGCCAACACATCCCACGTAGTCTCTGGATTTCTGGGCCAGTGTTGATACACAGGAGGTAGGATGGCCTTGCCAGGACTCTGTCCTATGACCCGTGAGCCTGGGGCTTGGGAGGGCCAGTACTTACCCCGAGGACTATAGCCAGGAGCGTCCATAAAGGACAGGCCCAGCCGCTCATCCTCCTGCAGAGTACTCTGATCCGTGAAGCTGCGGTCCACGGCGCTCATCATGTGAGTCTTCTCCTGGCGGTAGTTGACCGTGGCTTTCGTCATGTTCACTGGCTTCCTGCAGAAGGGGACAACTGTACTGGGGGTGGGGCCCACAGCACCCAGAGGTAGGAAGGAAGGCCCAGCTCTGAGAGCCTTGGAATCAGGAAGTCTACAGCATTGCAAATGCATCTTTAGATGTGGAAGGGCGACAGCTTATATTCTTCACTCACCAGCCCGTGGCAGGCAATAGCAGCCATGAGCAGGGACCTTGTTTCCGACCCCTCCTGCCTCCAAGGTCTCAGGAGACAGTCATTCACTCAGCCTAATTAGGTGCCACTACAGAGCCACCATACACAAACCGGAAGAAGATTAACCCACAGAGCCCCAAGTATCTGTCCCCCACAGGATCCCTGCCTGGGAGCTCGCTCTATCATACCGGGCCTTCTGCTCTGCCAGCTCAGGGGCCTCCCAGGGAGCACCCACTGTGGAACCCTGTCGCCTGGCTGTCCAGCAAATGAGTGCAGTGGGCGGAACAGAGAGCTTGAGACCCTTCCTAGGTGGAAACCTCAGGCTGTGATCCCCGGGGCACTTGGGGGAAGATAAAAGGCAGAGAACACAGCTGTGCCTCTCGGTGGCTGAAAGGGCAAGAGGCCCACATGAAAATGACCTGGGACCCATATGGAGCCTGAGAAGACCCTGCCAAGCTGGCTGAACAGTGAGACCCAAGAGAAGCCTTCAGTGAGCGGGTACTGGCCTAGAAGGCCGTCTCCAGTGGTGCACCGCAAGGCTCTACTCCAAGCCAGGGGCTGTCAGCCTCCTTGGAAAAATTACAAAATCAAACCCATCAGTTCCATAGGAGACAGAGCACGGGGAGCGGGGGTGTGGGGGGGTAGACACCTGACTCCAGTGGCCTCCGGCCGATCCCAGTGTGAGAGGAGGCAGATGGAATTTAATGCACACACTCAAAAGTTCTGAATTTAGGCTCAAAAATTATCTGCACAAAATCACAGGAGGGGAAACAGCCGTGTCAGCAATTCCTTAGAGTGAAGGGAGGAAAACTGGGGGCTGGTGATGGGAAACCAGCAGGGTGGGGGGACAGGTTCAGGAAGCTGGGGGGTGGGGTGAACCTCAGTGAAGAGGGGTCACAGAAGCCCAGAAAGGTGCTGTGAGCTGCAGGGTAGCTGAGGAGAAATCCAGCACCAGCTAGCTCTAGAGGTAGTGCTGTGGCAGAGTAGTAATACCAGGAGGGAGAATGGGCCATGGAAAGAGGCCGACACTGACAAAGCCAGAGGAGGAGAGGGTGGTGGGGAGGGCAGGCCCCGGGAGCCTGGGGCAGTCAGAACTACTCACGGGTAGTAAGAGTAGGCATAGCGGTCCCTCCTGGCAGCGTGCAAAGAGAAACAGCAATGTTACCAGGCTTCCCTCCCAGGAGGAAGGGACCCCACAGCTCAAGGGGCCATCCCCAGTCTAAAGGCTGACCAGATGTAGTCACCATAAGCTCGGGCTAAAAGCCCTTCCAGAATCTTCTCTAAGTGTGCTGCGGAGGTAGGAGAAGAGCCTGAGGGATGCACAGCTTTTGCAGCCACACATACATGTGCAGAGACAAACACACGCACACACATGTACGCTCACACATAACCAGATACACTCCACAGATAGATTCACACACACACTCATACACAGGATCACACTGGCACACACAGACACATACATTCAAACATTCAATGGCACTTTCCCACATCCATACCTGCTACCCTCAGACTCTTCCCTGCAGCCTCCACAGCCCCTGGGCAGGCAGCCCCAAGCATACACTTCAGCCTAGGAAGGAGACTGGCTAAGGACAAGGAGAGGCAGGGTGAAGAAACCCCCGCAGGACACCTAGGCAAGCCTAGGTCTCACTCTTCCCACTCTGACTGACCCTGACTATGGGGCTCATTAAGGAACTAGGCCACCCTCTCACTGGATACCCAACGCATGTATGAAAAGTTTCACATTGAATTAAGATTGCAGGTTTTTGGTAAGAACACTTGCCTAGTGTGCTCAAGGCTCAGAACTTACTCTTCAGCACTGAAAAAAAAAATCCAATTTCACAGATGAGGACACTAAGTCACAGACTGTCATGGCAAAAGTCAGAGTCCCCTGTCTCAGGAGACTTGTCTCAGGACCCTGGCTCAGGAACTCCCTCCCAAGGCTCCATCAAGTCCAGGGGTTGGCACCATGCCCCCTACTCTGTCCATTACGTTTGCAACATAGGCTGTTCTGGAACCTCTCAGATCCTGCTCTGTTCCAACCCACCCCAAAATGCAAACAGGGGGACCCCTGAGGAGAGTGCTGGCTCCCCAAGTGTGGGACAGTGGGCAGTTCTGACAGCCGGAGTCCAGTAGAGCAGCCACCTGGGAACCCCGGAGACCCACTGAGCAAAGTAAATTTGTTCACAAGGGACGGTAGGAGTTCAGTGATAGCTCCTGAGATCAATGGCTCAGATTTCAGCCGAGACCCCTCACAGCTGCCCCTGCAGGAGATGTGTGCTCTATCAGGCAGACAATGCCTCAAGCACCCAACATTCTAGCTGGACCTTACACCCAGTCATCTGACCACAAGTCAGACATGCCACGCTCCATACAATAAAAGGGGTGGTTTGCCCCCTCCTCACTCTCTTTTCTCCCCTCTTGCTCTCTTCCTCTTCCTCTCATTCTCCCTCTCTTGCTCTCTCTCTCTTCTCTGCTCTTTGTTCTCTTCTCTTGCTTTTCTCCTCTCCTTTTTCTCTCTCTCTCTCTTCTCCTCTCCTTTCCTTCTCTCTACTCATCCAGCATATTCTATCCTTCCTACAATAAAATAACTCATTTATACATTGCCTCCTTTTTAACTAACGCGCTGTGCAGCAAACAGGTCAGTCCCGGGGAAGAAAGATAGACCCGGGCCTCAGCAGCAGGCCCCCTGCCACCAGGGAAAGAGAGAGCCTCAGCCAGGCCGCAGCCCAGGCCACCACACACACACACACACACACACACACACACACATACATGCCTGCCTATGGAACAACACCCAAGGACAGGACCAGAGGACACAGTGATAGGACACAGTGGAAAAAGCAAAGCACAGAGCGGGGGAAGAAAACGGTCTTAGAGGCATCAGAGATAGCCTGGACAGTACTGATACATGAGTGAGTGACTGTCTAATGGAGGTTCTCTCCTAGTGGCACCCTGACTACATCTGTGACCCACTTGTCCTGGCCAGAGGTTCTGTTTGCAAGGAGGAAGGATGAGATGCCACATGGCCCATTCTCTCCCCGCAGGGGAGATTCCTAGGAACTCAAACACACTCCAGCAGTCCCCCTGTAGAACAGCCTTCTATACCTGCACTCTACTTAGAGGACCCTCTCCAACCTCTGCTGGGCACAAATACAGAGACCTGCCATTGGCAGGGAGCCTCCAGGGAGGCCTCCCCATTTGTAGCGAGGCCTGAGTTCAGAGCAAGCCCTACTACCACTTCACCTAGTGACACGGGCAACTCACTTTAATTACAGCTCCTCCATCGGTGAAAAGGGAGCCAGGCCCACTGTTTGTCAGGATCCAAGAAGGAAATGTTCTAGGATAGATCCCAAGTGCCAGAACCTCGTCTGGCACATTCTGGGTACTCAATTGCTATCGCTCCTGGCACACAGTCATTCCTCATTAAGTGATCATTAAAAATACTGTGTCTCAAGACACTCTTCTGGGGCTTCAGAAGAAAAAGAAAACTCTGAGCCCGAGCCCAGGATAGGCCATCCCACACACACAGTCTCCATTCCACGGCACACCCTATCTCCGTGGCTGATGGCCCTAGCCAGCTTTCTGTCCCCCCTCCCCAGATTCTACTTATCTACTCCTGGCAGCCCAGAGAGCTTCTGCCAACCAGCCTGTGTGTGCCCAGCCTGGCAGCAGCAGGGGCTACAGAAGCCAGAGTCCAGATGGGGAAGGAGGAGGCTGGCTCTGCCTCTGGCTCCTAGGGTGACCTTGGGCGGGTCCACTGACACCTCTAGGGTTCAGTTAAGGTTCCTGAGCCACCATGGTCTGGACACACCTGGTGAGAATGAGGTTGTTAGCCTGTGGCTGCAGGCAGAGGGGTCTCCGGAGTTCCTACTCTGTGCAATGCCCTGTGCTCGGAGGTTGGGGGTGGGGTGGGGGTTGGTTTTGTTGCTTTGAGCTTTTGTCTTGTTTTGAAACAAGATCTCTCATAGCCCAGGCAACCCAGTATACAAGGATGGGTTGTCAGCAAGGATGACAAAGACTTGAACTTTTGATCCTCCCCCATCACCCCATCTCTGGAATGTCACATGTGTGACATCACTTCTGGTTTATCCCAGGCTGTGGACAGAACCCAGGGCTTCATGTGTGCTAGGGAAGCACTCTACACAGTGAGGGTGATCATCAGCTTTGACATGCTCTGTTGCTTTAAAACCGTTCTAAACACTACACCAGATGTCCTTCCACACTCCCTGGCAGCTCTCTCACTCGGGGGCTCTGGGCCTGCACAGTCAGTCAGGGCAGACACTCTGGCTAGAGGGCCAAGTCACAGTCAGGAGTCTCTACCCCTTCCTATTGGAACAGCCCCTAGAGGCAAAGGATGGCACTGCCTGCTTCTAGCACAGCTCCTTGGCACCTAGCAGAATATTCATTCCTGGAGAGTGGGACCTGGCACCAGCCAGACCTGTGCTCCAGCCACAACAATGCCCTTTGCTGAGTCTCTGACTTCCACAGGCCCAACGCCCAGGCTGGCAACCCTCCACATACTTTGCCACCAGACGAGCTGCTCTACCAACCCCAGCCATGTCTCCTCTGTGCCCAGCAGGCTTTCCAAGAGTAGGGGCCCCAGGTGGGTCAGGGCATTGGTCCCACTCACCCTTTACGGATGATGACAATGATGGCCCCCAGGAGGAGGATGAGGACGGCAAGGCCACCTGCACAGATGCCCAGGATGAGCCCCATCTCCTCTGATCTCTGGGACACTTCGAGGGGTCGCTTGCTCTCTTTGCACGCAGCTGGGGAGAACAAAGAAGACAGAGAAGCAAAGGGGCAAAGGCCACCTCAGGCTGGGATCTGAGAACCGAGGCCCCAAGCAGGCTGCACAAACATGCATGAGCAGAGGCCCAGCTCTGCATCCAGGCACTGCTCCACTGTTCAACCAGGGATGGATCTCCTAACCCCGCCTCTCAGCCGACAGCCCCGCCTTCATATTCCAGCTCGGCCTTCCTAGGGCCTCCTCCAGGATCTCCCCAGAAGTGGGGGCACCCTAGGCCTTCAGAACGACCCTCTGGCCCACCCGCCAGGTGATGTGAGTGGGTAAAGTATCTATGTCATAGATGATACGTCCCAGGATGTAACCAGCCACATCCCATGTCTAGAAGAGGGACTCACATCATAGTCTCCCTGTCTGTCTCCGTCTGTCTCTCCCCAGAACCAGGGACCAGTCACCATCACCCTCAAGTCACAAGACACAAGCTCAATGGCTTTCTCTCCACAGGCTGGTCCCTGTCTCTGTCAGAGTCCCTTCCATCACTATGGGAAGTGTAAAGGGTGGGAGAGACCGCCATTGAAATGGGTCAGGGTGGAAAGGAAGCCCTTCCTGACAACAGCCAGTCGCAGCTTTACGCTCTCGTAGTCCTGTGTGCTCCCTGAGCCCAGGGTGCCCTGGAGCTGTGTGGAGGAGAGGCTGGGCCTGGGCAGGGCTGAAGATCCCTAGTGGACTCACCTTTCCTGGCAATTCGGATGCAGTTCAGTCGGGTTTCCTGGAAGGACAGATAAAGGGACACAGAGACATAAAAGCCAAACGCACATGCCACGGATCCAAACCGCTTATACCGAGTTAGTCAGGGCTCACATGTCAGCTGCAAAGGGTTAACTAAGGGCACTCCATAGAGCTGTGCCTGAAGCCCAGTGAGATCAGAGGACACAACACAGCATCTGAAAGTGGGGTGAGGCCTCAGACACGAGGGCAGGAACTAGATTCTGGGGTCTGCTAAACAGTGAGAGAAGCCAGGGCTGGAACATTGAGAAGCCAGAGAGGAGGGCAGAGCTCAAGAAGGAGGAAGAGTCAGGGGGGAGGTGTGGCCTGGGTTAGAAGTGGGG
Organism: Mastomys coucha; assembly: GCF_008632895.1. Taxonomy (NCBI): domain Eukaryota; kingdom Metazoa; phylum Chordata; class Mammalia; order Rodentia; family Muridae; genus Mastomys; species Mastomys coucha. The sequence continues at coordinate 88,104,041 of NW_022196900.1, forward strand.
CCTGGGGTGGAGCCTGCGGTGGGGGTGGGGCCCGGGGTGGAG
>NW_022196900.1:88104322-88112307 GCF_008632895.1 Mastomys coucha
GGGTGGAGGTGGGGCCTGGACCTCTGGAGGTGGTCTTCTTCTGAAGAGGCATCTGAAAGAAGGCAGGTAAGGGGGCCTGGACAGCAGGAGTATATTGGGGCATCTGTGGGAAGATGCCTTGGACCAGGAAGGTAAGGCTCAAGGAAAGGGGATTAAGCCTACAGAGTAGTCTAGGACCAGGCTTCAGGCATTAGTGATAGGTCTCCCCAAAGGTTCCCCAACCTACCACCCACTACCCCAGCCTACACCACCAGGACCCAGCCGGCCGGTCCCTCACCCCTTTCAGGTGGCTTGCTGCCTGGAAATAGATGAGGTAGGCCTTCCTGGGCTCAAGCGGTGGATTCCAGAAGCCACGATAGGTCTGGTTGTCACCCACAGTGAAGGGCATGGCCTCAAGCAGGCTGCTGGCAGCCAGTTCAGCCCCAAAGTAGTGCACCAGGCCTCGAGCCAGGGCCGTCTCAAAGGTCAGAGGTACTGAGAAGCAGTCCTGACCTCCAGGCTCCCGCCGCAAGCGCCGTGGCCGCTCTTCCTCCACAACCACCTGGTAGACGCTGGACAGGGAGGAGAGATTGCAAGTGACCACAGGGAGCCCAGAGAGCCTTCAGGTGGTGAAGGTAGGGGGTTTTAACTCTGCCTCTTTCTAGACCAGCAAGTCACAGATATTCCAGGGCCTCAGTTTCCTCCTCCGCAAGATGGGAGTGACCCAGGGTATAGACAGAAATGGCACTTAGCTAATGAGTGCCCACTGTTATTGCTGACACCAACTGTAGCCCTGCACTGTAGGAATAAACCCTATGCCCCACTGGACCTCGTCAATGAGCCTTCTTATGTGTGACACCGAACCTGGAATGCAGAAACAATGACTCTTCCCTGGGTCAAGGATGACTAGGGTGAGGCCACATTTACTGTGCTCAGGTTGGAGGCCCTGTGCTGGTACTGAGGAATCTGGGCCTCCCAGAACTATCTATCCACAACAGGAAAGAGACAATCACTAAGCAAACAAGAATATCCTGGTGCTGTCTAGAGCCCTCGAAATCCTAAGGCAACTCTCTACAAACTGGAGCCACTGTGCCCCATAGGGCCTTCATGTCCTGACTTATGTCTCTACTTCTGACCACCACAGTTCTGCGGGCTTCAGCTGTGGACGACTCCAGCACACAGTGGGACTAGGCCAGAGTTAACTGTGTGGGATCTGGTGTGTTTAAATATTTCCCTTATAGCTCAATCTGTGATGCCCACCTGTGACACTCAACTGTGATGTCCACCTGTGATGCCCACCTGTGACGTCCACCTGTGATGCCCACCTGTGACACCCATCTGTGACACCCTGCCTGCCAACCTGTTCTCTGGGAAGCAGGAAAACCCTTGCCTTCCCTCCAGTTCCAGGTGCTCAGAGTCAGTTTACTACCTGTCACAAAGTTGCTAAACACCAGACCAGGTCCCTCTCAGCCCCCTAGGCTAGGGTCAAGCCTCCTCCAGGCTCAAGTGCTCCCAGGAGGTGTCAAAGGTAACTCACGTTAGCCTCAGCTGGAATGATATCTGAGAAAATGGAGCCTTGAAGAGACAAGGGGACATGACAGGCAGGGTCACCCGCCCACCATGTCCCACCTCCCTGTTCCCATCTAGCTTGGCCAGTACAGCTCACAGGATCCCTCAAGAAGACACGGAGAGAGAAGTCTCCAGGGTCCTCCCTGATGATGCCACACAAGGACCCGGAGGCTTCAGAAAATAACAATGTTGCAGGGGCATGAAGTCAGTTCCAGGCAGGCTATGGTGGCAAATATGGAGAGACCCAGCAGGCAAGGAAGAGACATTAAAGAGCATGGTGGGAAGGTGGGGGACTACCTAGGGCACCACCTATACCGGACAGCCACCAGTCCCAACTAAAGGAGGACACCCAAGGGGCAGAGGAGCTTGGGACTTCCAAAAGAGCCACACCCACCCTCTATCTCCTTGCCGAACATACTACAAAGGCAACCCCGAGATGCGCAGGCAGACACACACACACACACAGAGACAGAGGCTTTGCAGGTTATGACAGCTAACATAGCCAGCAACCTGACTAAATTGAGAAATACCTCAGAGACTAACAAAGCACACCTCTGGGCATACGTGCAAAGGTGTGTCCAGAGAGAACAACCTAAGCGTGGGAGACCTGTTGTAAATGAAGGGACAACATCCCATGGGCTGAAGGTACAGATGGAATAAAGTCGGGGAAGGAGAAAGCTAGCCAGCTTGAACCTAGATATTCTCTCTCTGCTTTTCAGTTACCCTGAGGTAAGGTACCACCCCCAACCCCAGTATGTCCTCACCACCCTGATGCTCTGCCTGTATGCATGGGTAGGAGCATCCATGGACCGAAACCTCTAAAACCGTGAGCCAAATTGACTCCTTCTCTCTTAGTTGTTTTGCTAGCATGACAAATCATATGCTCTAAATGGGGTCCCATGAGGATAAAATACTGTGCACATGAAACCCTAGCACACTGTCAGGCTGACCATGAATCACACCTTTGTAAACACCCTCACCTTCTCAAACACATGCAGACTCATACTGATTCCATGTGCCTTGCACCCACCCTCACAACTCCATGCCAAACACACCACATAGGCAACCCCGAGATGGCCCGGCATACACTCCCCATCTGTACTGCAGCACGCGCGCACACACACACACACACACACACACACACACACACACACAGAGCAGAGGTAGCCATCGTGACATCAGTAATCCCAGAGTCCACCAGAGACTGGGAAACAGAAAGGCTGTGTACTCCATGGGGGTGGCCGTATCTGTCTGGCTGCCTACCCTTCCAGAATGCCCACCCCTGTACCTCCAGGAACAGGACCAACTAGAGAATACAAGGCCCCAAGAGTTTCACTCCTAAATGTCTGATGAACCACCCTGGTGAGGTCCTTCTCCAACCTGGACACTGTCCAGGAAACCCATGGTGTCACCAGCAGAGACCTGTGCTCTCGGCTGGAAAGGAGAGAGCTTTCCACTGCCCAGAATCGTGGGGGCACCCTCCTCAACTCTGAGCCCAGGCAGGGAACCGGGTAACCAGAGAGCTGGCCAAATCAGAGGTGAGGCCTGCTGCCTACACTTTCTTTGCAGGCTTTCCTACCTGATGGGTGCTCCGCGGCCTTGAGCCGGCCTCAACAGCACAGTGATGGTGTTCTCCGACTCGCCCAGGGGTGACGGCATGTCAGCATAATCAAAGCTGGGAGCTGAGAAGAGACAGGGGCGCGAGCATGGAGCCCAGCCACTGGGCCAGGAAGACAAGACCTCCACCCCCACCCACAGACTTAACCACAGTCATGTTCCCCTGATCTAAGCTTCCCTGGCTCCTGATCTTAGACACTGACCTCCGACCTCTGACCTTAACTCTGATTCACCCACGATAATCTCCTGACTCCCTACTTGAGCCTTTAAATGGTTCATTTACCTTATTTACCCTCTGCACCCACACTTGGCTGCTCTACCCCTCTGTAGGAGCCCTGGGACCCTGGCCCCCTCCCAGGGAAGCTCACCTGAGATGTTGGTGGTTATCTCTGTGAGAGCCGCCTGGCCAAAGCCCTTGCTGGTCCGAGCACGCACAGAGAACAAATACGTGGTGCCGGGATGCAGACTGGAGAAGACGTGGTAGGTCTCATTCCGGAGTTTGGAGATGGTGCGTCTCGGGCCGGGCACATTCACTGCTGGGTCTGAGGACTCAATGCTTTGGTAGCTGATCTGGGGGTAGGAGGAGCAGGTGGGTGGCACAGGACAGGGATGGCTGTCACTATCCAGGCACCCCACCCACCCACCCATTAAATTCCTGCCCCCTACCCTGCTCAGAATTCACAGGGCACTGACCGACTCTGACCATCATGCAAGTAGCTTCGAGGCCCAACCCTGTCTTCCCACCCGCCTCTCTCCAGTATAGCTGCACAGGGAGGAACTTTGACTTCCCACCTCCCGCCCCCCCACCAGGGCCCCTGTTCACCTCATACTGAGTGATGAGGCCATTGGGTTCCTGGGGCTCCTCCCACTTGAGAAAGATCATGTCCTCCAGGGGAGTGAAGGTTAGGGACTCAGCAGCAATCCCACCAGGCACTGTGAGGGAAGGGTGGAGGAAGAGGAAAACGGGCTTTGGTACATGCTTCAGCCTTGCCTCTTCCTAGCTGTTCCACTTGGGCTGTTTAGCCCCTGAACCTCAGTTTTTGCATCTATGAAATGGACATGACACAGTTGCTCTCTCACAAGAACTAAATAACGGTGAGGTATACAAAGCTCAAACTCAGCATGGCCCGTTCCACAGGGAACAATGTTTCCCTCAGTCTTTCATGGGCAAGCAGGCTCCACGCAGGCTCCTGCTCCAGCTGGTAGCTTTCAGGAAATGTAGATATTTACCAGAGAAATGAAAACAATTGCAATAGGGGGTCGGGATCCTGGGTGGAGATGTTTTCCTGTCTAAAATGAACTTAATTACATAAACAATCTCAATGAGACCAAAGAAACTTAACAGCACTGACAATTACATTATATGCGTGCTATGAAAATTTTCACACGGGCGCTGTGAGACATGGGTCAGTTTGGTTTGAGCTGCAGTATACACTCTTAATAACAAACACAGCCGGGTTGGGGGGATGGGGAAGGGGGAGGAGGCAGCTTCTGACCAGGAACACACTTTGAGAAACTTTTATGAGGAAGCAGGGTGCCGGTGGGGATCATGGAGCAGGGACCTCGAAATGACAGATAAGAATCAGCGACTGCTAGACCGAAGAGTCAGCCCAGTGGGCAAAGCATGAGGACCTGGGTTCGGATTCCCAACCCAGGGAAAAGCCAGGCACTTGGTGTGCATCTGTAACCCAGCACTGGGGATTAGGGGGCAGAGACAGGTGGATTTCTCAGGGCTTGTTGGCCAGCCAGCCAAACAGAAACAAGGAGATCCAGGCTCAGCGCAATCTTGCCTCAAAAAAATAAGGTAGAAAGCAATAGAGGAAGACACCCAACATGAGCATCTCTGGCCTACACACACACACACACACACACACACACACACACACACCACAGAGGGAGTGAGCACACATATACACTCACACACCTAGAGAGGCAGGTGAGCACACACACACCCAAAGAGGAGGGGTGAACAGAGAGAGAGAGAGAGAGAGAGAGAGAGAGAGAGAGAGAGAGAGAGAGAGAGAGAGAGAAGGAGAGAGAGAGGTGAGCAAGCACACAAACATACAGTGAAAGCTAAGCATTCAGTTAAAGCAAGAATTTCCCAAGATTATTCTCCACCTACCCAAAAAAATTCTCAGGTCAGTAAGGTCATAGAACCACAAAAGTTTCATTCACGCCAGTGGAGTATAAACTGGCAAGATTGGAAAACTGTCTAGCTAAAATCTACTAAAGATGAACACACGCCCTTGCAACCTAGCCATTCTCTCCTACACACACCCACACGCCGAATGAATATCAACCAAAAATAATCTACCCAGCCTTTCTTCAACGCATTGCTCAAAGCAACCCCAAATCAGAATCCACCCGGATACTTCCCACAGTCCACAGAAAGGAGATGCAGAGGACTGATTTGTAGAATGAACCACATAGTCCTGAGAACGCACTTGCTAGGACCATGCATGCCACAGTCAGATCTCTCAAGAGCATAAAGTTCACAGAAACAAGTGGACACAAACCAAACATCTACTGCATTATTCTGCTTACACAAAGCCCACAACCGAGAAAAAATAATAATAATCATGCATAGCATTACCTGGCAGGATAGTGGTTACTCTTGGGAGGCGGTGCATGCTGGGAGCATTAGTGGCCTCCCGGGTGGTGAGGGTGGGGATATGATTTCTTCATTTAGATGTGAGTTTCCTGAGGTGTCCAGGCTATGGAAGTTTATTGGACTGACTTAGGATAAGCACCCTGGATGATGGAATGAGGTGAACTGCCCACAGCCCTGGGGACCAACTGACATGCAGAGATCACGAGGACAGAGTAGTCTTTAACTACAGGCTGTGCAAAGCTGTGGGGCAATCGCAGCCATTGCTTGCTCCTGCCCTAGAAAACCTTCAGTGGGTATGCAGATGCTGGGTATGAGTGGTGTCCAGGGAAAGCCAATGAGGTGGGCTGAGTTCTATATGGGCTACTCCTATAAATAGAATATGTATGTATATTACATATGGAATAGAAAACTGCACACATGGGCAACCAGAAAACCTCTGAGCCAATCCTCTTACAGGTTCCTAGGAGTCTGCAGGAATTTAGAGAAGGCTTTGGGCATGTGCTGGCCTTACAGTGCAGCTGCTAGGAGTGATGGTGCGGACCTCTAAGCCCAACAGTTAGCAAACGGAAGTAGAAAGACCAACATAAATTCAGGGACAAACTGCACTACAGGTGAGACACACACACACACACACACACTCACACACTCAGAAACTTCAAAATAAGTAACTCAGATGGGAGTGAAGTTGGGGGTAAAGTATGTCCTTAGCATGTGCAAGGCCATGGGTTCAATTCCCAGCACCGAAACAAAACAACAAAACCAGCATTAGAGCCAGGTTTACAAAGCCCTGCCCAGCCAATCACAGACTCCCTTTGTGAGCTCATCTGTCCCAGAGGACTGGAAACAGCAGCGTGCTGCCCAAGCTGCTCGTGGGGGTTGTTTGCATTAATATGTAGAACCCATCACCCTGGCATCTGACGCGGAGCATGTGCTTAAGGTGGGGAGTGTGACATATGCAGAACACTGTCCCCAACAGTGGCAGGCTGAGTGACAGGGCACATCTACCAAAATTTAACCACTTGCTGGGCCATGCAGCAAGGGTCAAATTTCAAAAGACTGCATGTAGAATGCCTACTCTGACCACTGTGGCTCAGGCCAGAAATCAATAACAAAACAATAATTAATTGGAAGTCCTCCTTGGTGGACTGGGGATATGTCTCAGTGGTAGAGTGCTTGCCTTGCATGTACAAAGTCCAGATATCAATATCAATCCCTGGTAAACACATACACACACAGAGAGAGAGAGAGGGAGAGAGGGAGAGAGGGAGAGAGACAGAGACAGAGACAGAGTCAGAGACAGAGAGACAGAGAGAAGTGCTTAGATATCAAGCAAAGTGGACAGGTGGCGGTGGTGCACACCTTTAATCCCACACACTTGGGAGGCAGAGGCAGGCAGATGGATCTCTGAGTTTGAGGCCAGTCTGGTCTACAGAGTGAGTTCCAGAACAGCCAGGGCTACACAGAGAAACCCTGCCTTAAAAAAAAAAAAAAAGTCCACCCACCTCCACCCCCAAAAAAGATGAAGAAAAAAGAAATTAATTCTAATTTCTTTTAGTAATTATCAAAGTAATCTAAATGACTTTTGAGTCAGGGAAGAAATTATTACAGCAATTAGAAAAGGTTTTAAACCGAATGGTAATGAAAACAGAATGTATGGGTGGGCTGAGGACAGAGCTCGGTGACACAGAATGCATGCTCATCATCATGTACAAGTCATGTAAAGCTCCATACATGGACAATGCCAAATACCGTAGGATGCAGCTTAGTCAGAGCATAAAGAAAAACATACAGTTTTCAGTGCACCCATTAGAAATTAGGCTCAAGCCAAACACACAGCACAGGCCAACAATCTCAGCACCAAGAAATCAGAAGCAAGAGGATTAGAAGTTGGGGCCAGCCTCTGCTACATAGCAAGACCATGTTAGAAAAGGGGGCGGGGGTTGGGGTGGTGGGGCTGAAGGGGGCAGAATAAAGTCTCAAAAAGCTAGAAGTGAGGCTGGAGAGATGGCTCGGTTGGTAAAGTTGTTTGCTAGGCAAACAGGAGGACCCGGATTTGGATCTCCAGCACCTACATAAAAGCCAGGCAGGATAGTGCACATGTGAAACCCCAATGCTCAGGGGAGTGAGGCAGAGGATCCCGGGAGCTTGCTGGCCAACCAGGCTGGCCTGCTGGTAAGGTCCTGGTTCAGTGAGAGGCCATCTCAAAAAA
>NW_022196900.1:88112465-88115175 GCF_008632895.1 Mastomys coucha
AGTGAGAACTGTTATTAAAAATCTTGCCATTAGGAAAATTTCTAGTCCACATTAGCTGGTGAATTCTTCTAGAGCCTTAAAGAAGAAATTACAGTACTAACCTAAGAACCCACAGTCTTTCCAGGAATGAGTGATAGCCACCGCTGCCTTTCTAGAGTCCCCCACGTGAACCTGAGCATTGGCCCTGGGAATCTGGCTGGCAGGCTTACCATCTTCATCTGTCTGGAAGGTGACCTCTTTGCCTTCCTTGCGCCCCTCAGGGTTTGTGAGAATCAGACGCACGTGGACGTTCCTGAATGGTAGTAGATTCTTGATGGTGTAGCGGCTGGCACCCCGCTCCATCTTCACACACTCCCGGATGGTCTGGTTGTGGCTGCCGCCCAGGGTGTAGTGATAACAAAGGGACACAGCATAGGTATGACAGCGTGTGACATTGTAGCCCAGGGGCTCCCACTGCAGGGTCAGCTGGCGAGCCTGGATCTCAGCGAAAGCCAGGCCTTTAGGGGCCCTTGTGGGTTCTGGAGACATAGGAAGCAGAGAGAAGGTTGAGGATATGGGGAAGGAAAAAAGAAGAGGAAGAGAGCATCAATCAACCATCAGAAATCACTCCTCCTCTCCCCCCAGGAACTCCAGGCACCCTCAGAACTGAAGAGGCTAATGTCAGCATGCTCTGGAGTAAGGCAACTCAAGTCTAAACCTGGCCCTACCACCTGGAGCCCACCGTCACAGCCTGAGAGATTCTACCTCTCTCAGCCTTAGTTCCCTGAACTACAGGACCTAGATTTGGGTCCCCAGGACCCTCATAGAAGCAAGGCCTCCTGGAAAGAAAGCTACACTACACTGTGACTGTCATGGTAATACACGTGAACCAGGTATGGCAAATGCTAACACACGGTAACCCTTCAGAAACAATAACTACTACACCGGTGAGATGGCTCAGTGTAAAGACGGTCGGCCAAGCCTAATGACCTGAGTACATAAAATTCCTGACCGAAGTGGTAGAAGGAAAAGGACTAACTCTATAGGGTTGTCCTTTGACCTTAATATTCATAGTGTAGCCCCACCACATACACAACAGATAGATAGATAGATAGATAGATAGATAGATAGATAGATAGATAGATAGATAGATAGATGGATGGATGGATGGATGGATGGATGGATGGATGGATGGATGGATAGATGATAGATAGATAGATAGATAGATAGATAGATAGATAGATAGATAGGATAGATAGATCAATGTAAAACAAAACAAAACCTTTAGCTATTACAAGCATAGTGGCACATGCCTACAAAGTCAGCCTGGGCTACATAGTGAGACCCTGTCTCAAAATAAAAAGGTGTGCTATTCATGCCTTTAATTCCAGCACTTGGGAGGCGACAGTGGGATATCTGGGTTCGAGGCCAGCCTGGTCTTTAGAGTGAGTTCTAGGACTGCCAGGGCTATGCAGAGAAACCCTGTCTCGAAAAAAAAAAATGCAAAGAAAAATATGCTTCAGTTAAAATGTAAATAATACACCATTTCCAAATGATGTTGAAAATAGCTATGATTTAAGTGCCATTTTGAGTCAAGTATGTGCTAAATGCTCTTGACCTCGCCACATTACAAAGTATGAGGTTTATCCCAACCAATAAAAACAGTAAAAGTCAAACAACTGAAACAGAAACACAAATGTCTATATAAATCAGAAATGGAATAAAATGCAGTTTGAACTGAAAAAAAAAAAAAAGGTGTGCTATAATTAGCACAATTTACTCCCTAGTTCTAGAACATTCTGAACAACACTGGGCCAATCAGAATCAATCTCTAGCTATATTTTCTTTGTTTATTCACTCTAAACTTATTGTGAAACCATTTATAGTCATATAGAGAGAATTGCAGTAATGTATATGAACCAGGATGGTGGGAGTTAGGACAGCAAATGGCAAAATGACAGAGGATGTGTGGAAAGCAGAAAAGGAAGTCCCTGTCATTAAGTCCGAGGTAGGGCTCTAAGGGTACCGGGCTCTAAGATTCGATGGTGAGCTCCCCCAACTGCCAAAGCCACAGGAAAACTGCAATCTGCCAGCAACAGTAATACTGGCGGTTAATATGTAGAGGATTTGGAAGTGTCCAGCATCTTTCAGGAAGCTTGAAAATGGTTTATCTCATTTAATCTTTGTTGACACATGAGACAGGGGCTGCCACTGAGCTGCCATACAATGAGAAGGCAGAGTCGCAGAGCTTAGGTGAGGAGGCCATACTCACAAAATCAAAGGTGAAGCTAGGATCGAAACCCAACCAGGCTGGCCCTGGAACCCACACCCTTACCTGCCTCTGCCCTCATCCTCAGGAGGAATTCACCTAATAGTCACACCTATGCCTCAGAGAGACACAGCTGCTCTAACAGGAGGGACAGGTGGGCCGGGCTACACAGTCTCTTAATGACTCCATATGTCCTCGTTTTGTAAATAGAGAAACTGGGGGCCTGGAGAGATAGCTCAGTAGGTTAAAATGCTTGCTTTGCAAGGGCGAAGACAGAGTTCAATTCGCAGAGTCCACATAGAAATGGATGTGGTGGGAGTTGGTGTCCAGAGCAGACCTTGGGCGCAAGCTCTGCAGCCAGTCCCACAACACACAGAGGAAGCCCCACTCCCAAGTGATCTAACAAGCCCAGGATCACAGGATCCCAGAATCACAGAATCACAGAGACAGCTTGACTCTGAG
>NW_022196900.1:88116634-88117293 GCF_008632895.1 Mastomys coucha
CCACACAAACCTAATTCCACCTCTTACAACAAAAACAACAGAAAGTGACAATTACTTTTTCTTAATATTTTAATATGAAAATTAGTATTACCAACATATCCTAATCGATTGAAATCCAATAATATGAGAAATTAGAAATTTGTTGATTGTCATCCAATGGTCTCTCTAATTTGGTAATTGGAGAAATAGGTCCAACATTGTACAATCTATATACACTTTCAGCTTGTTTGTTGGTGACAGTGTCTGGCTGTGTACAACATAAGAGTCTTGAAATCTTGCTTCTCCTATATCAGCCTCCCTATTAGTAGTATTGTTTATTTCATTTATCTATACTATACTATGGTTTTCAGAACAGCTTACATATTTCAAAAGTATTTATATACCCAAAAGAAATATAGACGATTAACTAGGGAGGTTGTTTGTAAGAGAACAACAAAGAGTGAGAGTGAATGCTTTGCTTGTCATTTGTAACTCTTGTATCAAGTTTGAAGAAGAGTACTCTATAAGTTGCTCTTTCTCTGAGATGAATCCTTTTCCAAATTATCACAGCTAATGAACCAGATTCTTACCCTCAACTAATGTCTGTGCCATCCTCCAAGCAGAACCACTGTTCATTGAAACAGTTGGCGAATGACTTTATGGATAGACCATCTTAATAC
>NW_022196900.1:88118311-88135811 GCF_008632895.1 Mastomys coucha
ATAAAAGTTTAAAAAAAATAAAAGTGGATCTTACCACTTTAAATTAAGAAAAAAAAAAGACATTTCATGGTATCCCATTAACGCATATATATCAGCTAAAAAATAAATTTAACTTTAAAACATAAAAAAAAGAAAAGAAAAAAGAAATGGATGTGGTGGTGCGTGCCTGTAATCCAGCACCCAGGACACAGAGGCAGGCAGGTCCCTGGGACTGACGGCCAGACAGCTTGGCTTCTCCTGTGAGCTCTAGGCACTGTGAAACTGGTTCAAGAGCACAAGGTGAAGCCAGTGACCTGAGTATGGCTCCCAAGACACACGTGGTAGAAGGAAAGTACTGCCTCCTACAAAATGCCCTCTGACCTCCACGCACATAGTATGGTATGTGTACTCACATACGAACACACACACACACACACACCTCATAGACACACACACAGAAACATACACACACAACCATATACACCACACACACACAGAGACACAGACACACACACACATCACATACACAACACACATACACATACCACATATACATTACACCCACACACCAGGCACACACAGAAACACATGAACACAATCATATACCACACACACACACACAGACATGCACACACACGACACGTGCACACACACACACCACATACACAACATACACCCACACACCACATGGACACATCACAGACACCCCACATACATACCACACACACAGACTCCACACAAATATACCATACCACACACACATACACACATACCATGCCTACATACACACACACCCTGCTTCCAAAGAGAAACCAAGAGGGACCCAGGGCTCAGCCCATATCCCTCTGTCTGCCTTGACCAGCCTGTGATCTTAATCAATCCTCTGAGAAGGAAAAAGCCAAGGTACTTCCAAGGGTCCTTTATCCCTCACTACCTCATTCAGGGACATTGGAATCCATGCCTCAAAAGTTCTGTGAGTGCCTTCCTTTAAAGTGTCCCGACAGAGACCTTAGGACCCCCTTAGTGAGCAGCGGACAAGACCCTGTGACTCAGCCCGCTAAGGAGGACCATGGGGTCATTGTCCATGAGAATTTACTCTGCAGCCTCCTTACAGAAGATACATCTAGAAACACCAGTTCACACTCCCAACACAGGAGTGCACAGGTGACAGCTGTCCACCTAGAAGCTGAGTGCAGCAAGTTCCCGACCCCATCCAGCTTTCACTTCTTCCCTAGCCCAGGCGAGCAGCTATACAGCCATCAGAGAGAGAGTTCAGATTTCAGAACCTGCTAATCAGTCCTGCGGCTCCCTTCTCCCCAAAAAGCCAAACACACTCAAATCCCATCCCCACACAGACATTAAAGACTGACTGCTGCTTCCCGCGGCCACCCCAAGAAGGACGCCTGCCACTGGTCTAGTTGCCATACGTGGGATTTCTCGCCATTCTGGCCCAACAAGGCCACAGGTGTTTGTGTGGGTTTGGTTTGACCTCCCATTCTTACGTGTTTGGTGGATAATACTGTGTGCTCACCCGCTATCTTGCTCAGCAGTTTGACTTGGTCTCTGCTCTGCAGCTCTGGGCTGGCCTGCGTGCACTGTACCAGGGTATCCACAGAAGACAATTTGCCACCCCTGTCTTTTCTCTTGTGAGGGTGGGTCTCAGACCAGCTCTGCCCACACTACCCTGTGCCTGGAGTACCCGCCCACCTTCTTTCCTGTCCTTCAGTCACTTGCTTCCTTGTCCTCCTGCAGGATTTGGATAAGGACAGATCAAGTTCAAGGCATACTGGCTAGACAGAAGCTTAAGACTTCAGTGAGCAAGACTGTGGGGGTCCCACCAGCAGCAGCAGGTTAAGTCTGGCTCCTGGTGGTCAGTATTTCTAAGGAAGATGCTAGGCTCAGAATTTCCAGACCTTCCCAGTTTTCAAAAGAGAGATTCGGGGTTTTTATATTGCAAAATCCAGCTTTCCGAGCCCTAACAACCCACTCAGGCGACTTAAAAGCACGGCTTAGGACTCAAGACAGCAGCTTCTGCCATGGATGGTAAATGCCAGCTTAGGTGGCCAGCTCCCTTTCCAGCAGCTGGGTGACCCTGGCCTGCCCAAGAAAGGAAGGCTCTCTTGCCTCTTCTCTTTGATCCTAAAGGAGATCCCAGGCTTAAACGCCATGTTGGCCAAGACTGGTATGCGGACTGAAGGGTGTGAATCCAAGAGTCTCTCTACTTCCAAAAGCTGCCTGCCATAAGGCACCCCCTAATACACACTGGCAAGAAGGAGCTCAGGGACCAAGAATCCCTATCCGGGTGAATCCCATAGGCCACTCAGATACCAGAAGGTAGGGGGCTTGGGAAAGTTTGACACACATAGCTTCTATTAAATTACCCAGCATGGGTTGATTGTAATAAGACCAGCGAGCATTATAACGCAAACAACTGCCTCTGTCCTATGGAAGGAGCTTTAAAGGGGGGCAAGTGCACCCAGGTTCCCATCCTATATCCACTCCTCACTAGCTCTGCAACTCCAGGAAAGTTACCTGACCCTTCAGAATAACTTGTGTCAATGGAGGAAATAATGCTTACTTTAAATCTGTGACTTATCCCAGCAGTGGGGTCAGAGGACCAGAAGTTCTAGGTCATCCTCAATTACCAGCCTGAGGCACATAAGACCCTGCCCCAAAAACAACCAACAAAACCAGCTCCTTTAAAAACCAAATATAAACCAGGCACAGGCTTGTGACCCAAGCACTTAGGAGGCAGAAATCAGGGCAGTGATTCTCCACCTTTGTAATGATGTGTCACTTCAATACACATTGTGCTACTTCATCCAATGGTCTTAGATGACCCCTGTGAAAGGGCCATCCAACCCCCAAGAGGTTCCGAGGACCTCTGGGCTAGACAATCAGGACGTCAAAGTCATCCTTGGCTACATAGTAGTTAGGGGTTAGCTTGGGCTATATGAGATCATGCCTCAAAATAAACATAAGAAAAAAGGAAAGATAAGCATCTCATAGGACCTGGTAAACCAGAGCACCTGGCCAATAGTAATCAATAAAGAAATGCGTGCACCAAAGCGAGACTTCTGTAGCAACATGAATTAGCAGAAGCATGCTGCAAAGCAATAACATGTCCGAGCCCTTCTAATCACTCCTGACTGCTTACCCTAAAGAATACGATTCAGGAGAATACAATGAACAGCAAGCATTTAATTTTTTGATGTCGTATAACAATAATAAGGATATAGAGACAAACAACCCAGCAATCTGGGGACACAGTGGATGTCTGCTGGCAATAACATAATTACAAACGGTGTCGCACACAGACCAGCACCGAGCAAACGAAGCAGAATCCTGAGCACCCGCTCCATCCCAATGGCAATCGTGTGAAAATCCGCGCTGAAGACATATGGACGGAGACTGGAACAAGACGGAAAAATTAAGGCAGCTGTTGAGCTAGGATGGTGATTCAGAGAGCTTTTTTTTTTTTTTAAAAGCCTTTTACTGGTGCAATATTATTGTTTTTACAGTAAATAATAGAGTGGAGGGAATTGCGGGCCTGCAGAGCCTGACAACACAGCTGCCCAAGAGCAAAACAACCCCAGGCCAGACTCCAGGGTGGTAATGACAACAAAGAGGAGCCTGTGATTAGGAGAGGGATCTCCCCACCTGGCACCTGCCCCATCCCCACCCTTGGCTAGCCTGAGGAAAGTGTTTATCTGTACCTGACACTAGTGGACACTTAGCCCCAGGCAGGGGAAGTACTGATGTCAACATTCATTGGAAATGCAGAGGTGCCAGCCTCGGTGGCTAATGCTGATTCTCAATCTAAAGGATCTAAAACCACCTGGAGATGAGTCTCTGGGCATGCCTGAGTGGGATTTTCTTGATGGGGTTAACTGAGGTGGGAAGAACCACCCCAGATGAGGGTGGCACTATACCATGACTTGGATCCCAGACTGAATAGAAAGGAGCCAGGAAACTGAGTACCAATATCAAGTATTCTGTTCTCCCTGACTACCTGCCATGTGGCCAGCTGCTTCAAGCTCCAGCTGCCCTTACACACACACACACACACACACACACACACACACACACACACATATATACACACATATATACACACATACACACACACACATATATATATATATATGTAATTATTTTTCAGCCTCCCTAAATGTACTCAACCTTCATCCCTCAGAAAGGTTGAGGCCCTTCATTAAAGCAGTCTTAGCCTGTTGAGATTGAGTTTGTCTGCCTCTCTGCATCACTTTCATACAGTGAGATTCATCCTGTGTGTGTGTATGCGTGTGTGTGTGTGTGTGTGTGTGTGCGCACGTGTGTGTGTGTGTGTGTGTGTGTGCACACGCATGTCAGAGTCCTCTGCCTCCACTCAATGCACACAGTGATTACAGGCACACAGTACCAGCCTCATCTCTTTTATGTTGCTGACAGCAAGCACTTTGTTGACTGAGCCATTTCCCCAGCCCCACAACCTGAGTCCTTGACCCACTGACTGATGGCAAGCAAGTCCCATCCCCATCTGCACACTCAGGAGACTGCAGCAGAGATTTTCCATGGGCCTCAAGCTCTGATTTCTTTTCTTCTAAATGGCAAATCAAAAACCCCTTTGAAACATGAAGAACAGCATATTGATGATGGCTGTCACTTCTGGAGCGCCTGTGGTGTGCCAGGCACACTACTTCACACATATGTAATGCGCTCCCCTACCACTGCCCAGATCAACCCAAAACACAGCAGGACCCCGAGGATCAGCCCCACAAGTCCATCCCAACATTTATACTCCCCAAAAATCTGAATGGGGGGGGGGGCTCCAACCTCAACCTACTGACACTTTGGATCACACAATTTGTCCCTGGACAGCTGTCCCTGGCCTCTACCTCTTCGTGCTAGTAGCATCCCCCAGCAGCAGCCAGTTTGGCAGGCAACATGTCTCCAAACACCCCCAAAGAATCATCCCCACTGAGAACACTAAGGAGAGAGATGTGATCCTGCCACATGGCTTTGAATGCCATCAACACCCTCTCTGTACTGACAACTTTCTGATTTGTACCAGCAGCCCGCACCCTTCTCTCAGCCCCTCCATCACCCATCTAGCTGCCTGGTGGGGACGGCCACTGGCACACTTGATGGCATCTCAAAGTCATTGTGTGCAAGGCACCACTTCTAATCTATGACACTCCCCAGGTCACTACCCACCCCCCCACCCCCCACGCCAAACTCTGCTGTGGGCTCCTTTGCAGTCTGTGACAGCTCCATCCATCCAGTTACTCAAGCAAAACACCTTGGAGCATCCTGGGCCCCCTCTATTTCTTTCTCCTTCATCCCTTAGCAGATCCATCAGCAGATGCCGCTGACTTCAGAACCAACCAGGCTGAGCTGTCTTCTTGGTCACTTTCACTCAGCTCCCAGATCCTGTCTCTGGCTGCAATAACTGTGGGTGAGCGCTTCCTGTGTGTCTTCTTCAGGAACTTTTGCCCTCTGTCACAGTTTGGCTCTCTGTTGCTATGATAAACATGACCAAAAGCCGCTTGGGGGAGAAAACGTTTATTTAGCTTCCACTTCCACTTCTACACCCTGGTCCATCATCCAGGGAAGCCAGGGCAGAAGCTCAAGGGAGGACATTCCCTCATTCCCTCCCTCCCTCCCTCCCTTCCTCCCTCTCTCTCTCTCTCTCTCTCTCACACACACACACACACACACACACATTGCTCAGTCCTGATTTCTTATAAAACCTAAGATCACCTGTCTAAAGAACACCTACAGTGATCTAGGTCCTCCCATATCAATCAAGACGATGCCCCACCGATGTGCTCACAGGACAATCTAATATAAGCATTTCCCCCGTTGATGATCCCTCTTCCTAGGTGCCTTGTTTGTGTTCAGTTAAAACTAGCCAGTACACTCTTCTACAGTCAATCCATGAAATCTCCAGTGCAGACCTGACCACCAGTTGCGCATGCTCACACCTACTTAGCACCAGTTGCGCATGCTCAATCCTGCTCTCCAACCCCTGCTGTCGCTTACCCAGCTCGCTCGCTGGTGAATCTGACATCCCAAGCCTTGTTTATGCATCTTCTCTCACAGGTCTCCCCACACTCCAGGCCTTAGCACTCAAAGGTCTGCCTGTCTGGACTGTTCCTTCCTTAGCACACTGTACCCCCAGAGCACACTACCTGACTCAGCCCCTCACCTCCTGCATGACTCTGCTAAAAGCCACCATCTCAGTAAGACAGTCCTTCAGCTTTTTATAAATAACAATCCTCCACCCTCTCCCTGTCCCCGCCCTGATTTTTTCCTCCTCACGTACTTATCACCATCTGACAGACTATATATTCCACTTGTTTATTTATTTATCGTCTGCCTCCTTCTGCCAGGACACAAGCTCCCTGCAGAATCTTCAGGGGACTCAAACGCTGGTGGCCTCTGTCTAGGGTGCAGCCATATAACCCTAGCAACTGTAACATTATCTGGTAAATAATAGTCAATAAACACCCGTTGCCCGAATCTTTACGCTACCTCATATGGTAGAGATTAATGTTCTTCCCACTTACAAAACAAGAAGAATGCAGCAGCGCATCCGTGGGCCCATCACCCCACCCGGACCCCTCAGCGAGAAGACAGTGTCCCCACAGCGACACTGACCCACCAACCAAGTACCTCTCTCTCCCAAAGCTGGCATCGACTTAGATGCGAGTTGGCCCACAAATCAGCTTTTAATAACACTTAAGAATATGAATTGCAGGCTGTCAAGATGGCTCAGTAGGTAAAAAATGCTTGCTGTCAAACCTGACAACTTGAGTTCGATCCATAGGACCCACGCGGTAGAAGGAGAAAACAGACTCCAGTAAGCTGTCCTCCAACCTGCAAATGTGCACGGTGGCAAGCACATGCCCACACAGAGACAAACACTAAGTAAATAAATTTACCAAAAAATCAAAATGAAATGTAATATTAATTGTAAAAACTGTTTGACTCTTAACCTTAAATATCATACATTATTCAAAATAGACCATGAACGTAAAGATGAAACTGTCACACTTTTTTTTTTTTTTTTTTTTTTGATTTTTTGAGACAGGGTTTCTCTGTGTAGCCCTGGCTGTCCTGGAACTCACTCTGTAGACCAGGCTGGCCTTGAACTCAGAAATCAGCCTGCCTCTGCCTCCCAAGTGCTGGGGTTAAAGGCGTGTGCCACCATCATCCGGCTTGAAACTGTTACACTCTTAGAGAAAAAATAAAATAAAAGAAGAAATAGAAAAGGACTTTTGACAGCAAGGTCTAGGCAAAGAATTCTTATGCTTGACTCCAAAAGCACTGGGCAATTAAAGAAACAGAAATTCATCAAAATTTAAAATGTTTGCTCTGATCTATGTAAAGACAATGAGGAGAGAAAATCCCTATCGGGAGAAATACCTACAGATTAGACATTTATTAATCCATTTAATGCATTAATAATATGTTCTAGGTACATCTAGTATCAAGAATGCATAAAGAAGTCTCAAAACTCTATAGAAAAAAAAAGCAATTCTATTAAGAAATGAGCAATGATATGAACAGGCGATCCGCTGAGCAGCACAGGCGGCGGCGGCAACCATGTGTGGAAAGATGTTCAGCAACACTAGACTTACAGAAATGCAAATCAGGACCATGGGAGGGAGGGAGGACTCTGCTATTTAAAGCAATTGCTGCTCTTGTAGAGATCCTGGGGTTCAGTCCCCAGCAACTACATCAGGTGATTCACATCTGCGTGTGTAACTCCAGCTCCAGGGGGGACCCAGGGCTCTCTTCTGGCCTCCTCAGGTACCTGAGCTCATAAGTGCACATACTACAAGCTCACACATGCACATGCATGCACACACACACACACACACACACACACACCAGCAAAACACTACAAACCACCATGCATGGTTCTATTGTATAAAACATCTACAAAAACGAAATCAAGACAGATGGAAAGTAGACTCGTGCTTGACTGGGATTTCAGGATTAGGATGAACTGGGCGATTATTAAATGGCATAACGTTCCCACTTAAGAGTGATGACATATTCCAAAACCAATCATTAATAGTTGAGCAACGCCAGAGATACTTACGGCCTCTAAACTGTAAACTGTAGTGAGTGACATATACAAATGTAGATCATATTGCAATAAATATTGTTACCAAAAAAACAAATTCAAAAGAAGCAATTTCAAAAAGGTTATATACTGCATGATGTCATTTATGGAGAGGAGAAAACTCTAGAAATGAATGACTGATCTGTGGTTTCCAAGGGGGTGGAAGGAGGAAGAGAGAAGTGGGTATGAGTGTGGTCTAAAGCAGCAATGGGAATGGTCTATAGCAACCCTGACTGCTCAGGCTTCCCACGTATACACAAACCTACACAAAAGGCGATAAATAACACAAAACTAATTACACATACAGAGACACACAAACACGGGAAACTGGGGGGGGGGGTCTGTTATGACATCTATGGAGTCTATGGGTGTCAATTTGTTGTTACACGTTTTTGTTACATTGTATAAATTATTTTTCAGTGGCACATTTGGTTTGGGGGGAAGGAGGGACAAGCATACCATAGCACACATCTGGAAGTCAGAGGGCATCTTACGAGAATGGGTTCTTGTATTCCATCCTGTGAGTCTCCATGTGTCGGGGTTGATAGCAAGCACCTTTTACCTACTGAGCCATCTTGCCAGCCTCAGATGTCAATCTTTATTGTAAAATTAAGCTATAGTTATCTAAAATGGAACTACTGTAGAAAACACGATAGAGTAAGGAGGGCCTGTGTTCTTACAACAGCATGTGAATCTACATTGAGAATCTACATCTCTCACTAAGAAAACTCCAGAAACAACAGCACACTGGCATCCCTTTCTCTTCTTGCTAGTCTTCTGGGTGCAGGTGCATCAGGGGTCCTTAGCAACTGCTATGTTATCCTCCTAACTCAACGCCAGGTCCAGGGAATCCAGACAAAAATCCATCACACACAATTTTTAATTGATAGTGTTTAAGAATCTGAACCTAGCCAATTAAGAGTTCTGGTCCCATCTCTGCCACTCACTGGCTGTGTGTTCTTTGCCCAGTCGCCTAACATCTCTGTCTCAGTCACCTCACCTGTGAAGTAGGAATGACAACAACCCATCACAGAGCTCTGTTAAGTTCCCAGGTTTGTTTTCTTGGTCTGTCTTTTTGGTTTGGTTTGGTTTGGTTAGGGAGGACTGGCGTATTGTCTTTTTCTTTGTTTCTTTTGTTTACCTTGTTTTGTTTTATTTTTATTTATTTATTTTTTTGAGACAAGCTGTGGAGAAATAGCCCAAGCTATTTTATACACGTGTCAATAAATATGTGTGTGTCAGGAGGCCTTGCTGCCTCTGTGGAAGAGGGCCTTCCTGCGACCCACCTGCACACTTGGTCCGGCTGATCAATGGTGGCCCTGGGCGGCCTGTGCCTCCATCTCCCGGGCGTGTGAGCAGTACGCTGATCTCATACTCAGTGTCCGGGTCCAGATGCCACAGCTTGTAGGTCTGCAGGTTGACAGCGTGCACCTCGGCCCACGGACCGCGTGCCATGCGGTACTCGATCTCCTTGCGCACAATCGGCCCGTCGCCAATGATGGAGTTGGTATTGAGCTGAATGATGAGGTAAGTGGGGCCTGCACGCAGCAGCTGTGGGGGCGCGATGGGGGTGGGAGGCTCTGCGAGGATATGCAGAAGAGGAGGAGCCTACTAATGCCACTGTGTGGCCCTAGAACTCCACGCCCACTCGGAACCCCCAAGCTTAGGCCTGGGGGACCCCAGCACACTTGCTGGGTTAGCACCTGAAAGACGCGTGGAGATTCAGCCCAGCTCCGTGGGTCCTCCTCTCATGCGGCCAGCCCATCCCTCAGCCTGGCCACACTATTCAGGCCACAGCTAGAAACTAACTCTGTAACCTCCTCCGCCCCCATCACGAGACCTTCTCCGTCCTCCCAGGTCCCTCAAGCTGCTACCAAGCATTCGGCAAAATCTGCCCTGCGACCCCCACCAAGTCCTCTAAGGAACTATGTCCATGCACAACTCTACACGGACTCTGCCCTATGCTGTCCCCACGGGACGGGCCTTCCTCTGCCCTATGCTGTCCCCACGGGACGGGCCTTCCTCAAGGTCAATCCGCTGACCTTTGACAATGAGCTCTGCGAAGTTGGAGACGCCAGCACCACGTGGGGCCTGGGACACACAACGGTACAGATCCTGCTCTGCGCGGCCTACAGAGGCCAGTGGGAAAGTGGCCAGAAAGCGACGGTGGCTGATGTGCCGCACCCCGGCCGCAGGCACCAGCACCCCACTCTGCCGCTGAAGAGACAAAGGGATGGAAGTTAGGAAGCAGTGTATGTATATGAGTCCCTACAATCCCCAGGGACATTTGAGGATCCTAGAAGTGGCCTCCATCCCGGAGTTAGGGGGATGCAAGCTGGCAGAGCACAGCCTAGAGAAGGCAAGACAGATGCTGAAGGGAGGACCCAAAACCCCAAAAGGGAATCCAGCCAAGAAGGCAAAAAGGTCCTCGGCTACCTTCCAGAGCCAAGTCTCCAGGGGACACCCTCACCTGCAGGAAGAAGCGTTCTGCCTCTGCGGCTCTGCCTGCTGCCATGCACTGGAAGGACGCGTTCTGGCCCGCATTGACCTCCACATCTCCAAGACGGGAGAAGTGAGGGGCCTTTGCTGTGGGAAAACAGGCAGAGCCCCAGCATGAGCTGGGCCTGCATGCCCTGCAGGCGGGAGCCAAGACTACCCGCATCCTCTGTCCGGGTGGACTGGGACTCACCGCAGGGGTAGCTGAACAGCAAGATGTCGTCTAAGCCTATGTAGCCCTTGTGGTCTGGGGAGATGAGGGCCTCAAACAGCACCTGAGGGCACAGCAGGCCAGTTGTCAGAGTGACATCCCTCCAGCCCAGCGTGGCCCCAACCCGATCACTCTCTGCCATCCAATGCCAACCAGCTCACACAGACCCTCACTACCAAGCCAGCTGGTTCAGGGCTGTGGGCAGAGAAAGTAGAGTCACGGTCAAGGCTAGAAGTTTCATCCCAACTCTGTCAATTCCCTCAAAGCAGCAGAATTCTTCTAGTCAGACAGAATTTCCACTTGAGTCCTGTTCCAACTCACCCTCAACATTGGCCATCCTACTAACCATGACCTCTGACTCTGTGCCCACACCGACCATGAACTAACTCCAAACTCAACCCCAGATTGATTCCTGATACTGAACGGCCTAGTCTGATGTCAGGATGGCCTGCCCTGCCCTTACCTCCAAGCCCAAGCAAGCCGACCACTAACTAAACCCAGCCCACCTGATACTCATTGGGCCAGAAGGTGCTGACAGCCAGTTCAGCCTGGTGCCACTGACGGCCATGGGATCCAGTCATATTCCATACGGCACTGCCCAGAGGGCCCCCATTTACGCGCACATAGACGCCCAGGGTGCCTGGGCTGTGCCCATCCCTGCTATACAGGAAGTAGCTGAACTGCACACAATGGGTGTCGTTCTCGCTCAGGGTCTGGAAGATGATATGGGCCCTCTGGCCTGGAGCATGCTGGGAAGCATTGACCATCAAGTAGGCACCTGGAGGGAGAAAAGGAAGAGGCAGAAGGCAAGGAGACCTTAGGGGGAAGCCAGGGTCACACTCAGAAAGGACAGAAATGAAGCAGCCACTGGGAATTTGGGCTCTTAATTTCTTAACTTGGGCTCTTCAGTTCTCAAATTAAGGTAAGTCCCTCCCCTCCTCCATGGTCTGCTTCCCAAAGGAGAAGGCTAGGACAGGAAAAACACAAACTCAGCCATGTCAGAACCCACGCGGCCCTCACCACCACCCACTTTCCCTAGCCCTGCATTAGGTCATACATCACAGGGCCGGTCCCCTGGGGTCACTGATTCCAAAGTTTCACAGGCTCCCCCACCCCCACTCCCATACCGTGTGCTTGCCTCTGGCTCTGATCATTCATAAAGCCTGTGACAGTCCTGCTACCAGCCTGTCATGCCTCAGGCCTTCGCTGTGTCCTCACACACAGGCTCCAGAGCCCAAGCTTGATGAATATGTAGGTC
The DNA here is from genome assembly GCF_008632895.1 of Mastomys coucha. Lineage (NCBI taxonomy): Eukaryota > Metazoa > Chordata > Mammalia > Rodentia > Muridae > Mastomys > Mastomys coucha. The sequence goes on from NW_022196900.1 coordinate 88,130,390, forward strand.
AAACTGAATGAAAGGTTTAACTCTCCCCACCCACCCACACCGGATTCTGACACAAACACCCTACGTTCCGACCAGAAGATCCTCGATGTGTGATGGAGATGGTGGGGAATGTCTCTGAACCTGGCTGGCAAGTAGGCTTCCCTTGGGGTGAGGGGGATGCAGATGCCAAGGAGAGGCCCAAAGCCACCCTTGCACAGCAGCCACCAGGCACTGTCCCCTCCCGGACTTGGCTGACAGCACATTCTGAGCCTGCTCAGGAGGGCTCCCCAGGGACTCAGCTGAAGGGATCTCATTCATCTCTGTGAGCCTGGAGTAAAGGTGGCTGCTGCCTGTGTCCTGCAGGGGTAGGGAATGAATGCCTGGGTCCCTATCCCCACTGGAACCCTAGAAGGGACACATTCCTAGCCAGACACTTGTTAGCCAGTGCCTGTGGACTCTTCTCTCCCCTAAGGTAGCTCCCTCCTCCAGTGTGACACCTTGACTCTTCCTCCGTTCCCTGCAGCTCCCCTCACCCCTCCCCCGTTTCATCCCTGTCCACCTGGACTTCCCCTAGACTGACTAACCACCAAAACTCACCCCTCCTCCCAGACCTAGCTCTTCCCTGAGTCACCACGGAAGAAAAAGAGGCGAAGACTACAGGTCTGGAAAACATGAATCTATGCCAGATCCTTACACTTGAGAGCCTGCTAAGACTTGGAATGAATGACTGGGTCTGGGGTGCACAGAGGTCACACAGAGACCCTGCAGGGTGGGTACCCTTATGCATCCCTCTCAGACAAGCTAAACAGTGATGCCTCTAAAACACAGACAAGGAGGGAGGGCCCTGAAGAGAAGAGACACACCCAGAATGATGCAGATGGGCAATGACCAGAGAGGTAGGGAAGGCCGCGGTGGAAGCGAGTCTGCTTCCAGAGCCCAGTCAGTGCCAGCCAGCCCCAAGGGATCTCTCACCTACAGTTGCTAGTCCACCCACCACTAAGAACCACCACTGCCCTGGCCCACTCTTACCAGCAGATCCCATGTTGGCCATGCTGGGAGTTGAATAGCCAAGGCCCTGGGCTACCTCTATAACAGGATACAGAGGAGAGAAGACTGGCTCTCTGTTCTGCCATTGACTCAGTCTATCCTACAATGCTTCATCAGTAATAAACTGGCTCCTCAGGCCTCGATCTCTCTTATTCTTTTTCCTTTTAAAGATACATATGTGATGGTTTGTATTTGCTCGGCCCAGAGAGTGGCACTATCAGAGGGTGTGGTCCTGTTTGAGTAGGTGTATCACTGTAAGTGTGGACTTTAAGACCCTCATCCTAGCTGCCTGGAAGTCAGTATTCTTCTAGCAGCCTTCAGATGAAGATGTAGAACTCTCAGCTCCTCCGGCACCATGCCTGCCTGGATGCTGTGATGTTCCTGCCTTGATGATAATGGACTGAACCTCTAAACCTGTAAGCCAATTAAATGTTGTCCTTATAAGAATTGCCTTGGTCATGGTGTCTGTTCACAGCAGTAAAACCCTAAGAAAACATATGTTTTTAAATTTTATGTATTTGGGTGTTTTGCCTACATGTCTGTGTACCAAATATGTGCAATTCCTTAAGAAGCCATAAGAAGGCATTGGATCCCCTGGTTGTGAGCCACCATGTGGTGCTGGGACTTGAACCCAGGTCCTCTGAAAAAGCAGCTAGTGCTTTTAACCACTGATCCATCTCTTTAGCCCTCTTTTCCTTTTTCTCCCAGTTTTATTTTAAGGGCACTATCTCACCAAGTAGCCCAGGCTAGCCTCAAACTTGTGACCCTCCTGCCTCATGTCTATTCTTCTCATAATTTTCAGTTGATCCTGTGCCCAGTGAGGAAGGCTACTAGTTGCCAGGCACTCTCAAATATCCTTAACAACAGCAACTATACAACTGACACTCTGTGTGCCATCTCTGTGCCCTGTCCTACGGGACACTGGTCTCCCATTTCATAGTCAAAACAACTAAGGTTCAGAGAATTTGAGCAGCTTACTAGAGGCCACTGAGCTGGCAAGGGGATAGAGCCCGCATTTGAACTCATGTCTCCATGATTCTGGAATGAGTGTTCTCAAGGCCATCATTTGATAGGAGACCAGTACTAGAATCTACACTCAGCCTCCGGATTCCCAATCTAGTACTGAAGTGTACGTCGTTAAGTCAAGGTTGGGAAGGGCTCAGGGTTCCCAAGAAGAAGGCAGCAGTATACCCAGAGACCCCATGTCACCTCTCCCAAGTATCCTTAAATCCCAGAAAGAGCAGGAGACCCTGGGGAAGAGCTAGAGAAGAACTGGAAGGAGAGAAAGAATACTGATGGGGAGTAGGCTCACCATGGGGCAGGTCTGCAGGAGTCCTGGTACCGGGGTGGATCCGCACTTGCTCCCACTGGAAGTCATCATACTGAGCCTGGCTGAACTCGCAGGGCACGACCGGGTCACTCGCCTCCTCGAAGGTGCAGCCAGCTGTGAGGATAGGGCCTGGTTGGTTAAGCTCAGGCAAGGAGGACTCCAATACAACACTTCAGGTCCCCCCACTGTCCCCTCCACTGCTCAGGCTACCCTCTTCCTCCCGTATCACGGCTCCCTCCAACTAACAAAGTTCTCCTAACCTCCTCAACCCCAACACCCTCCCCTCATTGTTCCTTATCAATACCAAGACTTTGCATTGGCCACCCCCTATCACTTCCCAGGATCCCCCATCACTTCCCAAGATCCTCTATCACTTCCCAGGATCCCCCATCACTTCCCAGGATCCCCATCACTTCCCAGCATCCCCCATCACTTCCCAGGATCCCTCATCACTTCCCAGGATCCCCAATCACTTCCCAGGATCCCCAACAGCTCAACCATCCATTGAGGCTCTCCTTAATAAAAAAAAAACAGCCATTATTCTTATTGCATCACGCAGCCTCAAACCATCCTACAAGATCAGCACTAGATTAGTCCCATTTAACAGGCCTGGAAATGGAGGCCCAGCATAGCATGATGTTAAGCACCAAAGGCAGAATGTGTCGCTTTCTGTGTCCAGTAACAATGTGTCCAGACACCAAAGGAATTCACTCAACCATGGCCCAATCAACTTAGATCTCTGTCCCCAGGGATGTGACACAGGGAAGCTCTCTGTGGATTGAACACATGTTTGATGGGAGGAACTTAATTCTGGTGACTGGAAACCAAGATTAATAATCTGAGTTTGACAGAGGAGGTGACCGAGGTTCTGAGAAACGAAGGCCTTTGCCCACGGTACAATACAATAGTAGCTCAACTAGTAGCTCAGTGGTGGGCGCTGGAGATGTGGGACAGACTTAGGTTTCAATCTTGGCTTTGCCGTTTGCCATCCTTAGCAAAGAGGGGTGCTACTGGTTCCCGGATGAGGAAAAGAAGCTGGATTTGAATCCATGCCCATTGGAAGCTCACACTCCCCAGAAATCTGAAAAGGGGAGAATGAGCTGCTTCTGGGTCTCAAGAAGAAGAGGGCAGGAGCGTTGTAGGCCAGCAGGTGACGTCATAGGTAACGTCATGGGTGACGGCATGGTCAGGGCAGGCAGCAAGCACCCGCCCCTTGAGGACTGGCTGCGTGCATTTCACCTGTTTGCATGTTCCCTGTTCCCGCCGGCCCTGTAATGCGGCACATGCAAACACACAGGCAGAGCTGGGCATGGCTGAGCTCCTCACTGTTGGGGTCTCTCGACTCCTTAAACTCCACCAGAGAATGGGAAAGAATGGGATGCATGTGTCAGCCCACACCAGGCAGACTGGGGGTAGTGAGGGAGTCAGTGCAGGAAACCCCACAGTGCTTTGTGTCTCTTTGTCTGAAAAACTCCAGTCAGCGCTGTGCCCTGAGGCATGAGGTAAGTGAGTTTTAATGTCATCTTTGTTGGAAGGGCCCCAGCTCTCCCCCTCACAAAAAGCCCACAGCCTGGCACAGAAAGAAAAGGTGGCCAGAGAGTGGTCTTCCTGGTGAGGGAAGTGCTCACTTCCTGCCCATGGAGGTCCCGGCCAATCACAGGGACAGACTATAGAAAAAAGGAAGATTTATCGCAGGCTAGAGTCAGGCCTTTCTAGTTCCTACGGAGAGGCAAAGTGGCGGCCCCAGGCATCTCCTCCAGGGCCCTGTCAGGCCTGAGGTAACCAGCCCTGTGGCTTCTTCACCATGGTCCTGAGCCAGGCACAAGACCAGACAAGCCACCCACCCCATCCAGAGCTTACTGACCTCAGACGAACAGCCAGACTGGGGTCTCTACTAGAGCAACCTAACCTCCTGACCACAATTACATGATTCCCCCAGGCGACTAACCTTAGCAGGAGTGGCTCCCTGTTGACTGTGCCTGGCCCAGCCTTATCCATATCCCCCTAAATGTCAGGCAAATGTCAGTGACCACCAGACTCACTGACTCCTGGCCTCTACCAGATGCCCTCTCTATGTGAGCACAGTCAGGATGACCCTCATGCGTAGATTCAAATCATCCAGGGTGTCCCTGGTAGCCAGAGTGACCATTCTCACTAATCCCTAGTCAGCCCCAGACCTGGGCCTCTAGGCCAGGCCCGGTTCAACTTCATCTCTTAGAGAACAACAACTCCCAAAGGGAGCCCCGTCTCACCCCCACCCCCACCCCAGCTCTCTCCAGCCAGGGGAGCAGCCAGTTCCTCCTGCCCAGGGCTTCAGCACCACCACAAGGGGGCGCCAATTACCACCACGCCTGCCCTGACTACTGTGCCCAACCAGCATGAGGGACTCAGTGTTGATGTTATTCCTGTCATACAGATGGACTCTGTGTGATGCTCAGAGAGGACCAGGGGCCACAGAGCCGCTCTGAGCAGAAGACACAAATCAAATCACCTGTCTTTATCCAACGAGAGTAGGCACAGACAAAGTAAGACTCCGACTTAGTTTCACACTCAAGGCCCGTCTTTCCAATGACAATATGGTGCAGGATGATTGGTGATGGGCACCATGACAAACGCAAGAATGATTAAGGGCTGGGGGTGGGGTGGATTTCAGTCACAGGGGAGCTTTGCCTAGCATGTGTGAGGCCCTAGGTTTGAGTCCCCAGCATGGGGAGGGGGTGTGGGGAGAAAAAGAAAGATGCTCTATCTTGCTTTGGACAGCTTCCTAACCTGAGCAAAGGTGGGGAAATGGAAGCTGAGAAGGGTAATGGTTAAAGGGCACAAAACGGGTTGTTGGCACTGGGAGGCTATGTCTGGGCTGAGCCTAGGGCCACAGAGTGAAGGGAGGAAGGAGGGAAACCTAGTTTGTCCCCAGCAAACGGAGGAGCTTGGGCTGGCTGTCACGATGGGAAACCAGAGGCTGAAGCCAGTTCCTAAAAAGCTGTGGATGCCAGGGCAAGGAGTTGAGCCTACCGCTGAACTGGGGCTCCCACAGGAGCTGCTGGGGCAAAGAATGCCTGGATTCTG
>NW_022196900.1:88137157-88212153 GCF_008632895.1 Mastomys coucha
GTGTGTGTGTGTGTATGTTGGTGCATGTGTGAGTGTGTATGTGTTGCTGCATGTGTGTGTATGTGAGCATGTGTGGTGGGTGTGGGTGTAAGCATGTGTGTAGGTGTGAGCGTGTGCCTATGTGTGCGTGTGTGTGTGTGTGTGTGTGTGCGCGCGCGCGCGCGCGCGTGTGCGTATGTGTGATGCAACAGCCTGTCTGTCCTCCTCTAGCCAGGGCAGACAAGGGATATGGTCTGGGCCTACAGCACCTGCAGCCATGTTTTCTGAAGACTTGAATAAACAGAGCTTGTTTGCGATGAGATTTTTATTCTTTCTGTTTTGTCAACAAAATGTCCAGTTCCCAGGGGTAGCCCCAAAAGAAACAAAACTTCTCCGGGCAGATTGTAAATATACAGGCTGGGACCTCACACTGCCAAGCACAACCCAACTATAGCCTAGGGACCCCCGTATACAATCCCAACAATGCCAGTTTATTTCATGATCCTTCCTTCTTCAAGGTCACTGAACTCAACCCTGGACATTCTTGCCCAACTCAGCCCTGTCCCAGATGGTCGCCAAACTCTGGCTGCCCTGCAGGCCTGCTTAGCTCTTACCTCCTCCCTTCCTAAAGTCAGGGACTAGCTCTTGTGCCTTTGAAGCCCATCCCCAAGCCCTGTATATAATAGCTGGCCAACTGTACCAGCTGGTCAAACATCCACCAGTTGCACTAAGTTCAAGGATATGACTATACCCTAGAATAGTCTGGACTATTGTATAGTATACAATACAGTATAGTATATTGTATATAAGTAGTATATAGTATAGTATGTAGTATATCGTATATAGTATATACTGTAGTATAGTATGTTGTGTACAGTATATAGTACAGTATAGTATATAGTATATAGTATACTATAGTATAGTATAATTATAATAGACTATACTATAGTAGAGACTGGGCCAACACATATAAATAGAGGTCTGGCATTTGGAGCCGACTACTAGAACCCTGAGTAACTGGCAGGAAGCACAGTAGGGCTGGCAGTAAAATACCTATATAACCACACAGAGTCCTACAACCAATGAGACCACCAAGGGCTGGCAGGGGCAGAGAAAGCTAAGAGCACTTAAGGAACCAACACAGAGCCTGGCAGAGCCAACATCCTACTCTCTTCACTGAAAAGAAGCCACCTATCCGCACCTGAGGAACTCACAGCAGACCCTTTCCCATCTCTGGCCAACACAGACCATGGATTCCAGAGTTGATGAGAGGGCTGCTAGATTGGCAATCCACGGCTGGACCCTGGAGATAAGGGGAGGGACTCATTGTGCAGAAGTACATGGAAAGAACACATAGATCCTCTGCACAGCGAATGCCCTACACCACAGCCAGATAAAGACACAATGCAGGCTAAAGTGACACATGTGCACAGGCCCCAGGCAGAGGGAGGGCCATGTGCTGCTATGATGGGGTGTGCTGAAGACACAGAGGCCGACATACAGACAGAATCCTGTCATTCTGTGAGCACACAGCACGTGCATGCACACACACCACTTACAGCTTAGGCATGGAAGCGCTGGTCAGGGCTGTGCAGTGTGGAACCACATTCATCTTGGGTATGTGTCACCATGTGGGGTTGTGGCAGAATGGAGGGTGGTAGGCTCAAGCCTTTCTTCTGCTCCAGTCACCAGCCTAGGACCTGGTACAGAACAGGAGCCTCATCATAGAAAGGGTCTGCCCAGCATAGGCATGCAGGCTGGTACAGAGATACAGGAAGGAAAGGATGGAACACCATCTAGAACCAAGCACCAAGGATGGCACCAGAAACTGAATGTAGTCCTCGGGAGCCGGGTGTGTGCAGCCTTCAGGGATGGGTGATCGGCGGCATGAAACCTAAGCGCTGTGGATTCAGTTCAAGAGCTCACAGCCTGGCAGCAAGCCATTTCCTCTCAATGGAAACATCCCTTTCTGGAGGGAGGGAAGAGGAGACAGGAACGCAACTTAGCAGGCTTTGAGAAGCCTGGGAAGTCACAGGATTCAGGAAACCTTCTCCAAGGTTATGTAAGCAGTAACAGCTCCTGGAGAGAGAAGGCTTTCTGCAAGCCGTCAGGGATGAGGCTCCCTAGAGTCACTCCCCATGCAGGAGTGGGCTTCTCCTAAATGCAGTTGCCTTTTGAATTGCCAGTGTTTCTGCAAGGAACTCCGTTAAACTCAGTGCACCAAAGTTAGACTTGGATGGAATTATTTCTTTGGTCTGTGGATAGATGTTTATTCACATCTCCCTTGGAAAAGTCACACAACGCAACCCTACACTGAACAGATTCATGACAAGATTGGCTGTCTGGGTAGCAGTCCTGTGCTGTTCAGAAGTGATGCAAACCTCACTCTGTCCCCAAGACCAGCAAAGAGTGCCCAGACTGGCCCTGAGTATCCTGTGGGCGATGTGCAATATGAAGCAGAGGCACGCTGCCTTGAGGACACACAAAGATGTGACCCTCCCAGTGCTATCCACAGAAAGCTGTCCACGGCCAGTGCCTGGACACCTCCATTGTGATACATTCAGGGGAAAGCTGAGATAACATAGGGATAGCTGTGGTGCAGGGTTGGGGCTGGGCTCTTAGACACCTATTCAGTGAGGTACAGTGAAGGGGAGAGACCAGGAGACAATGTACAATGTGTTTCTGAACCAAGACAGCAGCATGCCTAGAAAGAGGAGAGTGGTGCCTAGAAATTGAGTATGAATAGCCAGAGCCATACAGATGCCCACTGCAAAAAAAAAAAAAAAAAAAAAAAAAAAAAAAAAAAAAAAAAAAAAAAAAAAAAATGCAGCGCACCGGGTGCCAACATACAGTATAGCGGCAGTAGGCTGTGTACTGGCTGTGATCTGCCATGTGAGGTGCTATGCTCAAAGCCCAAGTGAGTCTACATGCCTGATGAGACAGACTGCTCTAAAGATAAGACATGTAGGGTAGTTTTAGAAAGCCATGCTCTTGGGCATGGTACCTATGTGGGAGGGTTCTCTACCCAGACACCCCGAAGGGGCTTCATTCCTGATGTAACCCTTGTATCCAGCAGAATGGGTACCACACCCTGGATGAGAGCCACAAGGAAAGCGCATGGCAGGGCAGCTGCAAGGTGGAGTTTCTGATCAGCGGGATGCTGCAGAAATGGAGAAACCCCATATCACTGTGGCCCAGCATTCCCGAGTCACAGAGCATCCCAGCAGCACGAGTCACGGAGAAGTACAAGGGATGCCAGGTCCAGAAACCCCCAGACCGCACTCACCCGGAGCACACCAGGTCTGGGATATGGTGTCTCTGGCTACTGCGAGACAGACAGAGGTACATTGCAAAAGTGCTGTGGGAAACACCTTAGAAGTCTCTTGGGGGTTGGACTGGTGGGGAGCCCTCCAGCACTCCCAGTTCTGCTACACTGAACTGCTTGTGAGATAGAGGCCAAACCCGCTTTCACTATCCTGCGGGCATCCATCCACCATCACTCTCCCTACCCTCAGGACACAGGACGAAGGGACTGCCACCCGCAGGACAGGCTGTACCAAGCTCAGCACGTTCCTCAGGTATTGCTCTCTGACAAGGCACTGGCAGGCAGGCAATGGTTTTGGATTCTACTGAAAATCGTTTGGACAATTATAGTGCATCACCTGCCCCCCAGCCCAGGGTAGGGCAGTATGAGGCAGGACGGGGAGAGGCAGAGGGAGGGGCCCATTGGATTAGAGCCTAGCATAAAATGAGGGATGAGCAGGAGGCAGATGAAGGAAAAGAACCAGCCCCAACAAGCCTGGATCCTCACTCCTTTCCCAACCACCACCATCACCTCTTGCCAGGCCTGGACTTCATCGGGAGCCAAGAGCAAGCTTTTCCAAGCCCACGGGAGGCCTGCAAACACTCACCCTCACATATTTAAGTGTAATCCACACTCCCGTGGTGCTCGCTGTGTGCCATGATGTGTTCTAGACTGAATATGTCCAAATATAAAATGCATCGCATCATCCTGGGCACTGTGCAACAGCTCCATCCTCATTCCCCAAGTAGGACAGATTACTCCAAGGCCCAGAGAGGTCATTATCTGCCCAGATGTCACACAGCTAGAAACACTGGAACTGGAGTGAGAACTCAGGAGGTGTGGTCTCGGAACCCAAGTTCCAACCCCCGCCCCCATCACACCCTAGGTGAAAGCATGCATTTATTACACACATGCATGCAACGAGAAGGATCCACGCGCACACTTAAATGCACACACATGCTCGTTCTGAACAACCCGCATCCCACTCTCTCAGCTGAGATTCACCCATCTCCAGATAGGCTTCTGTCACCTCTCAGTTGTCATCAGTATCCCTGGCTGTCCCCCGTCTGCCTACTCTTTACCCCCCCAGTTGTCCCTTGACCTAGTCATTCCTCCAACACCACCTGCCTCATTGCCAGCTGTCCCAAGCTCACATACATCACCATCACGGCTACCCCCAGGCCCCAGACCTGTCCCTCTAGCCTGACCGAGGCCCTACCTACAGGTAGCCCCAAGCCCACTTCCCACGATGCCATCTCAATCCTTTCTCTACCTTCTCCTTCAAACTTCAGCCCACACCTATCCCAACTGCCTTTCTCTTCTCCCCTTTGTGTCCAATTCTAAGTCCTAGGCTCTGTGTGGTAGAAATCTATTCAAGACCCCCAGGGGTCACACGGCACAGCATCTTCAGAAGTGGCCACCACAGGGGGGACTCCACCACTTAGAAAGGCAATTTATGATCACCGTGCAAGCCTTAGGAGAAAAGTCCATCCCACTGCCTCATTTAGTGGGTGGGGCAGGGTGGCTTTACTGTGCCTGCGACAACAAGAACTGGACCAAGGGAGCTGAAAAAAGGCATTGAATGGGGACAAGTAGAGACCTGCCAAAGGGCACGGCAAGGTCTGGGTTATAAAGCAGATGGGTAGGGGCGGACTTTAGAGACAAACGACATCGAAGGCTGATTCCTGCCTGAGCTGCCATGTTAGGGTTGAGGTTCAGACTTGGGAGCAGGGGAGACCTGAGGCAAGGGAGTGACAGCACACTGTGACAGCCTTATAAAGGCCACTTGGGTCACAGGGAAGAGGAGCAGCTACTGGGACAGGCAAGATGTAATAAAGACTGTTGGGGGCCTCGAGCACAGAGGTGCTGCAGAGCAAATGTCTGTCCACACCAGCTCCACTCTCTGCATAGCCCAGGCCACGCTAAAGCTCTGCAGGCCTACATCTTTTTACATCAGTGGTTCTCAGCCTTCCTAATGCTATTAACTCCTTAACACAGTTCCTCATGTCACGTCCCCAACCATAAAATTATTTTCATTGGCACTTCATAACTGTTATTTTCCTACTGTTATGAATCATGATATAAATATCTAATATGTAGGATATCTGATATTCAACACGATGGGGTCGAGGACCCCCCACCCCCGGGTTGAGAGCTGCTGTTTTAGACAGTCCCCTAGAACATTCTCCAAGGGTGCTGAGAATGTTTTCTACTGGCACTTGCCAATATGCTGACAACCACTAGCAATGTGTAACAGTTGATGTCTTAAAACTTGGCTACCGCAACTGATGAAATAAATTAGTATTTTAATTAGTCGTACCTAATTTAAATGTAATAGCCACATATGAGTAACAGGTCACCACTGCAAAGAAAGAGCATTGGTGTCACTGTGGAAGGCAACTATGGGTTATGGCGGTCTGGACTGATGGCCACGGGCCCACAGAACCTGAAGGCACCAGCCTGCAGATCCACAGTCCTATCCTCTGCACCCCAATATTCTCCTACCCTAGGATTGGTGCACCCACTCTGAGGCACAGAGAAGCTACCCACCCAGACATCTCCACTATTCCAGGATTGAGGTGCTGGGGGCTCCCCATATGTCATAGCAGCTGCTTCTCTCCAACTCCAAGCTCAGATCTAGCCACACCAAGCTTACCATGAAGCTTGACACCCTGACAGGCCATGCACACATATGCTCTGTGTCCCTGCTCTCCATTTCATTCACGTGTATAAACACACACACGGCCCTCTCTGGCTGCCTAGGCCACAGGATAACCCTTGTGTACATCTATCTGCCTCTCCAGCTCAGGGACAGGCCCTCAGGATCCAGGAGGGAGACTGTGGCCTCCTCTACCTAGCCCAAGATCCGCAACTGAGGACTGAAAGGATGTCCGCCTCACATGGGCCCTCCTCCCTCCTCCCCACGTTCAGACTAACCGTTGAGACTCCAAGCCTCACCAACGGTTGTCTGATCACTGTAGGCTGAAAACTCTCTGGATTGGACAGCTGAGCCAGCTGCTGGGGGTGGGGCCAGGGCAGGGGGCCGGCAGCAGCAGGCTGGGGGAAGGGGCCCTCCTGCAAGAGCCCTCTCCCTTCAGTCTCTGCCAGGGACTCAACCTCTTTAACTCACAGCTCCCAGATGACACTTTCCGGACACAGCCTTTTCACAACATAACACCATCCACCGGCAGAATCTTCCAGATTCTTACCAAGGAAAAAAACAACCTCTTCTTTCCCTTCCGCCTTCAATGGAGTCATTGCGCCCCCATCTGGCATCTCCAGCTCTGAACTGACCCACTTGACTCCATTCATTCATTCACTCATTCATTCATTCATTCTTCTTCTTTTTTTTTTTTTAACAGCAAAAAGTTTTCCTGACTAGCATGGAATTCACCGTGCAACTCAGGTTGACCTCAAACTTGCCATCAATCCTCCTGCCTCGGCGCTTCCCTCTCCCAGTGCTACAGGACTGAACTATATCAGCCAGCTTCATTCATTCCTGTATGTCACAGCCATTTACTTGAACTAGAAGGCTCAAACCTTGTGCCTGGCGCTAAGTATTTGAAGGTGCACCGACACAAATCCTCGCAAAGTTCCTGGTCTTGTAAGAGTGGCAGGACCAAGAGACTGTAATTATAACATCATATAAAAACCTAATTAGGCCAGGCGGTGGTGGCACACGCCTTTAATCCCAGCACTTGGGAGGCAGAGGCAGGTGGATTTCTGAGTTCGAGGCCAGCCTGGTCTATAAAGTGAGCTCCAGAACAGCAGGGCTATACAGAGAAACCCTGTCTCGAAAAAAACAAAACAAAACAAAACAAAAAAACCCTAATCAGCTCCGCCCTTCCCTCTGCTGGGCTCAAACAGAGAAAAACCAAGGAAGGCTTCAAGGAAGAAGTGATATCTAAGCTGAGAGACAAACTAGGGGGCTCACACAGGAAATTGTGGAATCACAGAGTCTTGGAGAGAAAGCAGTTTGTACAAGGTGCAGAGAAGAGATCGAGAGTTGTGGGTACTTAGGGACTACTGGTAGATAAGGCTAGCCAGAATAGTATCCCAGAAGAAGATGAGGCAGGCCAAGCAAGGGCTAGAACAGTGATGGGGCTGAGTTAGAAAAGTAACAGGAGAGCTTTGACGAGGATTTGAAGAGGGGTTTAAAACGTGAATTTAGGAAGAACTCTGACACAGAGGAAGGAGAGGTCGATGCCTTCCTGCAGGTGGACTGAGAAGGGAGAGGGGAGAGATGGAGCTGAGGAGGGAAAGGAAAGATGGAGGAGGCATAGGGTACTTTCAGACACAAAGGGAAGGCACAAAGCCCCTCCTGCCGCTCTTGGCTGACCTAGCTGGGTGCCACAAGCCCCCAAGCTGGGGCCAGCCTGGAGGATAGCAGCATGTCTCCAGCCCTGGACCTCTGATGCCACCAGACAGAAGCAAGAGGCAGCCTTGAATCGTGGCATAGGATCCAGGCCACCCTCCTGGCTTTCTGCCTAGCCCCCTCTTTCAGCCCCAGAGAGAAGGCTGCCCTGACAAGCCCTCAGTTGCCTAACCTGAAACCACAGGGCACCTCTCCCTCATTCCTGCTGCCCATAACTCCAGCGACCAAAGGGACAAACTGATCCAGAGCACAGTGGGATAATTGCTGCCAGGTGTGCACGGCTGAGAGCTACCCTGCACAGACCGACTAAGGAGGTAAGCAGGGGACCAGATCCACTCCCTAGATTGAGGGCAGAGGACTGCCACCTCCTTTCTGCCCAGACCTTCTCTAATAGTAAAAGCTTCAAAGGTGACAGAAACTTGAGAAGTAACATGACTTACCCAAGGTCACACACAGCAAGAAGCAGAGACAGAATTCGAGCCCACATTGCCCCCAGCTTCAAATTAGCCCCTAGCGCTTTGCCACACCCCTCCAACACATCTTCTCGGCTTCCCAAGTAGGGGACTTAACATTCTACCAAGTATCACACGCGGATCATTATTAAGATCATGAAGCAGATGGAGAAACTGAGGCTCAGGAATGAGAATGGCCTGCAGTAGGTCTCACTCTCAAACCTTGATTGATCCTGACAGTCTGCTACCGTGGCAGTTGAGGATCTTGTGTATTCTCAAATCAAGGTGATTGGGTGGGGGGAATGCAGGGGGTTTTATCTTAAAGTGGGGAGAAGGTTGGAGGGGTTGAGAAAGGTCTAAGAGGCAGGTTGCCTGGGTCACCCTCTCGGGTACCAGGAAGTCAAAACTGAGGCTGAGCAGTACAACCCCAAAGCTGCAGGGCAAGACCAGGACAGCTCCCGAGACGCCCCAGCGGGGGCGGGGCCGTGAACTAGATCCCCGGAGGCCAGCTGTCTGGGGCAGGCAGGCGGCCTGGAGTCTCTCCCAGGGGCCCGAGGTGGCTCTGCTTCCACCCGGGGCGGCTCCCAGCTACCCCACGCCGGGTGGCGGGAGCCAGGGGAGGAGGAAACCCTGGAAGAGAGCCGGCGCACGCCCGCCAGAGGGGCCGAGGCCTGAGGTCCAGGCCTCAGGAAAGGACAGTGGACCACGCACACACACAAGCACACCGACACTTCGTCCACAGAGCACACGATGCGATGTGCTCGCGGACGCACACAGGCACTGGACACACATTCAGACATGCGAATGCACACACACACACACACACACACACACACACATACACACACACACCCTCCATAGGACACCAGGCTCCAAAGCACACTCAAGCACATGATCACACCGCAGGCCGAGTGAGAGCCCCACGCACACATTCACACACACACACACACACACACACACACACACACACACACACACGTCCGCACGCGCGCACCCAGCTGGCCGGGAGGCCGCACAAAGTTGCAAAGCAGACGCAGGCAGCGTCCCCGGGGACCGCGGCGTCCCCAACGCCTCTACGAGCTACGATGGGGACGCTGTCCCGCGGCCTCCAGCCAGGCCCTGCGGGGGCCCCGACGCCGCAGCCCCGCCTGCAACCGGGTGCGCCCCACGGCCCTCCCCAGCCGGGCGCCCCGCGGCCCTGGCGCCGCCTCGGATCAGCCGCCAGCCAGCGCCGCTAGGAACTTGCGAAACAACAAACCGCCCGAAATGTCGGAGTCGGCGGCTACAGCCGCGTCTCTCCCCTTTCCTTCCCTCGCCAGCCGCAGGGCCGCCCCAGCCTCCGAGGGACGCCGCCGCGACAACTTGTTCCGGCCGGGTGCGCCACGCACACGCGCGCGCGCGGTCGCACACACATCCTCACACATGCACACAAGCATGCACACCCTCGGCTCCCGGCCACACTCGACCACGGCCCAGGAGCACCCCAAGCTCGCAGCGTCCCTAGCCACGCAACCATCGCTCACCGAAACACTCTCATCCACTCCAGACACGCTCCCCCACACGCATTCCCCGCATCCCTGACATTCGCTCGGACCCACACAGCATCGTACACCCCAAACACTCCCACAGGGTCACTCGTGGACGCAGCGCTCAAACACACAGGTTCCGACCCGGTTCCCACGACTGCACACGCACACACACCACACACAGGTTCCCGGGCCCACACTTGGGCACGATCCACCGAGCCCTCGCAGCACACGCAAAAACAAACACGCGGGTTTTCAAACACGCCACCAGCAACAGCACTCCCGCCTGGGGAATACAAAAAAAGCCAACAAATGCAACACAGGATCAGGCGCAACTCTAGCCAAGCCACTGAAACTCAGATACACAACCCACTTGGCAGCGTGGACAAACACGAGCCAGCGCAGACCCGGTGCCCCACGCAGGCTACACTCACACCAGCACACTCGCATCCTCGGTACACACTCAACCTCAGCTTGCACACAAACTACAGACACAGCGGCCACAGACGCTCGGAGCACGCGACCGAGAGTCCCGCACTCCGACACTCGCGACGAGCCATCCCCGGCCCCCCGGGCACTCGCGGGCTGAGCTTGGAGGGACCGCGCGCGCTTACCTGCGGGAGTCTCGGTCTCGGGCGCGCAGAACTGGAAGGTGAGCGCCAGGACCAGAGCCTGAGCCCGGGCCATGGCTGGGGCGCCGTCGCCTGGGTCCTGGAGACCCGCAGCTTGGGAGACAACGCCTCCGGAGCCCGAGCCGGAGCCCAAGGCGAGCCGGAGCCGTAGCGGAGCAGCGCCTCGCGGAGCGGGACTGGCGGCGAGTCCAGAGCGGGAGCCCGAACGAGCGGGGCGCTGACGTCAGGCCCCCGGGCGCGAGTTCCGCGGTCTCGAGGCGTCCCCTGCTGGCGGTGTCGCGCGCTGCGGCCGGGGTCCCTGGGCCCGCCGGCTTCGGCATGCCCATCCCCCACTCTCACACCCCGTCGACAAGACCAAAGACCCATCGACAAGACAGGTGAGGGTATTCAGGTCGACGTTCTCAACGCATTCGTTGCCCACGGCTGAGATTGTAACCCAGGGACACTTGGCTCCTCTGTTCCCTCGGTTGCTTAAAGTTCTTTCTACCTTGACCGCTCTGAATATACATTCCCAGCTCCCTCCAATGACAGAGCACTCTTCATCTACCAGAAACGTTGTTGGGCTTGTGGAATGTTGCCTTGTACTTTCACCTCTCTCTCACTAAACGCTCGTACCTCATACCGTAGCCTCCGGCTACTTAGAGTGAGTGTATTTGGAACTCTGCCCAGTCCAAGTTTTTGCACAACCACTAGCATAGTTGTTAGTGGCTATGTAAGACCAGGTGCCGTGCGTGCCTCTCTCTGGGACTCTCTGTTCATCTTCGCTCTTGCCCTAAGGGACACACACTACTCTAATCCCATTACACAGTTGAGAAAGTTGAGATCATAGAGCGTGGCTTTTTTCAAGATTATGCATCAGTATGAGGCGACAACCAAGATTCAAGATCAGAAGAGCTAGCCTGGGCAAAGATAGGCTGGTGGGTCAAAGAAGGAGGCTGGACTGGAAGGGTAAAGAGGAACGAGGAATGGCAGGTGCAGCTGGAAAAGTTGCCAGGGCCTGAAGACCAGACAGAAAGCTGAATATGAAAGATATTTTGAGTCAATAAACACCAAGAAAATGATAAGCCGCTGGAGAGTCTTGACTTCTGATTAATTACTTTCATCCCCCTCAACAACTAATGGGCAGAGACATTCCATGAACTTATTTAAGTACAGTTCTTGGCATATGTAAGCCCTCCCAGTTTCTTGCCTCTTCCCTCAGTTGGCTCACACTGAGACTGGCACACAGAGACGCTACCCTGAGGCGTTCCTGGGCTCCTTGGCTCCTCTCTCGTAACTGCTGCTCAATTCCAGGCTGAAAAGGGGAGGGGAGCAAAGACATAGCTCTCGAGGACCTGAGCATTAAACAGACTCACAGGGAGACAGAGGTGGAGGAAGGAAAAGTGATAGGCAAGATAGAAAGACATGCTGAAACAGAAAGAGATGGGGCAACCAGGAGCCGGGTGTGTGTTGGGGAGAGGGGGTGGAGAACTTTCTTTTTAGTATTCTCAAGTTTTGAGGTATGGACACTGAGAATCAGAGAGCATAATGTATTCGCATAAGTTCACAAAGTCAGTCCATGAAGGTGTCAGGATTTGAACCCAAATCTGATCGATTTCACGTTCTCTTGTTCCTTGGGCAGGGGACAGCCTCAGAGATTATGGTGAACGGGGTGTGCCAGTGTTAGCAACAGGTAGACAGATGAAGCAAGCATTGCTCCCCTTTACTTTAAAAAGGGCCACAAACTTCAACAATCCTTGCAAGATAAAGAAATGCCCTGGCTTGGAGCGATTGCCCCAAATCTAGGGAGAAGGATAGGGTACCACAGTACCTAGTACAGGCAGTACTAGGTCAGCAAGAAATTCAATTACCTGCAACTCATGGAATATTTATGATGCCTATCCTGTGTTAGGCCCCATATTGAGTGCTGGCATCCCGGAGATGAACTAAAGACGGCCCCACTTTTGCCTGGAGGAAGAAGCAGGCATATAAATAACTATGAGATAGTATCCTAAAGGCCATAACATTAGCCCAGAGAAAATACAAAGGCATTGGGGCTTGCTCAATAAAACAATTATCTGAACAATTATGGAATTCCCTGGAAGGTTAGACAGGAAAATTCATTTCAGGCAGCAGCAACCTGAAAAAAAGCATAAGACAAGGAAGAGCTATCGAGGGCGGAGTTGGGTGTAGTTGGGTCACTGGCTATGTACAGTGTCAAAGATAAAGCCAGAAAGACAGGGCAGGCATCAAAGTACACACGGTCTTGAATGCAAAGTTAAGACCGTGAGGCAGGCATCAAAGTACACACGGTCTTGAATGCAAAGCTAAGACCATGAGGCTTGGATTCTTTCACTGGTGGTTCTCAAACTGCACCTGCGTGAGCCCGGATGGCCTAGACCGGAAATGAAAGGTTAGAGGATGTGGAGGGAGATGAAATCCAACCTTAAGAAGGAAGACTCGCTGCTGATTCTCTATGTTTTCCTAGTTGGCTGTCCAGGGAAGAAGAGAAGCCAGTGTGGGGGAGGAACCTCTCAGTGTCACCTAGAGGATCCTACAGCAGGCAGAGGGACCTTATGAACTTGCTGGCACAAGGGTGCCTCCCTGTCACGATGAAAGTAGGTGTTCACATGTGCGCACATGTACATGCACAACTGTGAGACCAGACTTTTCCCCTACTGGAAGGCACCAGCTTTCTCTAATAAATGCAGTTACTGAGCACAAACTTGAGCCAAGCCTTAGTGTTTTACATGCGATAGTTCTCATCTCAATCTGCACAACATAGCCCTGGAAGAGTTTTAGAACGTTCCACGTGCCAAACTATGTGCTAAGTGCTTCAAGTGGTACTATATCCCTCAGTCTTCAAGACAACCTTGGGACTATTAGTCTCTCAATTTGTTATTGAGCTTTTTTTTTCTTT
The DNA here is from genome assembly GCF_008632895.1 of Mastomys coucha. Lineage (NCBI taxonomy): Eukaryota > Metazoa > Chordata > Mammalia > Rodentia > Muridae > Mastomys > Mastomys coucha. Next base: position 88,150,325 of record NW_022196900.1, read on the forward strand.
GCCTTGTTAGAGATCAAACCCAGGAAGGACCTCACACATGCTAAGGGTGTGCTGTACCACTGAGCTACCTCCCTAGCTCAGGTCCCTTCATTTTAACCATGAGGGAAACAGAGACACAGGGAAGCCAAGTGACTAATCCAAAATCAAACAGCCAGGAAATGGCAGGACCAGGATTCAAACCTAGATTTGCCTGAGTCCAGTTCCCCAAACCTTAGTCTCCATGCTTTGCTGGGCTCTCGTCCGCAGAGAAAGGTTTGTTTTCCATGGCAAGCCTTGCGTCAGTCATCTTTGTCTTTCAAAAGTTCTTTGATACTTATTTCCTGGGCTACCACATCACCGGACTCTGGGGAGCATCTAAGAATGTATACTTCTGGACCAAGCACCTCTCCATGATTCTAAATCAGACCTAAAATGGAACCTCATCTGATTTCCATGTTTTGGAATCAAAGGGCTGACTACTGCAGCTCTTCCTTCAAAAGTCTCAGACGGCCTTCATCACAGAGGGCACCCCTTCTTCCGCCTGCAACAGTGCACACTTGCACGCACACGAATGTTCCGCCGACAGGTATCTATGCTGATGTTTCCCTTCCATCAAAACTAAGACCCGGTGTCTTTCCAGGTCTATACCTTTTACAAAGAATTTTCATCTTCCCACCCAATCTCTTTGTATGCTATGAGCATTTTAAAAGACATCTTCCTTCTTGGGATTCCTCTCATATCTGAAGAGCTTGATGTTTTTATGATGTGTTATCCTGTCCATCTTAACATTCTTCTAACGTTTTATCCACTCCTCACAACCATCTGAAATGAGGTATATCATTTTCATGGCACCGATGAGAAATGGGCTCCAAGTTGCGCTCACTTGCCCAAGCTAGGAAAGAGATGCTAGGATTTGAGCCTGGTATTCCTGGTATGTTAGCTCTGGGTAGAGAAGTAACTTTTAAGTCCCCAAGTCTCGGTAGTGCATGCCTTTAATCATAGCACTTGGGAGGCAGAAGCAAGTGGATCTCTGAATTTGAGGCCAGCCTGGTCTACAGAGAAGAGTTTCAGTACTGCCAGGACCACACAAAGAAACCTGTCTTGAAAAACATCATGATGATGATGAAGAAGAAGAAGAAGAAGGAGAAGGAGAAGGAGAAGGAGAAGGAGAAGGAGAAGGAGAAGGAGAAGGAGAAGGAGAAGGAGAAGGAGAAGAAGAAGAAGAAGAAGAAGAAGAAGAAGAAGAAGAAGAAGAAGAAGAAGAAGAAGAAGAAGAAGAAGAAGAAGAAGAAGAAGAAGAAGAAGAAGAAGAAGAAGAAGAAGAAGAAGAAGAAGAAGAAGAAGAAGAAGAAGAAGAAGAAGAAGAAGTAGTCTCTGTGTTGTTCTGGGGAATTGGAGATGAAATGATACTTTAAAAAACCTGGCACACGCCTTTAATCTCAGCACTTGGGAGGCAGAGGCAGGAGGATTTCTGAGTTCGAGGCCAGCCTGGTCTACAGAGTGAGTTCCAGGACAGCCAGGACTATACAGAGAAACCCTGTCTCAATAAAAACAAAACAAAACAAAAGCCTGGCATAGTGGTATCTCAATAAAGGGTGGGAAGGAGATACTGAGGCCAGAATGTAAAGGACTTCCCTGAAGCACCACGCGACAAACTTAAAGCCAGTCCTGCTTTGGCTGGCTCTGCAACTTCTCCAGGTCTCTGAATACCTACGCCACAACGTGAGCGGACCGACCACTATCGGAGCAGAGAGCAAACGACCTCTTTTAAATGGAGGGGGCGTGGCCACGAGTGGGGCGGGGCGCATGCTTGCGGTCGCGGGCTAATGACGTAGTCCGGAGCGCCGGGTTCTGCCAGTGCTGGAAGAAGCATGTTGGTCAGCCAGCGACTGACGGGGTCGCGAACCCGGGCACGTTTGCTTGCGAGTCTCCTCGAGGCTTTCCGGACCACATCCTCCTACTCCGCTTTCTCTGAGCCGTCACGGGTGCGGGCGCTGGTCTATGACAACCACGGGGATCCAGCCAAGGTCATCCGGTAAGAGTCGGTGCGGACACCGGGGAGGGAACTGGGCTTCCTGGAGGGTTTTAAGCAGGCGGCGGACTGACAGGAGAAGACAGGGTTCGAGGAAGCGGGCTCTGCTGTTCTACAGATGTCGAAACCCAGGGCGTGCTTGCTATCCGGCGGCGGAGGACCCGCGAGGCACAGGTGCAAGAATGAAGGCCAGCGTTTACTGACCCACGTTGGTTTGAGGATTGTGGCAGTCACTCCTTTGTCTAGATGGATGCGCTCGACTATGTGTCACGACAATATTCTGGGGGTAGTTATTGGATGTTTTTTCCATTTTGCAGATAAGATAAAATTAACATTTGCCCAAAAGTCACCCAGCCAGTGAGAATAGGAATTTGAACATACGGTCTGACAGCCTACCTAGATTCTACTTCTATTTTTAAATAGGTAATAGGTTATTGTTTGCTTTTCACAGAGGTCGAGACACTTGTCTAAAGTGATTGGGATAATTAGTGATTGGAATAGGTGTTGGAATTCACCTTTGCCTCTTTCTCATGTGAGTTTCCTTCCACCAAGCCATGTATGCATCTTGGCCTAGTTATAACGAGTTGTTTAAACCCAGCTTGATGCCATGCGCCTTTAATCCCAGCACTAATGAGGCAGAGGCTGGCAGATCTCTGTGAGTTCAAGGCCAGTCAGTTCTAGGATAGCCAGGGCTATATAGAGAGACCCTGTCTCAAACAAACAAGCAAAAGGGAGTTGTTTCCTAATCCCAGCATGCTAAGGTAAAAGGGTTATGAGTTTGAGATCATCATATGTTGAATAATGAGCCTTTGTCTCAAAATACACATACACAGTAAAAATACATAAAAATTTAAAAACAAAACAAAACAAAATACCTCAAATACAATTTTAGGGATGCATACAGTGTGTGCCTGTAGTCGCAAAACTTGCCAAGGCAGGAAGATTGTGAATGTAAGGCCAACCTGAACTACATATTGAGATCCTGCCTCAAAATCAAACAAAAAGAGAAGTTGGGTTTACTGACATGCATCATCTTCTTATTTCCTCTTCCCTGTTAGGGTCTCCCTTAACAGGTCCTGGCTAACCTGGAACTTGTCAGGTAGACTTGGCTGACCTGGAGCTCCTAGTGAGCCCTTCTACCTCTGCTACCCCAGCCCCCAGCACTGGGACCAAAGGTGCCTGCTTCTCATGGGGGAGGGGGCTCCTTTGGTTGTATGTTTGTTTGTTTGAGATAGGGTCTTACTTTGTAGCCCTGGGTGGCCTGCCTCTGCCTCCTAAATGCTGGGATTTAAGGCATGCAACTCCAGATCTATCCACTGCATCCCCCCTTTTTAAACAGAGGCTGGGCTCTAATTCCCAAATGCTGGGATTACAGGTGTGTTCCCCACTATTCCTGCTCCCCTTCTTTTCTCTCCCCTTAGACAAGGTATCCCAGTGTTGCCCAGGCTGGCCTGGAATTTGTGGCCCCTCTTCCCTCAGCTTCTCAAGGAAGTGGGTGTGGCTAGATGGCCCATGCCCTGGAGTTTATCTGAACTCCTCTGCCGGTCAAAGCACCTGGCCTGTACATAAACCATTACAATAATTCTGTGCTGTGAATCAAGGAGTTATAAAGGCCCCACAGGGGAAGCTGTGGGGCTTTTTGTTAGAGTGACATTAGCTCATTTTTATCCCTGTATGGTGTGTATGTGATGCAGCCCAGATTACTAAGTGACCTTGCCAAACCCTCAGCTAAGCCAAGCTAGGGCAAAGAGCTGACTCCAGGTTCCCTAATTCCCAGGTGGGCGCTTTTACCTTAGCCCTACTCCAGGCAACCTTAACAACTCTTTTGACTGGTAAGATATGTGTAGATTAACTAGCTGGTAATTCACATGCAGAAATTATGAATTAAGATCCAACAGAATTTTAGATATTATAGGCATAGAGGCTCAGAGGTTGACTAACTTGTCTAAGATCAAACATCTTATATTTGATTTTAGGAGAGTGTGTGTGTGTGTGTGAGACTCTCAGGAGTCAGTTCTCTCCTGCCATCTTTAGGGAACAGATGATGGAGCTCAGGCTGTCAGGTCTGTGCATCAGTACCTCCACCTGCTGAGCTGACCCACCAGCCCTAACTTGTATTTTGCTCATAGGGAGTCAATCATGTCAGGATAGACACTTCCCTGGAGATTCTGCTGCAGTGAGCTGATAAAGTCCTTATGAGCAGGCCTCCATTTTCAGAAATGGACTCAAAATGAGAGCAGCGTGGTGGGGCTCCCAAAGGCTCATTTGTGTCAGCCTGTTAGTTGAACCCAAAGCTCAGTTAATTAGGAAGTGCACCTTTCATTGAGTTCTCCCAAGGTGATGAGGAAGGCTTGGGTGGTTAAACAGCTGTGAGCAGTGGCCTCCAGATTGGTTTCCTGTTGGAGAGCCAGAGAAGCTGGAACAGACCAGTCTGTCTGCAGATGCCCCCAGGAAAAAAAGACAGCAGCTTTTGCCTTCTATGTAGACCCCTAGGTATTTCCCCAAGTTCAGAGCATTCTCTTCAGCCTGGATTCACAGCTCAGTCTGTCTGTCACCTGTGCTACATTTGGAAACTATTCCTGGGCTCCGCCTCTGAAATGCTCCCCTAGGTCTGAGGTGGCCTAGGGGGGCCATTTATTTCAGCTCTTCAGGCCTCCAGGTGACTGATGCCCAGCCACTGTTGAGAAGCAATGCCTTTGGATAGATGGCCAGGCAGTAGGGATTGTCCCTGGTCTGGCCTGACCTTCCCTTCTGACTCAGATTCAGACAGCTTTGCATGTGGGCTGAGGCCAGTGACCGAGATTCCCTTTGTAGTCCTGTGTGAGGTTTACAGTACCCACAGCCGCTGAAGAATCAAGTGTTCTTTTCCCATCCTAAGGACTGGGCATCTCTGGGTCTGGTAACCAGTAAGGTCATGAAGCTATCTAAAATCCAAGCAGTAGTTCCCAGACAGGTGTGTTTTGTACTGTGAGCCACTGCTCTGGGAGGTGGGGGAAGAGAATAGGGAAAAGTTTGAAATCAGGCTGCAGAATCTTACAGGATTCTGGAAATTTCAGAGGTGGCCATAGCCATTGTTCTCTGTGCAGACTTCTAGATTCTGCACCACAGAGGTCTGGTAACCCGGATGTCCTTTGCTTTCCTCCTCCCTAATTCTTCTGCCCCTCCCCCATCCCACAGAGCATTCCCTCAGAACTTTGCTGCTTTTTTTAGTGCTAGAGTAGAAATAACTCTCGTTTGATGTATCCCCACCAAGTAGCAAGCGTTGAACTAAGTTCTCTACATAAGAGTATGTCATTCAGATGGAGTTGGGGTTGTAGCTCAGGATAGTGTCCTTGCCTAGTGTGCTCAGGGCCCTGAGTTCAGTCCTAGGCATCACATCAACATAATCCAGCTTGGTTCACTCTTGAGTGTAAATCAGAAACGGAACCTGAGCCTTAAGAAGATTGAAAGGCCTAAAGGACGGCTAGCATGCTCCTCCTTAAAGTACTTCATGGAATTGGAGGAGTCCCTAGGACAGAAAAAGGCTGGAAGAAGCAGTTGCAATCATCTGAAAGGTTGTCTCCCCTCCCCCCCACCCCCCACCCAGAGAGATGGAGTTTAAAATTAGGATTATAATAGAAGAGAAAGTAAAATTACAGCTCATTCAGTGGCCCTGAGTTTTCTGTTCTCTGTGAGGACAGTCCTGCCCTGGGACAAGGGAGATACCAGTCTCTGCCTTCTTCCTGGTTCCTGCATCCAGCTGGTGTGGTTGCTCATATCTGTAATCTGAGCACTTGAATTGAGGCAGGAGCATCGGGAGTTTGAAGCCAGTCTTGGCTACATAATGAGTCTGAAGCTAGCCTGGGCAGTCTCAAAACACCAAAAGAAACCCCTGCTCCCTACCTCTGACTTCTTACCTGCCATCTGCAAGATGAACCCACAGTGGGAAACCTTTGGATACAATACCCTTTCTGACTTAAGCCAGGTGGAAGTTAGGGGGCCCAGGTTATGTTGGCAATGCATTCTCATTATAGAATGATCTTCATTCTTAAGAGTTCTTTCTATGCTTGATGTCAGTGTGTAAAACAAAAATTCTGCAGGTAACTTGGATTTTAAACCAGACATGGTATTTTTTTAAATTGGCATTTTGGTTTGGTGCTCTGTTGAGGGCTCCATCTTGGACTTTTCCATAGTCAAAGATGAAGGAAGTGGACATAGTGTTCATTAATACAGAAAACTAGACAGCACTGGTTCTTTGAGGGGAAGTAGGCGCTGGGCCCTGAAGATTCAGAGGCAAGTGATTTATACCTTTGCCCCCAGGAACCCCCCAGTCTAGTCCAGGTGTTGGGCCACTGTAGCCTAGTGGAATAAGTGTTATGATGTGTTCAGAATGTAATGGGTATCCAGAAGAGGAGTGCCTGATCCCCTTCTCCTAACCCTGGGGAGTCAGACTAGCAAGAAGTCTAAGCCCCATGGGAGATTGAATAATGCTATGTGAGAGGGATGTCCTAAGCACCAGAGGCTGTGAGTGCAGAAGCCCTGAGGGTCTTAGGGCCTCCTACTGCCTCGGAGTCATTGTGTAGTAACTGACACAGAGGAGAGTAAGCCAAGGTCATGGGATTCACACTCACTATGGACTTCAGCCATGCCCCACTGCCCTAGTTTCTTCCTAGATGCCTCAGAGGTGAAACATACTGAATGGCAGCCACACAGTAGGTTAGGAGTTTTCCCTACACCCTGAGCCTCTGGGAGGGAAATGCTGTCACTCAGTGCTGCTCCAAGTCACATTCCTATCTGTCTCATCACATGCTTCGTGGCCTTTCTCACTCAGAGTGAGGACAGAGGGCCCTCGTTTCAGAAGCAGATGAACAGATGACAAAAATCATACTAGCTTGAGAGGTTTTGTTGAGGACCATGTACAAGAGCAATGGCCCATGTTCCAATCCTTCCTCAACCGCTGAGCATTTAAGTCCCTCTTCTTTGAACACCACCTGAAGACCTACCCCCGGGCTCCACCTCTTACCCACAGTGCCCTGGCCACCAAACCTCTAACACAGGGACATTTATGGTCTGAACTCTAGTGGATTCCTCTCAGCACAGCACTGCACACATGGAAACGGAGAAACAACTCTTCGTTTCTCAAGCCATCCTTTGACAGGCCTATGAAAGCCAAGCACCACTGGACTAAGCCAAGCACCACTGGACTACCTGCTCCAGTTTCTTGGGATGCTGAAGCGGGAGACTTGTTTGAGCCCAGGAGTTAAAGGTTAGGCTGGGCAACATACTGAGACCCTCAATAAAAAGGGGTCAAGGGGCAGCAAAAATTGTGTTTGATGGACCAAAAGATGAGTCCCAAGTAGAAGGTGGGCAGGATGAGTCCCAAGTAGAAGGTGGGCAGGATGAGTCCCAAGTAGAAGGTGGGCAGGATGAGTCCCAAGTAGAAGGTGGGCAGGGTCACCTTGAGGCAGGAAAGCCAGGAGAGGCCCAGCAAGTCTGCTGAGTGACAGAGCTCTGGTCCCTAAGAATCCAAGACTCCTTTAGCTCTCCACCAACTTAGGCCACTCTTACACCCTGCTCTGGGTTACAAGTCAGGAACTGAGGGGCCATCTTCCTCCCATTTGGGATTTGTGTCCTGCTTAAAAAGCCCCAGCACCCTAAGCACTTCGCTAAATCACAGAAAGCAACCTGCCAGTCATGGGGACTACATACAGACTTGAGGAAAGCCACAGGAGGTGTCAGTCACCTTTGCCCAGTGCTGTATAAGGCACACGTTCCTGCCTCATGTGCTGAGCAGATGGGGAGGTCTCTAGTCTGTGATGTGCTCTCAGTCAGGTCTGACTAAAATTATTTGCAATGATGGAGTGAAAGATGAAAGATAAGAACAAATGGCTGCTGATTAAACATGGGAGGCAGGAAAGAGCACTCAACAGAGCTGGCCGGTGCCTACCTTACCCAGCAGATAGAACTGAGCAGTCCCCGGGGACTAGGCTCTCTCTTTCCCCTCTCAAAAGGCTCTTTCTTCTGCCTGCTTTTGTTTCTCTTGTACTTCATATGGCATCACAGGTGTACAGCCTGAGCCTCAAAGGAGCCATTGTGACCTTATCCAGCCTGGGATCTGTCAATTGAGACAGTGGCAGCTCTCGAAGTTGCCTGGCGCCTTCATCAGACTCACAGGGGAGAGATCCGAACAGTGCTGGGAGGTGGCTTGCAATACAGCCAGGCTGTGTTTGGAGGCCTCAGTTAAGTTCTGCAGCACAGCCATCGTTCCCTTCGATGAACTTAAAACAAACAAACAAACAAGTGGAACGAGGATTGCTATCGTGGCACCAAAGGAAGAGCCAGCTCCTGGAATTCAGACCTAGCCCTGTATTTCTGTATTCCTTATGTCTCAGCAGCGGTATCCTTGACGACGCTTTAGAGCTGTCTGCAGGAACAGTGTCTGTGGCATTGATGGCATTCCATGAGGGCAGGCTGTGGCTGGTCTTCCTGATGAGATGCAGCTGAACCAACACAGCTCACCCCAGGCGGGAAGCAAGTATCGGGCCTGCCTCCCACCACCACCCGCTGGTGTACAAAGTTTCCACTTCCCAGACTCTAATCTCTGCCCTGCCTGTCTCTACCCATCTTTCTTCCCTCTGTGAATCTCTGCCAGGCCTTCCAGGAGCCAATGAGACCAGGGATAGTTTGTAGTCCAATGTCCTACCTACTCTTGGGAGGTAAGCAGATCTGTGAAAATCATGTTCCAGTCAGGGGAGCTGGACCAAGCCTCCTGGGTTCCTCTACTGCAGGACTTCTCAGAGCCTTCATGGTGTGGGTGTGCTGACTCTCAGGAAGGGGATGGCAGGCAGTGTTCCTCAGATGTACGGAATCCTAGGGAAAGCTGATGTCTCCTAGGAGAATCCCCAAGTCTGGCTTAAGAGCAAGGCTTGCTACTTTTTTTAAAGCCAGCTAACTTAGTTTCTCTGAGCCTCAAAATTAGCATGACGTGATACCTGAAGCATAATCACTGGGAAGACTAAGAAACCTGTAGATGCAAACTGACAAGCTTGGGACGACTCAGTTACCTGTCTTTGTGTTGTCCAGCCTGGTGGCCACAGTTAAGTTTAACACACAGTGGGCTGCTAGCCAGTGCCGTCTACTGCCCATCCACCAAATACAGCACCTTTCTGCCTACTGCCAGTCCTTCCTCTCTGCTCAGCCAGGAACCCAAACTAAGTCTGGGAGTCATCACTCTTAGGCCACATTCTCTCACTGGAGATGAGTTTGGAGCTAGATACTTGTTAAGCACCTCCTAACCCACCCCAGTGTGCTCATGAACACACACACAAACACACACCAGATGATAACTAAAAAAGGTTCTGGGTTCAAATCTTAAGGACCCAGACCCAAAGTCCTTTCCATTGTTTCCAAAAAGTTTTGAAAACTGAGGATTTGAAGGAAAGCAGATTGCCACTGTCTATCCTTCTGGTGTGACTATCCATGCCTCTTTATGCAGGAGTACCCGACCACGGGGCTGCCCAGCTCTCCCGTGTATAGATAACTCTGGAGGACATCAGACCCCAAGAACTCCAGAAAAGAGATATTGAGCCTATGCCTTGATCAATTAAGAAACATACATGGAGCCAGGCGGTGGTGGCACACACCTTTAATCCCAGAATTTAGGAGGCAGAAGCAGGTGAGTTTGAGGCCAGGCTGGTCTACAGGGCAAGTTCCAGGACAGCCAGGACTACACATAGAAAAACACTGTCTGGAAAAACAAACAAAACAAAAAACACCTATTGTTGATATTCTGTCTAAACTCCTGGCAACCATCAGGTATGCTCCTCCCCACAGTTACTTGGCAACAACCAGGTAGGCCTGGCCCTATAAAAGGGGCTGCTTGGCCCCTCCTCTCTCTCTTGTCCCTCTTCGACTCTTGCCTCTCTCTTGCCTTTGCCTCTCTCTTGCCTCTTGCCCCTTTGTTCCCCATTCCCTTCCCCCCATCTCCATGTGGCCATGGCCAGCCACTCTCTTCTCTACTCTCTCCTTCTCTCTGCCTTTCTCTGCCTCTTCTACCCTCTTAACTCCCCTCCCCATGCCCTAAATAAACTCTATTCTATACTATATGGTCATGTGGCTGGTCCCTCAGGGGAAAGGGATGCCTCAGCATGGGCTCGCTGAGGCACCCCCTCCCCCCATACCTCACCACACCCCCATAGAACATATTCCTATACCCTTTGTCTTTTTATAAACACATCTCCTATGGGAAGACTTTATAAACTACAGTGCACTAAACTTCCATGTGATGATCTTAACTGGTATAGTCACCCCTGATGCCTAGCAGAAGAGCTAAGAAAGTGACCATTTTCAATGGACAGCACCAGGAAGAGCAGAGAAGGAAAGTTTGAGCTGTGTCTTGAAGGCTGAATTGAATGTTTCATTTCACGGAGAAACTGTGGACATGAAATCCTTGCTAAGGGAGGAACGTGTAGAAAAATGTGCAGGAAAAAGAAAAGCTGTGTTGAGCTTTAAGCAGCTTGAGCTCCTGGGCTTTGTCAGCTTACAAGAAAAGTCTGATTATCTGTCAGGATGCAGGAGAAGCAATGGGGATAACTCAAAGAGGCAGCTAGTCTGCAAACCTGCTTGCTCGGGGCTGGACTTTTCTTTGGGATACAGACTTAATCCATAGACTCTCAGAAAAGTATCACTGATGGCCTCCCCTGCAATGCCAGCCACCCTCCTCTCCCTCAGCCAGTGCAGCAGGCTCAATCTCCAGGCCAGGTCAGGCTGGGGCTCATTTCACAGCTTGGTTTGGAGCACTTACCAGGTGGCTTCTTTTAACATCTGAAGGCCAGGTTCAGCTGAGATCAACCACCTACCACTGTTAGCAGCCTGAGCGAGTTATTTACCTCTTCTGTGCTTTTGTTCCTCAGCTATAAAAGCAGAACAATAGTCTGCAAGCTATTGAAATAGGGTGGAAGCTGGCCTGCCTAGAAAGCACTCGGCAGGGAGCCTGGCTGGTGAGTGCTCAGTAGGCAGCAGTTATTATTATAGGGAGGACCCCCTCACTCCTCCAGCTGCACACACACACACACACACACACACACACGCGCGCTCGTGCGCGCACGCACGCACGCACGCGCGCTTCCTTACCAAAGCCTTTTCGTCTATACTTGTCCCTGGTTTCCCACTCGTTTCTGTGGAGAGTTCGTTTTAAAGCTGATTCTCAATCGCAGTGGCTTTTCTTTATGAGTCCAGGGTTCCTAGCTTATGTTCCCTAGATTCTCTGAGATTCTTGTAGGCTGTCAGGATTCTCAAACTCATCTCTAGATGTTCGTGTACAGCCATGTAAATCAGTGTCAGCTTTGACTTGACAGTGTGTACTTCAAAATCTCCAGGAACTATGCTTCCTAGTAGACATGGACTGTTAACACATCCCTCACAGAAGCTTTGGGTGTAAAGCTCTCAGCACTGAGCTTGGTGGAGAGAAGACCTCAGTAGAATATGCCTCGATTATTACTATTAGTATAAGACATTACTTGAAAAAAAAAATCACACTTTTAGCCTAAGATCATGCCTTAGGTCTAATTAAAAAGGTGAGGTTCTGGAGGAGGCAGGTGAATTATCTCAGTGTAGTGTGAGGATACTGTGGCACCATGCTAGGAGCCTCGGGCTGGCAATTATATATGATTCTGCTAAGTAAAAGTGAGGGAAATTATTACTTTGTAGATACATTTGGGCAGAGAAGCATTGCAGACCTGAAGCGTTAAGTTTCAGGAAAGGAAAGGAGTTTGCAGTCATTGAAAAGTCACAGGGCACGCTGCAGTGATGAGAGCTTACGCTTCCCATTGACACAGGCTGTAGTCAGCTGAGAGGTGATAGCCTCAGTTGAGAAGTTGCTTCCATAAGTTCAAGCTATAGGCAGGGAAGCCTTTAGGGCTTTTCCTAAATTAGTGATTGATAGGCAGGCCCAGCCCACTGTGGGTGGTGCCACCCGGGAAAGTGGTCCCTGGGTGCTATAAGACAGCAAGCTGAGCAAGCCAGTAAGCAGCCCTCCGTGGCCTCTGCAGAGGTGACACCTCAGTGGCTAAAAGTGCAGACTTCTCTCACAAAGGACCCAGGTTTGTTTCCGGTACCCATATCTAGCAGCACATCATTCCCTGTAACTCCAACTCCAGGGGATCTAACACCTCTGGCCTTCACAGACACCTGTACTGAAATGCACACCCACATAACTTTAAAAGTAAAACAACGAAGAACATTTGTCTTGAGTACTGGCTGCTCTTGCAGAGAATCCACATGGTGGCTCGAAAGACTGTAACTCTAGTTTGAGAGGAACCAGCACTCTTTCCTGGCTTCATACAGGCATACGTGTAGTACACATACACACACGTAAGTAAAACACTCATATATATTAAAATTTTTAGAATAGGGCTGGAGAGATGGCTCAGCGGTTAGTGGTTGACACTGGGCCATCTTCCTCAGTTGTTTCTTCATCTTTGAGACAAGGCTTCTCACTGAGTTTGGCGTTGACATTTTCACTGAACTGGCTGACCGTGGATCTGCCTTTCTCTGCTTTACCTCCAGTAAAGGTGGAGTTACGAGGACTGGCCTAACTACCTGTTACATGGGTCCTTGTGCTTCACAGAAACCCCTGAGAGCTGCTAGAAGGGATATAGCTCAAACTTTCATTACAAGTAGACTAGCTCAGAGAAGAAATGTGCTCAGGGAACCCAGCCACCTTATGGCAGAGCTTGACAAGGTCTCCACCCACACAACCTTTCTAACAGACCAAGACCCCAGCCCAGAAGGGCCATCTCCCTGGGGTGTGAGTCACAGTCAGTGGAGACACTTCACAGATGCTGAGGTTCTCTTTCTATCACCTCACTCTGCAGTAAGGGAAATATCACCTTTGACCATTGTGTGTTGGGGCCAACAAAACAACACATGCCTAGAGGACAGGACTGACCCATAGTTTCCCAAGTAGGCTTGTTTGGAAGAACCACTTGGGGTACCCTCACCTGTGATGCTGGTTCACACATCAGCAGTGGCTGTATTAATAGTGAGTGTGCCACATGATTCCTGAGGCCAGGCCTACAGAAGCTCACTCATGCCTCTGTCCCCGACACTAAGAGGATACCAAGATTGGTCCACTGCAGTTGATGTGAGCCTGCACTCTGTGCTGGTCCTCAAAGCACCTCCTTTCTAGTCAGAACCCTAGGCACACACGGCAATTGAGGCATGTTGCTGACCTACCCTGGGGAGACAGTTTGAGCAGAAGAGACTTAGTCTTAGCTACTGACAGTGTCTCTCTGTGCTTAGACTGAAGAACCTGGAGCTCACTGCTGTGGAAGGATCTGATGTCCATGTGAGGATGCTGGCAGCCCCTATCAATCCATCTGACATAAATATGATCCAAGGTAACCTTGGTCTCTGGAGCTTATGGTAATTGGCTCAGCAGCTGTCTCCTTTCCACACCTCCTCAGGTAGAGTATGAATCAGGATTAGCAGTGGCTGGCCTCTAGAGGAGTAGTATGCACAGTTTGAGCTCCTTCCTGGCCAACCTCTAAGCACGCGGCTCTGTAAGTTAGGTGAATTGTACTGGTGGTAAAGCCTGCCCTTCTGAAGCTGTGACAGGCTAGACTCCTTTTTCAGTCAAGGAGTCAGGCCAGAGCTTGGTTAAGTGGACAGCTCGTGAGGGCAGGGTCCTGATGAGCTCAAATGTGACTGATCACAAAGTCTATGCCCTTCAGAGTCTCAGCAGAACCTGGCAGCGTGACTGTGTTACTTTCTGTTACCAGGATAACGAAAACCATCATAACCAAAACCACTTGTAGAAGAAAGTTCTGTTCCGACATGTGGTTCCAGAGGGTTAGAGTCTGTAATGGCAGGGTGCAGGCACGCAGGCACATAAGCAGGGAGCTGAGGGCTCACGTCGTGAATCCAAAGCATAGGGCAAGCACTAGAAATGGCACAGTGCTCTCAAGACTGAACCCTACCCTCATCAACACACTTTCTCAGCAGGACCACACCCCCTAGACCTCCCCAGAAAGTGTCACCAGCTCAGGATGAAGTGTTCAAATACTCGAGTCTGCAGATGACACTTATCCAAACCACACATTTACACTCTGACTTCTTCTCTCCCAGGGAACTATGGCCTCCTTCCCCAGCTGCCTGCTGTCGGAGGGAACGAAGGCGTTGGGCAGGTGATAGCAGTGGGCAGCAGTGTGTCTGCACTGAAGCCAGGAGACTGGGTGATCCCAGCAAAGGCTGGTTTGGGTGAGTGTCCCCGGGTGTGGGCAGCCATTTATTCTTCCAGACCCTATACCTCAGGTGCATACCACTGGCTCAGTACACCTAAGCCTTGAGAGAACCATTGATAAGTTAATAGGCCACCTCAATGTTTGTTGTGCTCTGGAGGGACACATCTATGTGTACATCTCCTTGGCTCCCTGTTGATTTGAGCTTTGAGTATCTGACTCCTTATATCCTTGCTGTAAGGGTTGATGCAGATTACAGTAAGGTTGATACTGCTCTCCAGAAGGCTCAAATCTGACTAAAGTGTCAGGAAGGCAGAAACTCAAGAAAGGGAGTACCCCAACACAGGAAGTAGAAGAGATTGTGGCTGTTCTGACAGAGCTGTTTGTGAGACTGTGGAAGAGAGTCTTAGAGCAGGTCCATAGCAGGAGAAGTTGTTAGGCAGAGATGAGCCAAAAGGCATTTCCTGTGGAAGAGGTAAAAGAACCAATCATTAGGGTAAGTTTGGCAAATGGAAAATCCAGTGTGCAGCCTCAGCCAAGGATCTACCAATGGGACAGGTTACATAATGAGAAAGAAGGTTCCAGAGGTGGAGTGGCGCCACATGGGGTGCAACCCTGAAGAGCCAAGCTAGGACAGCATTCTGTGTATATATGGAAAGGAGCTGTTACAGAGTTGTTCTTGTCAGTTCTTACGTTTTTTCAGGGCACGTCCATTATCCAGATGGATCTTCACAGGAGCCACAAGAGGGTAGTGTTCCCAAAATGAGTGAGGTGGCCTAAGGTTAGAGACACTCCCTCCAGAGAATGATGTGGAGACCAAAGGAAAGGATGAGAGAGCTTTAATAAAGTAGAGGTAGATAGATAGCAGGAACACCACACAGCAAAAGCGGAGGATTGGCGCCTCTGAGCCTTGTCTGCCGAGGCCTTTATTAAGGTGGGTGTGGGAACTGCTTTCTACCCAGGATAAAGTGAGCCTGGGACATGAAGCAGCTTCATCTCAGGCAAGCTGAAGAAGTAATTAACCCACATTTTGATTCTGTTGGCTTTCTCCTCCCACCCCCCAAGACAGAGTACACTAGGCTGGCCTGAAATTGAATCCACCTGCCTCTAGCTTCCAAGTGATGGGATTAAAAGTGTATGTGCCACCATACCCTGCCTTCTAAAAGATTTTTTTAAAGTTCTAGTTAATATATATAAGTATTTTGCTAGCATTTGTGTATAGTCAGGCTGAGATGCCGGAGCATGCTACCCAAGGAAAGCAGAATGCAATCCATGATTGGGGTTCTAGCCTGTGTTCTTCCGGGCAAGAAGCATTGAGATCTGGGATGGATGTTGTGGTTTTCCTATGTACCCAGACACTGCTAGGGACCTGAGTGGTCCAAGGGTCTGTCCTTCCCCTACTCACCAGGCAGGAAAGGGGTGGTTGAACCTGAGGCTCTTTAAAACAAAGGCCTCCCCCCATGGCAATCTTCAATGAGGGAGACAGTCCTTGTTTGTCCAAACTGCTTTATTGTTATGGCAGATGTGAATGCATACACCTTAATCAGGGTTAACCAGGGGTTAAATACCTTTTGCAGGAGGGGAAGTCCAGGAAGGACAAGGAAGCTCATTGGCTAAACACTAAGGCATACCTAGATGCCTCATTAGCATGGAGAACTCTAGGTTTTATGCTCAGTGGGTGTCATGGTTACCTGTTTCAGGACAGGGAGACCCTGGCAGGGGCTGGTTCCAATGCCTGCTGTTTTCAATTATGAGATTTTCTAGGGGGCGGGGTTGAACCTTCTTCAAACTTATAGTTCTTCCGTCCACACCACAAGCATGCAGTGCCCTTGGAGGCCTGTCTTAGCTAGGGTTTTACTGCTGTGCACACACTGTGACCAAGGCAAGTCTTGTAAAGGACAGCATTTAATTGGGGCTGGCTTCCAGGTTCAGAGGTTCAGTCATCAAGGCGGGAACAAGGCAGCATCGAGGAAGGCATGGTACAGGCAGAGCTGAGAGTTCTTCTACATCTTCATCTGAAGGCTGGGAAGACTGACTTCCAAGCAGTTAGGATATGGTCTTAAAGACCACAGTGACATACCTACTCCAGCAAGGCCACACCTCTAAATGGTGTCACTCCCTTGGCCAAGCATATTCAAGCCATGACAAGGCCCAAAGAGGATGTCTGGTCCCTTGGAACTGGAGTTATAAAGTTGTGAGCCATCATGTGTGTGCTGGGAAGTAAACTCAGATTCTTGAGGAACAGCCAGTGTTCTTAACCACGGAGCCATCTTTCTAGCCTGGTGCTTTTAGTTTTTAACTTCGGGGTGGTAAAAGCTGTTCTGTTTGAGCTAGCAGATAGCTGTCTAAATTGACTTTCTCAGGCTTACCATTTAGCCTTTATTCTACTTTTGGCCATGAAGGAACACTGTACTATACTTACTGTTATGAGTTTACTCTCCAGCTTGAGACCCCACTCTGCTTTGTTTATTCATGTTTACAAAGTAATGGATTGCCTATAGAAACTTTACTGATTGAGTCTTGAGTTTACATTCCCTGATTAGCTAACACTGGCCCAGTAGGGTGGCAGACAGTATCCATCCAGTCCAGTGTATGAAGATCTGAATCTTGGGAAGCAAAATTTACTCAGACTGAAACACAAAGGGAGAGAGAGCTCAGTGGAGTCTTGTCTCCTATGTTTCCCACTATACTCTTTCAGGACTCTTTGGGCTATGGCTTTCAAAGCATAAGTTAAAGTTGCTTTGTTATTTTACATCACCACACATGTAACTATCCACGAGGACTTGAACACCATGAGCCTTACTCTTTCCTTCAAGGCTTACTCCCAAGTCTGCTTTCCTCGATGCCCTTGTACCAAGGAGAGGGGCCTGGGTGTGCAGGGGCTCCTCTCTCACTCCCCTGCCTCATTCTGACTCAGGAACCTGGCGGACTGAGGCGGTGTTCAGTGAGGAAGCGCTGATTGGAATCCCTAAGGACATCCCTCTCCAGAGTGCTGCCACCCTAGGTGTCAATCCCTGCACAGCCTACAGGATGTTGGTGGACTTTGAACAGCTGCAGCCAGGTAGGAACCTGCGAGCTGAGGGAGCAAGCTGGAGGAGCAATCCAGAGTCTTCCCACTGGGGTACACCAAAATCCTGGCTCAAAGGACTTGGGAAGTCGCTGGCACATGTGGTAGAGGAAGGGTCCCTGGGGGTGACAGGCTCTAACCTGAGTAGGTCTTACTGCTCTTAAGTAAAAAGATGTTCAGTGGGTTCCTAGAAAACACTAGAGGACACACTGTAAGAAGTGCTGGTCACATTCTCCAGAGCTGGGGCTGGAATGCTGTCACACAGCAAAAATGTGTTGAGCTGTGCTAAGCTTTGGGGACACAAAGCCAGGGAGATAGACATAGCCACTGTTTTCAATAAAATGCTGAACTCAGTGGTAACAGTTCCGCTCAGCACTTCCACTTGCATGAGCACCTTTGCAGGCATCCTCCCTGCAAGGGTCACATCTTCAGAGCAATACAGAAAGGACTCTTGTTAGGGATTAAGAACCCAAGCCCAGGCCAACAAGGTCTGACCCAGGCTTCACCTCCACCCACTCACCTAACTGCTCACCCATATGGAGAGCAGGAATGCCAGAGACTGACTACAGTATGTTCAGTCTTCCTTTTCATCGGCGAGGGAACAAAGACCCAGAGAGGTGAGCTTACATGAAATCATTCAGCAAGTAAGCAGCCAGAGTATCACTGCACTCCTCTGAAAGCAGAGGCTAAGCAGGCGCGGGGGCAGGCCTTCCATTTGGGAAGTGGTCTCTAGAAGCAGGAGCAAGGCAATGGGACCACAAGACAGGGCGGAGGCAGAGCTCATTAAGGCTCTGCCCATCAAGCCCATTAAGGCAGAGCCCATTACAGCAACCTGGCCTCAGTCTTGCTCTTCATATGACACACTAACTACAGAATTAACCCCAGAAGACAGAAGACTGGCCAGTTTGGTTTTGCTGCTTGTGAGGGCTTTGTTTGTCTTGTTTACAGTTCTGGGAATAGAATCAGGGCCTGGGACGTGCCGGGCAGTCAGTCTACCACTCACCTATGCCCAGCCCAGCCTTCCCACTGTGTGAGGATCTCTGTATACTGCCTGTCTGAGCCACACAGGGCTGGGTAAATCACCTGCCGTTCTTCTCTCATGCCATTGAGGAAACTGAGGCAAGAGATGCTAGACTATGATAAAATTAGATAGTCACTGACCAAGACCCTTGGCCATGATGGGAGTTCTAGGTGCCTTTGGTAGAGAAAGCCAGTCCTGGTATAGCCAGCACTGGGCACCTCGTCTCATGTCCTGGTCCTGTCACTCCTGATTAGGGTAACCTGTGCTGAAGCTGAATAGAGCCAGGCCTCCTGCTGCTACCTACCCCCTGCAAATATCAGCAGCCCACCGCTCCACTTCTCAGCCAGACAAACTCATGACCTGATCCAAAGCAAGAATAAGTGCACATTGTTCACTATAAATATGCATAGATGGACACAGATTGTGGAAACCAGCTTTGGCAGCCCAATACTCACCTTCATTGTCTTTGTTATCATCTTGTATTCCTGTACTCCTCAACTCTAACTGAAACAGATCAATGCTGCTGTCCACCTACACGTTTGAGAATGCACTAGTGATAGGTTGGAGCCAAGGCAAATGAGCATCCTTGACCTAGGAGTCTGCCACTAGCTAGAGCCCATTCTGCACTGACTCCTGCTGCCTTTCAAAACCAGACACTGTTCCCCAGTCAACAGAGCATCTTCCTGCTCATTTGGCTTCAATTGGAGATGCTCTCATGCCTCCTGTTTTTTAAAACTGAAGTTTTAAGAGGACATGATGCAGCCTGTCTTGTTTACTTACAGTCACTGGTAAAGCAGGATGCACACCTGGCTCTACTGTGTGCCAGAGCCCACACTTCCCTAGGGCACCACACTGCCTAGGAGTGAGGGTAGAGCTCAGAGTATTTGCCTGGCATGCTCAGGTCCCTAGGTTCCACCCCTAGCGCCACAAAGCAAAAGCAAACATTCTGTAGAGCCCAGGAGCTTCCCATTTCTCTTATGGCTCTCATCCATTTCAAATGCACCATCATTAAATAATACACAAGGAAGTAAGGGATGGCTCTCCCTCAGGACTGAAGGGTATTGATAAATATGGACCTATGTATAGCTTAGTGTAGAAAACAGTTCAGCCTGAGCATTGGCAAGATACCAGAGTTCTCTGGGAGCAAACAAGAAGGAACCTTAGAGGGCTTCATGAAGGAAGCCACAGTTGAACTGAACTTAAAAAGGAAGAGAACAAAAAAAAAAACATTTCAAACCAGAGACTCGACCTCAGCATGGGGCAGTGAGATGACTGACTCTGCATACAAAGGTGTTTGCCTCTGAGACTGACAACTTGAGTTCACCCCTAAACCTACATAGTTGAAAGAGAGAATGTGCTCCTTGATTGGTGGATGAGTGGGTGGGTGAGTATATGATGAATGGATGGATGAATAGATAGATAGATAGATAGATAGATAGATAGATAGATAGATAGATAGATAGATAGGTAGGTAGATAGGTAGGTAGGTAGGTAGGTAGGTAGGTAGATAGATAGGTAGATGGGTAGGTAGATAGGTAGATAGATGAATAGAGGACATAAAAATTGGGAAGATGATCAAAGTCAGTTACAAAGCAGTGTCTGAAACATGGACAGAGTGTCTTAATCATGTGATGCATTATAGGTGTGGTAGAGTGTGAAAAGTGTGGAGATAACTGAGTGATAGTTCACAGTATAAGAAAGTGCCACTGCTAGGTCCTACATCTACCTTAGGATCCCAGGCTGGGAGCCCTTAACCCAAGTTTGCAGGGCTTGACATAGTCTCTTCCACAGGGGACTCTGTCATCCAGAATGCATCCAACAGTGGAGTGGGGCAAGCAGTCATTCAGATCGCCTCAGCCCTACGCCTAAAGACCATCAACGTGGTCCGAGACAGGTACTGGGAGGCCTAACCCTCGTGTTCCTGCGCATACCTACATCTCCACCAGATGGCGCACATGTGTAAGCATGAGTGCCTGGCTGCTGACTTGCAGGCATTCCACAGGGCAAAAGAAGTCCCTGTGAAAGTCTGACACACAGAGATGACAGAAAGAGGCATAGATGGTCCTTACTGCACAGTCAGGAGTGTTGGAGACTTGACTTAGGGTAACCACAGTTTCACTTGGGAAAGCCATGGTTTGTACTGTTGTATGAACTCTGTAGCCCCGTCTGCTTGCATGTGTGCACTAAGCACAGCTGTGAAGGAGGTGGGGCAGGCTTGTGGTCTCTCTTTTACAGATGAGGAAGCTCAAGTTTCCAAGAGAGGAAGCAGCTTGCTCAGGAAGACACGGCAAGTCAGTAACAGACTTACCTTTTTTCCATTGTCCCCTCCAGTCCCTTTAAACTTCAGTGTGCTCCAGTGTAGCCGAGTCACTTGAGACCTTTCTTGTGAGGGTTGGTACTTACTTCTACCCCTGCCTCTGCAGTGGTGGTGAAAAGTGATTGTGTGTGCCTGGGCCAGAGAGTCCGGGGCCAGTCTGCACTAGAGTGTGTTTGCATGATACCCTCAAGTGCCCTGGAGAACACGAGGAAAGAAAGTGGTGTCTAAGTAGAATGAGGAAGTAGGATGGCTCTTCCCTGGCACAGGTGGCTCTAGGCATGTGCACTCATAGGTTGTCAGACTGTCTCCCAGCCTGGCTCTGTCCAGGGAGGAAAGGAGGCAAGAGCTGGTAGAGCATGATTAAATTATGTGGACAGCTCCTGCTTGAGGTCTGGCTTAACCTCTCTCTATCCCTGTTCTCCAAACAGAAATGTGTTCTCAGGGCTGTGGCAGAGGGCTTCTGGGACCTTGAGGGAGGGAAGTTAGCCAGTGTGACCTGATTGTGTTTGGTTTCCAGACCCAACATCAAGAAGCTAACTGACAGGCTGAAGGATCTAGGAGCTGATTACGTCCTCACAGAGGAGGAGCTAAGGATGCCTGAGACAAAAAACATCTTCAAGGTATCTAGCCTGGGTCTGGAGGGGTGCGAAAGCAGTTAGGAGCACGTGTTACTCTTATAGTCCCAGCATCCATACTGTGGCTCACAACCATCTGTAACTCCTGTTCCAAGGGATCTGACACCCTCTTCTGATCTCCACAGGTGACAGGCACACACATGGTACAGAGACAAACATGCAGGCAAACAAAGCATTCACATTCACATGCATAAAGTAAAATCTTAAAATTTTTAAAAATAAAAGCCAAGGCACCCAGCTAAGAACATTTGCCCCTTCATCCCATGTCATCTCCCTGTAATTACAAAATGTGGGTTCTCTGCTCTGCTCTGCAAACCAGCTTCTCTTCTGGAAAGGACAAAGCCCATCCAACCTTAGCCTGGGGATGGCATGCTCCATTTAAGTGCCCAGACATGGAAGGAGGTGGAAGCAGACAGACTTTAGGAAAGCCAAGATTTTAAACATGTGTGGTGTGGTCCATCAAGCCACATGGCAGGTGTGAGTCAGAGCTGGATGAGGAAACTAAGGCATGGAGAGAGGAAGAGAGAAGCTCCCAAGCTTCTGCCTCATGTTTACTTGACATCCCTCAGGAAAACTCTACAAAACAGCAGACATAGATGAGGCACCAGCCTCAGAACCACATCAGCACCACGTGGTGAGGCTGGCCCCAGCGCTCTGAACTGAAGCCGGTACCTCTTTAGAGCATCCGCCCCAGCAGACCCACTCTGAGGCCTTTTGCACTAAAGCATATGGAAGGACCACATACCCATTGTTGAGCGAGTTTGCCCTGGACAGCATTGCTGAAGTGGAGATCAGCCTATCGTGTGTAAACTTCTCTGTTCCTTGACACTGAACAGAGATGCTGCTTGTCTGTTCTTCCCAAAAGTCACACACACACCATTTCCTTCTCTTCTGACTCAGCAATTGGGCCTCACAGTGCTGCTCTTAGCAGCTTCTAACCCCATGTGCAGCTAGTAGCGCCCTCACCGTAGCTTCCTTACTTTTAGAACCTGCCGCTGCCCCGACTGGCTCTCAACTGTGTTGGTGGGAAGAGTTCCACAGAGCTGCTCCGGCACCTAGCGTAAGTCCCTCAACCTGCAGGTCTCCATCAGGAGGGCTGTCTAGTGACAAGTGTGAGTATAGGCCAGGGTAGCAGGATGCTGACAACAGTGCGCAAGGACATGTTGCTCTCTGGCCAGTGCTTTCCATCTTGTCTCTAATAAGAAGCCTAGCCACCCTTTTCTCCCCCAGGAACCCAGGAGTCATCTCTTACTGGCTTTTTAAGATATTTCTTACAAGATATTTTGAAACATATAAAAGTGCTGGGGTGGGGCTGGAGAGATGGCTCAGTGGTTAAGAGCACTGACTGCTCTTCCAGAGGTCCTGAGTTCAATTCCCAGCAACCACATGGTGGCTCACAACCATCTGTAATAGAATACGATGCCCTCTTCTGGTGTGTCTAAAGACAGCTGCAGTGTACTCATATACAATCAATAAATCAATAAATAAATCTTTAAAAAAAAAAAAAACGTGCTGAGGGGACCAGAGACGGGCATTCTATCGGTTCCCACCCACTACGAAGAAACTGCACTCACTGTGTGCTGTTCTCCACCGGGAAGACACCTAAAGAAGTACTTCCCAGCAAAGCAGTGCCTCCACAGTGACTCACCAACACCACAAGCTGTGAGTTGAGGAGCTAGCTATGCTACTAAGGTGGAGCCTAGACTGGGACAGCCACACAGCTGTGTTGAGAGTCAGCCTCTGCAGGGGCTGTCATGCCGTCTATCTACAGTCATAGGCAGAGCTCACTATTCCAAAGTCCTGTTTTGCTTGTCCTTTTGGTTCTGGGGATTGAACCCAGGGCCTCGGGCATGCCAAAGCACATGTCCCATCACTGAGCTATGTCCCCATGCCCCATCTTTATTTGATACTTTAAAAAATGAAGCCCAGAGAGCGTGATCACTTCATTCAAGTTGCAGTTGACAAGACAGCAGGGGTTGACCCCAAGTTCTCGTAACTACAGAACACCCCCATTCAGGCAGTGAGCAGCCTGTGAGGCGGACTGCATCCTCCATGCAATTGTCAAAGGAAGAAGCGCTCACAGTGTGGGCACTGACATTAGGACTGGGTTCAAACCCCAGCTCTGCTGCTTTCTAGCTGTAGACCTGTGAAGAGTTAGGCAAAATATGAAGACCCAAGCCTTAGTCTCCTTAGCTCTGAAATAGCCATAAGAAATATGGTTCTGCCTCTGCTAGGTAGTGTAAGGGACAGTGAGGCAATGCAGACATGATGAGCTTCAGCTCTGTCCTATAGAACAGACATCAGTCTCCCCTGATGTCACTCTGATAATTCATGGAGACAGTACAGGTAACAAGCTTAGAGCTGTGTCTGGTACAAGGAGAGAGAGCTTGCTTCCATTAGGAACTTATTTCTTTTGTGAGAACCTTCTGAGGGGAATTTAAGGCCAAATTAAGCTCTGCTTGTGAGACACCCCTGTAATCTTAGCACTTGGGAGACTAAGGAAAAGGAGTAGCGTGAGTTCATGGCCAGACTGAGATAGATACCAAGTCTGAGGCAACCATAGGATACACAGATATAGTCACACACACACATATATGGAGACAGAGGCACAGAGAGAACATTCGGAGCCTGGGGATACAGCTGAGAGCACATGTTTAACAAGGGAAGTCCTAGCTTTCTCCCTAGCACTCTGATTAATAGGTTAATAGGTAGTAATACAGCAGTTGACTCCATTACGTCCTTTCTGGTTTCTTCGGTTTCTCCAAAAATGTGCCTCAGGTCATCCTTTGTCAACAAACTCCTGAAAGAGTTAAGGACCAGGGACAGTAGCAAAGATTAAATGTAACTCATGATATCCTCAGAATTCATTGTAAGAAATTACATTAGAGCTAGGCAGATTGGGATTAAAGGCATATGCCTCCATGCCCAGTATGTGTGATATTCAGTCCCTGACTCTAATACTTTTAAGTCAGAGGTTAAAACTGGGAAGCTATATATTTTTTTAAGCCCTCCCAGTGATTTTGAGAGCCAGGATTCGTTCCTATAAGTGCCTTAGCAAGTTCCTTAGGCCATGGTAGGTTCTGTCTGTACCTGCACCCACTCTTCTTTCTCTGGACTCTACAGGCCTGGAGGAACCATGGTGACCTATGGGGGAATGGCCAAACAGCCTGTAACAGCCTCTGTGGTAAGTTGGGGATACTGCAGGCCAGGGCTTAGCTGCCTCTTTCCTTACACTGACTGCAGTTGTCTAAGTTCGGGGGTTCTATACCTGAAGCAATGCTTTAAGTTGTAGTACTCAGAGCCTCAGTGCATCATTTTGTGTCCACAGAGTCTGCTCATTTTTAAGGACCTCAAACTTCGGGGCTTTTGGTTGTCCCAGTGGAAGAAGAACCACAGTCCAGGTGAGTGACTGATGGCCTTAATGCCAAGCGGTACAGGAGCGTAGAGCCTAGTATGGCTGCAGAGTGACCAGCTACTCTAAAACTTGCAAAGTGACTAGGTCCTCAACAGGATTAAGGACATTACTATAGTTTACCGTTGTCAGGTCAGCAAATCACTTCTAGATGGAGCCAGCAGGTCCTTGGCACAGAGTCTAGTGAGATAGAGCAGCTCTTGTTCTGAGGAGCTGCCTGGGTGCAATGGTATACACTTGTATCCTAGCTCTCAAGTGGCTTAGGTGGGAGGGTTATGAGTTCAGGGCTAGCCTTAGTTATATAACTAGATGCTGTTTCAAGAAAAGAAGGAAAAACAAAGCAACTAGAAAATAAAATAAAAACCAAAACCTCACCAGATAGATCTAGTTAGGTCTGGCCTAGCTAGGAATTCTGGTAAGTCACCAGATCTCTGCCTTCTTTTAAACATTGTTGGTTTTAACACTGAGCCATTTGACAGAGGAGAAAACTGAGGTTCAGGGCTTCTAAGTCGATTACTCAACACTCTCCCATCTCTGGAATGGAGCTGCTAGAGTAAGCATAGGCCTCTGAGTGCTACGCCCAGCTCCCAGATGAGGAGCCAAGGCTGAGAGTGAAGACTGGCATGGAGTTGGCTGAAGGGAAGTGGTGACATGCACTGGTGTTCTGAGTAGAAAAGCTCTTCAGAACAGTGAGAGGAAGTGCTGGGGGTAACTTGGTTAAATGCTTGCCAAGCAAGCTTAGAACCTGAGTTCAGATCCCAGTATCCACAGAAAAAGACTGTACCCAGGACTACTGGAGAGAGGAGAGGGAGAAAGTAGAGAGTAGAGGGAGAAAGATTTATTTATTATTATATGTAAGTACACTGTAGCTGTCTTCTAGGCCCAGCCTAGAGCCAAATCAAAGAGCATCATGTTCATTGAGAGACTGTCTCAGAAAATAAAGGGGTCCTGAGAATGGTGGTGCACACCTTTAATCGTAGCACTTGAGAGGCAGAGGCAGGCGGATCTCCATGATCTCTACAGAGTTCCAGCCATTCAGGACTATAAGATCTTGTCTACCAGGAATAAGAAACACGTGGGCGGTGGTGGCACACACCTTTAATCCCAGCACTCAGGAGGCAGAGGCAGGCGGATTTCTGAGTTTGAGGCAAGCCTGGTCTACAGAGTGAGTTCCAGGACAGCCAGGGCTATACAGAGAAACCCTGTCTCGAAAAACCAAAAAAAAAAACATGACTGAGGGAAGACACCTCAATCAATATGTGGTCTCACCTACACATATATACACTTAGAAGTACATATACTACACCCAAAGTAAACATTTAAAGAGAGTGGAACCCATCACCACATAGGGCAGGTTCTGACACCTGGAGGATCAAGACTGGTCTTGGACTGAGAGAGTAGGTTCTGACTGGATTACAAAAGGCCTAACAAGTTCATACTCCTGCCCTAAAGGTAACTGAGAAGCCAGCATGGTTGTGTTTTGTTTGGTTTGTTTTATGGTGTGTGTGTGTGTGTTTCAAGACAAGGTCTCACTATGTTGCTCTGGCTATCCTAGACCAGACTAACTTGGAACTCAGAGATCTACCTGCATCTGCCTCCCAAGAGCTAGGAGTAAATGCATGCACCACTATGCCTACCAGCATAGAGCTTTAATCAGGAAGTAGGATTAAATTTGAAGGTTGAGTTTGTGAAAAACACTTATATGAAAAACACTTCTCAGGCCTGGAGAGATCGCTCAGTGGTTAAGAGCACCGTCTGCTCTTCCAGAGGTCCTGAGTTCAATTCCCAACACCCACATAGTGGCTCACAACCATCTGTAATGGGATCTGATGCCCTTTTCTGGTGTGTCTGAAGACAGCTACAGTGTACTTACATATAATAATAAATAAATCTTTAAAGAAACAAATACACGTCACACCGAGGCCTTCACCTCAGTTCCCACACTATATTTGGCCCTCAGCAAGAGGCAGACCTGGGAAAGGATAATGGGTGCCTCAGTTGAGGAGTCTAGTGGAAGCCCAGAGCTATCAAAGAGCTTTTCCTCATCTGGTCTGTTACCATCAAGCAATGTGCCAGGTACTCTGCCTTCCTGGCGGCCTCTGGCTCCTTAGTGCAGTAATGCTGTCCTGTGGATGAGCCACCATAGCCGTCACTGAGAAGGGTAGTACTCACTGCCCACCTACAGTGCCTAGGATTGCTCTTCACGATTGTGTCTTGTGTTAGCACTCGGCCATCGCACTAGACCTCACCTGTTGTTCCTTGTCTGACTTGCACCTCCTGCAGATGAGTTCAGGGAGCTGATTCTCACTCTCTGCAACCTCATCCGCCAAGGCCGGCTCACAGCCCCTTCCTGGTCTGAGGTTCCACTGCAGGACTTCCAGCAGGCTTTAGAAGCCTCCATGAAGCCTTTCGTGTCTTCGAAGCAGATTCTCACCATGTGATTACTCCAGAGGACCAGGAGGAAAGCAGGAGAGGCAGGCCAGCAAGACTGGCTGGCTGCTGGCCTCTCCATGAGGACCCCAGTCTTCTCAGACTGCCTTACCCTCAGTGCCTCTTCCTACCAGGAGGGTGAGAGGCCAACCCGAGTCCCTAATAAACCCTGAACTTCCCCAGTAGAGGATGAAGAGTACAGTCATGTGTGTGGAGGAATGATATGCGCCTTCCCTGCCTCTCACCTGTTGTCCTTAGTCACTGCTGCCCACCCTGAAAGCAGAGGCTGATAGATTTGGTCTGCAGCGGCGCGTCCACAGACAACAGATACAGGCAGCTCTGTGTTTTTGGAAGTTTAATTAGGAGGGGAGGGGGGAGTGAGGACCGCGGCCCGTGAAGGGAGAGAGAGGAGAGAGAGAGAGAGCTGGAAGAGACTGCCAATTATATATGAGCCGTGAAGTAGTAGTCCAGGTAAAGGTGGGAGCTGAGCCCAATGGATTCTGGGAATATGGTCGCCGTTGTCTTGGTGACAGGTCTGTGGACCCGCCCACATATCTGTCGCAGATAGGTTCTGGATGCTAACAGAGGCTATGAAATTGCTACCAAGTGCAAAAGTCACTCTCTGCCCTCAGCAGCGTGAGCCCAGAGTCCGGGAGAAAGGGGAAGGTTGTTAACCTCTCCTGGAGTGTGTGGCTCTGTCCAGGGCAAGGGGATCTGCTGCCTAGGAAGGTGAGTAGCAAGCTGAGACCATTAAAGCTTAAGACACACAAGATAGCAGGTGTCTAGGCCACCTTCTGGGAACTTCAGTTGTAACTAAAAGAATAAACATCACACCTGTGGTTCCCAGCCAGGGGCATTTTTAACCCCAGAGAGACTCTTTTTGCTATCACAGCTTGGGAAAGGAGTTGTTTGCCTTAACTGGGCAGAGATCAATACTGTTAAATATTTTACAGCCAGTTATAACACACACATGCAATTCCAGCAATTGGGAGGCTTAAGTCAGGTGGATTCACAAGTTGGAAGCCAGCTTGAGCTATACAGCAAGACTGTCTCAAACAATTTTCTTACAAAGGCTACAGGGGTATAGCTTAGAGATAAGAGTGCTTCTCTATCATGTATTAGGCCTTGGGCTCCATTCCAATAGCTGTTAAAAGGACAAATGTATTGCACAGGACCAACTCCCACAAAGAATCATCCTGCCCAAATGTTCCTAGTGCTGCTACTGAGAACACCTGCATTAAACCCCAAGTGGCGCCATCATGACTGGTGCTAAGCAGAAGGCATGCACAGCTGCAAACACCTGAGGTCTGGGCCAGGCTTGTTTGAGGTACAAGTTGACTGGTTGACTGAAAAATAAGTTGGTTTCATCTGAGCAAGAAGTCTAACTTTCAGATGTTTGCTTCATGGTCACTTTGCCCAAAGCACAACTTGAGACTGTCTCCTTTGTCAGCTGACCCTCTGTACCTTCAACTGAGATCCTTATTTAGGGAGCATTTATAGAGTACCCAAAGCTAGCAATGAAGGCTATGCTAACTTGTGTGGTTTAGCCTCGTATGAGACCATTACAGTGGTAAGGGCACAGCTGTGAGGGGACAGAGGCTGTCAAGGAAGGGTTCTTTGACACATCATTTTCAAGGCAGTGTTGCTTTCAGAATCCTGAAGTCCAAGTAGGGAAACGTTGGCCAAGCAAAGCCAGCAGCTAGTGTGAATTTGGATGTGAAAAAGGCCTTGGGAAACTGTTACTAAAAAGGGAGGCTATTGCCTAGAGCTGCAGCTTGCATAGAGGTGGGAACAGGTAGCAAGGTCAGATCACAGAGATCCTGTAGGTTAGAACCTGCCTGAGAACTCGATTTCAAGACAGGGGTGATAATCAGAGAAGAGGAGCCCGGGGTGGGCGGGGAGGAGTATGGTTGCACACCAGTGTGTACACAGGATCCAGCTTGACTCAGCCTGCCTCTGGGAGCATTTGTGCTCTCTAGAGGAAAGGACTGCTTCAGGGGCTGGGGCAGATTGGCAGGTGCCTACTGGGCAAATTGTGCTCCCTCGTGTATCTCGGCACAGGATCAGCTTCACCCTGTTCCTGTTTTGTAGGGGACAGTGTTTTGTACCAAAGGTCCATATGGACAAGTGAGAAAGCCCAAGAGGACAGGAAGGCAGCCCAGAAGCAACAGGAATAAAAGGTAGGATTTGAGGGAATCACAAAGTTGGTGGTTAGAGCAAGCAACCAGAGTAAGGGAGAACCTGCTCCAATTCCAAGATGGCATGTGCAACGGAGGGAAACACTCCAGGAAGAACAGTGAAAGGAACTGCATTGTGTCTGGGTATGAGGCTGGGTCTTTGTATCTATTCAGGAAGGGAAGGCAAACAGGACCAGATGAGCAAAGTTAGAGCAAGGGCACCTAGGTGGAGCCTTTGTTTCCCCAAACATCCATTCTGTTAAAACCTGAAGCCTTTAGGTGTGCACATAGTGGGCTATAACCAATGTCCTTGCTTCTCTCCCTTGCAACAAGGTTGACCGGTGTGATATGACAAGTGGTGGGTGCCAGTATCTTAGAACCTTGTTCAAATGTAGCTGCTATGCAGTCTTTTTCTCCCTTCTACCTTCCCTCTGGTTTTCAAACATGTTTCTTGGAGTGTACACAGTCGTGCTTGACCTTGGCAAGAACGACACAAGGTCAGAGCAACCTAGGATATGCACACACACAGAGACCCTAGATACTTAACTCAGAATCCCAGCTCCTTGCCTCAGTGTTTAACTGAGCCTGATCATAAGTCATGATGCCCAGTGATCTACCTGGAACTGAGCCAAGCTGCAGTAAAGGGTGGTGTAGCAGGTCAGGATTCTCAGTCAAGAGATTTGAGGGGACAATAGACAATTGAGCAGAGGCCCAGGCTTTGGAAAGCTCCTCTGGCAGCACAGCAAGGACAGAAGCTAAAGATGAATACAGGAGAAATTCCCAGGCTTCTGGACTTTGGAGAAGTAAACCCTCCACCACATTCCCATGCAGCTAAATTCTGAAGACCAGTTCATGGGTACCAACACTTCAGAAGCTAGAGGATAAACAGAAAAAGAGAACTGACTTCCTGTGCCCCATCCACTCTACATAAAAGCAGGACATGGCTGTGGAACTTGCGGATCACCCTTCAGGCCCACTGAGTAAAACACACCCTTTGCAAATGGAGCCCTAAGTTCCCAAGAAAAAAACAAATAGTCATGACATTCTGACAAGGAAGTTGAAGCACACCTGCTGCTACTCTGGCTCCCCCTCCATGCCCTCTTCTGGGACCATCCACCCCTCAACTCCATGGCCTCTGCCACAATATTGATGAGTACCTGCGTCCTCATGGGAAGACAGGCCCAGGGGAAAGTGCTTGCACAAACACGTGTGTTCCAGTCATCACTATCCTTTTGTCTTGAAGGGATTAGCAATAACCACAATGCTTCCAGGCAGGCCCCATGCCCTGCATGGGGCACAGCACCTGCTGAAACAACTACAAATGGTTCTGAGGATCAAACTCAGGGCTTGAAGGTGGTAAGCCAGGTGCTACTGTGCAAAGCTAACCTTATAATTAGTAGAGAGAGACAGAGAGCTGGCTCAGCACTTTAGAGCATACATATACTGCTCTTGCAAAGACCAGAAGTGTTCCCAGCACCCAAATCAAGTCAAGTGGCTCATAACCACTGTAACTACAGCTTCAGCAAGACCTGACACCTGGCCTCCACAGGTACCTGTACTCATATCTGTATATACACAAAACTAAATTTAAAAAAAAAAAAATCTTAAAACCTGTACTTCCAGCATTTGGGAGAGTCAGTCTCAGCTACATAGCCAGTTCCAGGCCAGCCTGGACTATGTGTGAACCTACTTTCAAAGAATATCAAAAGAAACATAAGACCTCACACTGAAAGACAGAAGCACTTCCTTAGAGTTGTCTGCCAATGCATTCACACACATGCACACACAAACATGGCAATGCCAAAAGTCAACAAGTTGGTGAAATGTCTGCAATTCATTTGGCAAGCTGCTGATTTTCCTAGTCTATAGTGAGCTATAAATCAAGTAAAATAGGCAAAGAATAAAACACAAAGGAAAACGTGTCAAGGTGTGCATGCCCTGTGTATACAGGTGCCTTGAGAGGCTCATTCAAGATAATTGCAAACCAAATGGCCTGGAGGATACCTCTTCACTGGATTGGCAAACTTTTTTTCAAGACAGAATTTCTCTATGTAGCCTTAGCTGTACTGGAACTTGCTCTGTAGATCAGACTGACCTAAAACTAAGAAATCTGCCTGCCTCTGCCTCCTGAGTGCTGGGATTAAAGGCATGGGCCACCATCACCTAGATCAAACTGTTTGATAATATGTTGAATATTTATTTGAGACCCAACAGCTACCAAGTTACACATGCTGAAGCAGGCACTGTGATACAGACCTGCAGTCCTCACCACTCAGGAAGATGAGGCAAGAGAGCCGCTGCAGACTCAAGGCAACCTTGGGATGCTAAGTGAGACTGTCCCTAAGAAAAATGCCTATACCCTTTAACCTAATACTCCTACTTCCAAATCCTGTGTGTCTAGGCGATACCAAGGATCAATGCGAGGTTAGACGACAAGTGTTCTGCCCAAAATATGTCCTTAATGACATTCCCATTTCCAGGAGAGATCCTATTTGAATACACATGGCCGCTGATTGTGGTGATTCTAAAAACCAAAGGTTGGACCCTGTCTTAATCCTTCACCAGAATAGTGACTATGTATACACATTCCTGTGTATAAAATCGTGTGTTATGAGACAAATGATCCTGAGTGCCTTCCATATGCTACTGAAATGATTTGTAAAATATAGTGAGACAAAAAATTGGTGTGATGCACACCTGCAATCTCAGTTCTTAGAAGGGTTTTTTTTACAGGTTAGTTCAAGGCCATTGGACGTAGAAAGTTTTTGTGCCAAGTGCTATATGGTAAATTAACCTCTAAAGGAATACTTAAGAAACTGCTTCTAGAAAGGAAAGCAAAAGATGCAGAAGAGAAAACTTTACACGGCACATCAGTTAAACTGGAACTAGAGTAAAGAAACCAAACCCTTCAGTGACTCTTGGGTACAGCTGAAAAGGAACCAGTCATTACTGAGCTCCCACATGCCCCACAACAATCTATTACATTTGATTATTCTGGCAATACACTGGACATCTATAGATTATAATCTTGCAGGTTAGAAATTTTTTCTGAGCTGGGAGAGTTGGGGTACACCTTTAATCCTAGCACTTGGGAAGCAGGCAGGTTTGAAGTCAGCCACAGAGGGAGTTCCAGGACAGCCAAGGCTATTCAGGAAAACCCTTTCTCAAAACAAAATGAATAAACCAACAAAAGAAAAATAATTTTCTATCGTGCTTAATCTAACTGCAAGGCACATGCATCTAACTGTGTGGCACATGCTTTTAATCCCAGCACTATGCAGAGATAGGCAGAGTTCCAGGCCAGCCTGATCTACAGAAGTATTTCTGAGGTGGTCAGAGCTTTGCTATTTCTAGGATGGTCAGAGCTTTTTTTTTTTTTTTTTTTTTTAAAGATTTATTTATTTATTATTTTTATTTTTTTGGTTTTTTTCGAGACAGGGTTTCTCTGTGTAGCTTTGGCTGTCCTGGAACTCACTCTGTAGACCAGGCTGGCCTCGAACTAAGAAAAGTTCGGCTAAAGATTTATTTATTTTATGTATATGAGTACACTGTAGCTGTCTGTCTTCAGACACACCAGAAGAGGGCCTCCGATCCCATTACAGATGGTTGTGAGCCACCATATGGTTGCCGGGAATCTTAACTCACGACCTCTGGAAGAGTAGTCAGTGCTCTTAACCTCTGAGCCATCTCTCCAGCCCGATGGTCAGAGCTTAAAGAGACCTTGTATCGCCGGGCAGTGGTAGCACACGCCTTTAATCCCAGCACTTGCGAGGCAGAGGCAGGTGGATTTCTGAGTTTGAGGCCAGCCTGGTGTACAGAGTAAGTTCCAAGACAGCCAAGGCTACACAGAGAAACCCTCTCAAAAAAAAAAAAAAAAACAACAAAAAAGTGGGAGACCTTGTATCAAAAAAATAAAATTAAAAAAAAAATTGTGAGCTATAACTCAGAGGTAGGGCACTTGTTAACATCCGTGAGGCCCTGGGTTCGATCCACAACGCGGCAAAATAATACCGAACCAATTATTTGAACACTTCCACGTACCTAGTATCGACATTGTCGAAACAATCCTAAAAGTACAAGGGAGATAAAAGGGGCTCAGAGACCCGAGAGAAAAGAAAACGGGCCCAAGGTCATGGACCCACAAACTCCCCACAGGAACGTTTACCGCAAACCTCTCCAAAACAGAAAGACGACCAAGCGCAAAGGACAAAGGCGAGAACACCCGCCCGGCGCGCACTCGCGCGGGCACTTCCGGCGGAAGTGCCGAGGCCACGGCGAGCTCGCGAGAAGACGGGCCGCAGCTGTCGCTCACTCGGCCAGGCCCCGCCCCGCGCCGGCGCGCCTCCAGCAGAGCCCCGCCCCCGACCCTAGCCAGGGCGGGAAGCGGGCGCGCGCTCCCTCCGTTCCCCTCCGCCGGGGTTGGGGGTGGAGGGAGCCGCGGAGGCGCGCGTTCTCGAGCTGCGTGCTCGCGTACGTCGCCGGGCTTCGGCTGCGTCCGTCCCGCCGCCCGCCCGTTACCGCCGCTGCCGCCGCGCTTTCCCTTCGCCGGCCGCCGCCTGAGGGGGGCCGGGGCCAGCCGCCGCCGCCGGGATGCCGCGGGTGTACATCGGCCGCCTGAGCTACCAGGCCCGGGAGCGCGATGTGGAGCGCTTCTTTAAGGGCTACGGGAAGATCCTGGAGGTGGATCTGAAGAACGGGTGAGGAGGGCGGCGGAAGGGCCGGCCGGGGGGCTGACAGGGCCGGGGCCGTGGCTGGGAAGTCGCGGGAACGCGAGCGCGGCGCTCGCTGGCCGCTAAGCCGCCGCCGGCCTCCTCCGCTCCGCCATGGCGGCGCTGCCTCGGGGGCGCGGGTAGGCCCGGCTCCCACTGCGCCTGCGCGGGCGGGGGTGGTGGCGGGATAATGGGGACGGAGGCCCGGGTTAGGCTGGGGCTCCGGTCGCCGGGGAGGCCTGGGTTTCCGTCGCTGGACCACGGGTCCGAGGCCTGGTTCGTCTCGGAAGAGAGGCGGGCCTCTCCCGCTCTGGGGCTTTGGGGCGCCGAGCAGGGTTCCGGCTCTCTCCTCCCTGTTTTCCAGCCCGACCGGCCGGAGGCTTCCCGGCGTGTGTTTCTGGGGACAGGGCTCAGGCTTTTTCGTGTGCCAGCCACACTTTGGGCGGGAGACTCTAGTTTTAGGAGTGCAGTGACAGTTTCGAAAGTACTGTCTTGCCGCGCTTAGAGCCTTGCCCGCTCCCTTTACGAGAGTAAATTAAAGTCGTAGCTCGTTATCTTGGGGAGTCCTCACAGACGTTTCAACGTTGTGGTTTCAGCTCTTCAACTTGCCCGAGGACTGCTGTCTGTTGTAGGATTTGTTGAGTGGGTAGGGGCCATCCTGGCTAGGTCTGCGTCGGCTGCTGGTACAAGTGGAGACTCATCTCCAAACTGCCTACTTAACAGATTCCCCCGTACGGTCTAGGCGTGTATTTCTAATCTGCCTTGACGGAACAGGGCTAGTAGAGGATACCAGGTTCGGGGCAAACCGGTGAGTTGTCAGGCTTTAGAGAATGCACTAGTCTTTTTCTTGGGAGCTGAGAAATATTAGGTAGGTCTTGAAAGGTATTATTAAGCACCGGAACGGTATCTGAAGCACTAAACCTTGGGTGTTTGGGGAACCCTGGGTTTTGCTGTGCTTGTTTCTTGCTTGTTTTGTTTTGTTTTGTTAGACTTTGTGTTTGGTCCAATGAGATCAGTAGTAACTGACATTTGAGAAGAAATATATATACCTTAGTGTGTGAGTTGCGTATGAGCCAACTCGTTCTCAAACGGTCTGGATTTCGAATAATTGACACTTAGGAGAATCTCCCTGCTGAGTTCAAGACTTTGATAAAATGTTTATGAATGGTGGATTCGATTCACATAGACAACTTCTCATTTTGTTCCGTGAACTTAACAGTTCTTACAGAACGTACCAGCCGACATGAGAGGATTTTTCTGGGATACTTGCCTTACATTAAACTCCCTCTTTCCCCTCCCTGCTGCTCATTTAAGCTGACAGAATGACTTTTGTGGGGAAAACTCGGGATTTGGAAGACAGAGAAGTCTGAGTCAATCCTGGCTCCTCAATTTAAGTTTCTTTGAGCAAGTGACTTAGTTTCTCTGAACCTGTTTTCTCATTCATAAAAAGGAAGGTCAGGTAGAAAAAGCATAAAGCTTTTGCCATCTGCTGTAATAGAGTCATTAGGAAGCATCTTAACCCGTTAGGCTTTGGTAACAGTATATTTGGTGAGGTCTCTCTTCTCAAGGAGTGGATGAGAGTTGAAAAAGGTAGTAGGGCAAAACTGATCACTTGACCAGGTTAGTAATGCACCAACAGGATACCCACGAGTGCACTACATGAATTGAGGAAGGAGACAGAACTGTTCCTGGCTAACCTGTTATGATTGACATCTGTGAATCAAGGAATGCTTGTCCTCACTTAAAACTCAGACAACTAAGATGTAAAGTAGCCAGTGCTCTTAACCACTGAGGCATCTCTCCAGTCCAGAATAGATATTTCTTTTTCTTTTCTTTCTTTTTTTTTTTTTAGATTTTTCCTAAAATGAGCTTTGAAGTATGGATTTACTAGGGCTTCAAATGAAGAAAGAGAAATGTCCATAAATACATTAAGTTGGAATTGGTGAAGAAGTAGTCCAGTAAGGACCAATTGTAACAATCTAACTGGGATCAAACCTCATGAAGGACCTAGAAATTTAACACCAGACCAGAAACAACTATTAAAGGTTTTACACTAGGGGGTTGAAGAGATGGCTGCATCGTTAGAGGCACTGGCTGTGTTCCCAGAGGACCTGGGTTCAATTCTCAGCACTCACATGGGAGCTCACAACTATCGCTCCATCCAGTCCTGGGGAATTTGACACCTCTGTTCTTCAGCATTAGGCTGGCGTGTGGCAAACAGTTAAACATGCAGGCAAAACATCCATACACATAAAGATAAATTTAAAAGAATAAAAATAAAACTAAGTAATAAAAAGATTTTTTTTAAAGGAGTTTTACACTAAATTTTAAATCATGAATAGAGTTCAAAGACTCTGGGGAAGCATGGAAGCTCAGGGAAATCCAAGACGACAGACACTCTCAGAGCTTCAGCTGCCGGGGAACTTTGATCTTATATTGCCAAATAATAGATGGTGTGCATGAAGTCTATCATAGATCAAAGCTAAAATAAGGAATGGAAAGTTACTTCTGGGCTTAAAGACATTTAAGTGTGTGTGACAGACACTTAAGTCCATGCAATACAACCTAGCATCATTCTGAAATCGTTGCAAAGGAAAATTACTTCTGGAGAGAAGACAGATGATGGAGGTGCCCAGAGAGAAGACAGGTGATGGAGGTGCCTACAGAGAAGACAGGATGATGGAGATGCTGGGAAGCCAAAAGAAAGCAGTGGAACAAAAGGAAAATGCAGCTGTGGGGGGGTGTAAGCCTAGGACGATGGTAGATTTCCTTACAGGGAAGTGTCTTTGAACATTTCTGGATTGAAACTCTAAAACAGATTTTAGATTAATGCGGCTTTAAAGAATTGCTAGAGTGTTCACATTTGTTAAGGTGAGCTATCTTAGGTGTTGGCAGATGGGTTGTGGATGAAGTTGAGAATTAATTAGGTAGCATATTTTATACTTGCAGAATAAAGATTTAATGTCCAGGAAAGGATTTTGTGACCTCTCTTTGGATCTTGGGGAGAGGCATATATACAAGCAGTTCAACATTTCCTTGCCTACTACTTTATTATGCCAGGCAACCTGTTTCTGTTTTAGAGAACTTGGAAACAGATGGTTCTTCTGCAGACTACAAGTGTGATGCAAAATCTCCCTGGGGCCACATTGGCCAGTCATGATTGCATTAGTCTTCTACATTCCTACCTGCCTGGTAAACCTCCTGGTGCCACTTTGGGCAAGAGTGGACCACATGGAATTCTGGGAGTTTGAAGGAGACAAAACTACCAGTATCTTTCAGGTTTATGGTAGCTTTTGTTTGGAGTTGATTACATGTGGGTTGTATCGATTTTCTCTTTTATTAATAAATCACTTTGTTGTGATATATGGAACGTTCTTTGTTTTTATGTACAATTTCTCTCTTGCCACAAACATCTTGTAAGTTTCAGTCACAGATCTTTTCATTTTTTGAGTAAAACTTACTCCATCCTTAAGTGATTTACCTGTTTAATAGCTAGAGTAAGTTCCAAATTATTGAGGTTTTCTTTCTTTAGCTGGTTAAATCATTAGTTAAAGGGAAAGTGAGCCTGTATTTAACGAGACAGTGAAGTGGTAGACGGTTGGAGTTTCAATAGGAACCTTTAAATTGGTGTTTTGTTTTGTTTTAATTTCTGGTGTTGCTGGATAGTTCTTGTATTTACCTTTGTTTAAAATTAAATGGTATGGAACTGGGGAGAGGGCGTGTTTTAAAAACTCTCGCAGTGAGTTAGATCCCTATTGTTTCCTCATCTCTGTCATTGGGCCTTACTCATGAGAGGCCCAGCACTGCCTCTACACAGTGCCACTACACAGGCATTTTCTCCATGGACTGAAACTTTCTCAGGAGCTTGTTCTTTAGAGGGAGAGTGAAGGAGGTCTAGTTAAACTAATATTCAAAGGCCATCTGCCAGCCTTAAAAGTAAGTAGTGTGCCCCTTGAACTTGTGTCTCAAGTATTAGAGTCTGGTAGAAGTTTGGTTCTGTGTTAATTTACTGCTTACCTAATCAGAGAGTCACTTTGTTAGAGAGTTCTTCAGCAGCCTTATACATAAAATTTAAAAAGCTTCTTTATGGCTGGGCTGTGGTGGCTGACAATCCTAGCAGTCAAGAGACAAGAGATGGGGGAATCTGTAGCCTGGTCTACAGAGGAGTTCCAGGACAGCCATGGCTGCACAGAGAAACCCTGCCCTTGATCAGCAAAACAAACAGATTCTTTATTCATATTTTACTTTTTCTTCAAAGTACTTTATATTTCCCATTATGACAGTTTTCCATGTTTGTTTTTTCTAACATGAAAGGAGGATGCAAGGTCATCCAGAGATGAACCTGCCTGCAGTTGGGGCACATGGCTTTACCTGTCACCTATAGTTTCCACACATACATTTTCTTTCTTCCTTTCACTTTGTGTTGTGTTTGCTTTGTTTTTGAGACAGGGTCTTACTATGTAAGCTGGCTTCAAACTCACAGATCCTCCACCTGTTTTTGCTTTCTGAGTGATGGGATTAAAGGTATGTGCTACCATGCCCAGTTATATATACATACATTTCTTGTTTCTCTTTCCTGTTTTTTCTCCCCCTCTCAACCAGCTTGGGATCAGGTGGCACATTATTGCCCATTTACCTAAAAGTCTAGTCTGTCTGTCTTTGTGAATATTCTCTAACTCCAACAACCTGCCTTGTATGATGAATTGTGTTGTGCTAGGGATCCAACCCCAGGCTTTATGAATGGTAGACAAGTCACTGCCACTGAGCCACACTTCTACCTCTATGGTCTGATTTTATAATGATTATGTAGAAATGCGACATATAAATTCTCTTTTAATGTATGCAATTAAAGCTAGGTTAGAAGACATTTAGAGTATTTTTGGTTTTCACTATTTTATGCATATGTAGCACTGGAAAATACTCTTTTTTTTTTTTTTAAGATTTATTTATTTATTTTATGTATATGAGTACACTGTAGCTGTACAGATGGTTGGCTCACTCCGGTCAACTCCCTTCACTCAGGTCAACCCCCCCTCACTCAGTCTCTGCTTGCTCCAACCCAAAGATTTACTTTTTATTATTAATAAGTACACTGTAGCTGTCTTCAGACGCACCAGAAGAGGGCATCAGATCTCATTATGGGTGGTTGCAAGCCACCATGTAGTTGCTGGGATTTGAACTCAGAACCTTCGCAAGAGCAGTCAGTGCTCTTACCCACAGAGCCATCTCACTGGCCCCTGGAATATCAGCCCTGCTGGAATTCTAGGGTGTGGGCCACCTTTTCCATTTTATGCAGTACTAGGATTAACCCAGACCTTCATACATGCTAAGCAACTGAAGTACATCCCCATGTGTTGTGTGCCACTTTTTCTACTTTGGCTTGTGTGATGTTCTTACTTTGCTGTTGGTTGCTTAAAATTTCTTGTCTAGCTGAGTTGTACTTTGCCTAGCCATTCCCCCTAGGTTGCCCCAAATACTAGCTGTTATAAATAGCCCTGTATTGGATGTCATGCATGGAAACCTTTTTGGCATTGTGTCTTAAGACACATTTCATGGAGCAAAATTCATTAGTCCCACAGGAAATGGCACACAAAGTTCTTAATGCATGGTGGTATATGCTTTTAATCCCAACAGATAGAATCAAACAAATCTCCGTGGGTTCCAGGCCAGCTAGGACCACATAGTGAGACCCTGTCTCAAAAACAAAAATAATACCAGTTACAAGAAAGGCAGCAGTGGCTAAGAATACATGCATCATGGCCACCCCACTGGTATTGAGCCATGGAACTGTTTAACATCTTTGCTGCTTGAAGTGATTCTTTGGGGGTCTTTTGAGCCAGGAGTTAGAGGTCAATCTGGGCAATGTAATGAATGGGTCCCTGTCTTGGGATGCTGGGGGTGGGGAGGAAAGAGGAAAAACAAAGGAAAAAAATAAATCCTGTCTCAAAAAAATCAATAAAGCTAGCCAGGTGTGGTGGCTTTCTCTTGTAGCTGCAGCACTTGCGTGGTGGAAGCAGCAGAATCAGGAGTACAACAAAGTCATCTTTGGCTACTCAGAAAGTTTGAGGACAGCCCAGATCGTGTGAGACCTTGTCTTTAAAGGAAAAGACAGGACCCTGGATGAAGTAATATTCTGTCGTTTTAATAGTTGCAATCCATTTTATTATGTTACTTCTCCCCAAAACATGGGAAATGAGAAATCAATACCAAGAAACAAGACTATAAATTATATCTAAATATTATATCTAGATATATCTAATTATATCTAAATAAAGACTATAAATTATATCTAAATAAATATAAATTATATCTAAATATATATCTAAATAATATTATTATATCTAAATATTGAACCTGGCTCAAGATTCTCTCCTCTTGGGTGCTAGACCCTGGTTTGTGTTATGAATAAACATTACATATATTTACTTGGTCAAGACATTTTAAAACTTTTTTTATTAGTGTCTTGTTCTTTTCTCTTTGAGATGAGCTACACAAGGTGTCTTAAAGCACAAAGTGTGGACTGGATATTATATGTGGCTTGGGTTCGTGGAGATTTGAGGTGCTTCTAGGTAACTTTACATAGACAATTGTATTTTGCAGTCTCAAAAGGAAAATATGTTAGATATCTGAGAAAATATAGGTAGTGATACTTA
Organism: Mastomys coucha; assembly: GCF_008632895.1. Lineage (NCBI taxonomy): Eukaryota > Metazoa > Chordata > Mammalia > Rodentia > Muridae > Mastomys > Mastomys coucha. The sequence continues at coordinate 88,190,975 of NW_022196900.1, forward strand.
GAAATGTGTGAGCTAACACTGAACTCTAAAAACTAGAAAATATTAACAGATTCATTGTATTATTTTTTTTAATCCATTTATGGGGGTGGTAGCATGCTAGGACACGTGTGTAGAAATCACAGGAAATTTTGCTGGAGTCTGTTCTCTCGTTCTACCTTGTATTTTCCCAGGATTCCACTCAGGTTGCCAGGCTTGACCTGTAGCCATTGTCCTGTCTCAGTAGCTGTATAGTTTCTTTTGTTTTGTTTTGTTTTGTTTTGTTTTGTTTTTTTGAGACAGGGTTTCTCTGTGTAGCCCTGGCTGTCCTGGAACTCAACTCTGTAGACCAGGCTGGTCTCGAACTCAGAAATCTGCCTGCTTCTGCCTCTGCCTCTACCTCTGCCTCCCAAGTGTAGTGGATTAAAGATGTGCACCAACACTGCCCAGCTGCTGTATAGTTTCTATTTCAACTAACTATATCAAAGCACTTTAAACAAGTGGTATCCTTGGTTTGTGCTAATATGAAAACTGAGGCATGTGGTTGACAGGCCAAGATTACAGGATAAATTTTTGAAAGCTCTGGAAACTGCAGGATATTTTCATTCACATGCCAGCCATAGCATTGCAGTGACAGTCAAACTTTTCTCCTGTTGCTCCTTTCCTGCCAACAGGGGTGATCTGGGTTCTCTGGCCTGTTCACCCTGTAGTCTTTTCTAGAAGCTTCTAATAAACTGATGAGCCTCACGTGAGACAGGTTGTACTTTATATAATGCTGGCCTTGGTAGAGAATGGATGGGAAGTGGTTAACCCTCAGGCTGTCATGACTCCCTGGAGTAGGATGTGTGACAGTGTCAGCACACATTTCAGTGTCCTGTCATCCCTGCAGCCTCTGATCATAGAATATCCTTCAAGTAAAGGACTGGGTTGTGCTCTGGATTTACATAGCCATGTCTAAGGCAAGCCCCTGGATACCTTTTCTGAACTGAGGCTAAAGCTCTAGGCTAGATAGCCAAAGACTTAACAGCGAGTGCCAGAAGAGACTCCAAGACCTAGAGAGAGGAGGGGTCCTGAGGGAGCTCTGAAAGCAGCCTGGCAAGGTGGGCAAGACTTGGGGCATGTATCATGTGGTGCAGTGAGGCAGTAGAGCTAAAAGAACTTGACGTTTTTTTAAAAAAATAATGAAATGGCCAGTTGCAGGAAATCTATCTCCAAGAAATAGCATGGCATTGGCATCTTTAACAAAATGGAAAAGAATAGAATAGACTGCTACCCAGGGCAGTTAAGAGCAACATGTAAACAGCCAAGATGGTCCCAGAGGTATGCGCTTTATTAAGCTTATTACCTTATTACCACCTGACAACCTGCTCCCTATGTTGTTTAGAGCTGATTTTGTGTAGCTTTACTGTGGATTTGGATAGCACTGTTTGTTGTATATCCTTGTTTTGGTGAGTGGGCGTAATGGACATGGTGATGCATGTTATTCTGTGTCTCAAGAGATCTGTTCTGAATTAGTAATAATGGGTACTGTATACTTGTTTTTAGATTGTGTTTGACCTTCATGAACTTTAGTGTAACACTTTTGAGAGTCAGAAAATTGAAAGAGACAGAGACATAGGTGTAACTGTGGACCCCCAACTGCCTCAAACTTCTTCAAGGAAAGCAAATTTTTTTACTTTAAAACCTCCCTGTCATAACCATTCAGTTATGACAGGGAGGTTTTAGTTAGTATAATTTGATCCTCAAACTAAATAAATAGTTTGTGTTGTTTTCTAGGTATCCCATTCCTAGGCTGAGGATATGGTAAGGGCTCAGGGAAAGCAGCTTAGCAGACTTAGCTCTATAACAATGTTGTTTCAAGACCTTGTGTGGACATCCCTTTAATCCTGGTACTCAGGAAGCAGAGGCTGGTGAATCTCTACATTCAGGGACAGCCTGGTGGTCTGCAGAGTTTCCCAGCACAGCCAGGGCTACACAGCCCTAGAACCTTGCACCACTGAACCACAACACCACCAGACTGCTGAGTTTATAAACCATTTAGGGTGATGGAAGCAACTTGACAGGTAGGCTGTCCGAACAATTACAAAATAACACTTTAAAAATCTACCTCTTCTGGAGTAAGTTTTATTATTTTTTTTTTTATGACTTCCTGTTTTCTCACCCCAGTATGTGAATATTCCTTTAGAGACAGTCTGGTATCTGCTGTGTGGTTTAAGACTCTGGGCTTAGGTTGGGGGCTTAACTCAGTGGTAGAGTACTTGTCTAGTAAGCCTAAGGCCTTGGCTCCTGTCTCTATTGAGTCTTGAATTTAGCTATGTATCGTTAGGTGTGTGCTTTTTTTTTTTTTTTCCAGTCAGATGATTTACTTTGTGTTAGTCATTTTTCATTGTTGTGACTGAATTCCTGAGCACGTGAACTTAAAAGAAGAAAGACTTGTTTTGGCCATTTTATAGATCCTGGTCTGTGCTCAGCTGGTTCCTTGGCTATGGAGCTTTGTTAAGGAGAATGTCTTGTCAACTAGAACCTGTGGTGGTGGAGACTGCTTATCTTGTGATGACCAAAAGACAGAGAAACAAGAAATGACCTGTATGTCTCCCAATTATACATTCATGCCCTATGTCCTCCAATTAGGCCACACTCACATAAGTTTGCTTCCACTAGTAGAAAATAAACATTTGCAACTTATTAGTATTACACACTCCAGTTACAGAATCGGTGTCTCCACCTTTACTGTGCTCACAGTGGTAGTCAGAACATGGGCATTTGTCCTTCTTATGCCTGTGCTCCTGGAGCCCCTGTTTTTCCAGCCTCTTTGTTAAGGACTACTTTCCTTTGGATCTGGGAGGTGGCAGAGCCTGATGAGGTGCAGGTTGTAGGTTAGGATCTGAGTTTGATGAAACTCAGAATCTTGAGTAGCCTTGGCCAGAGACCCAGCAACAGCTCCAAGTCTTCCTTCTCTGTCTAGGAGGGAGTTGGCAGTAGACCTCAGAGTTGGGAAGGTTGAGTAAAGCGATATGTGCTTCCTGTAATGCTTGACAAATAGCAAGACAGGAAAATAGGAGCTGGTTATTATTACAGAGGAATTTGAAGAAAGAAAGAGTCCTAGTGTGGTGGAATAGCTTGGAACTAGTCAAAAATACATCAGGTCTTAGATAATGTATCATCCATTGCTACTGAAGTCTTTGCATTTGGAAGTCTAAACCTAGTATTTGACTTCTGGCCCTTTTTCCCCCTCTCTTAGTATTCATTCATAAATATGAAATATTTTGGTCTCAGTCACCATTCCTTTGCAAAACTATTTAAATGTATCCTTAAGTATTCTCTTTGATGATCAGTCATATTGGCACAACTAGCTCCAAGTATCTTTATCCTGATCTAATTTTTGCTGAGCCTCAGAAGCAAAGACAGACTACAGGGGTTGATGCGGGACCTCTAGAATGGAGATTGCACAGAATAATCTTATTTTTCCTCTATTCTTCTAGTCTGTTATGTTCTGAACCCACACATGTTTTCGGAAGGACCAGATGGCTGACACTGGCTAATGGGAACCAAAAGACAAGAGTGAAAGTAACCCGGTTGTCTCATGCCCCAGCTTAGAGTGCTTCACCCTACCCTGAGACCAGTGTCCTTTTTCTCTGGAGACTTCACCCTGCTGTATCAAAAAACTGCTACCACCTGGCTTATCTGAGGTTAGATTCTGGTTAAGTCAAGCAGCTGTGCTAATTAAATAGAAAGATTCTATTTGGGACTGTGGGAGGAGAGGAGAAGCCATTGCCTTTCAAAGGCTTTGGGATCTGTGGCTTAAAGTACAGCTGGAATTCAAGAGTCCTGAGCCCCACCAACATAGACGCTCCCTGACTGGGAACAAGCCACCTGGCCTCTCCAAGCCTTAGTTATCTCTTCATGGGTGAAAAGAATAATTCACTCTTTGCAGATGTTATTAGGAGTAACAAATGAAATATTACAGATAATAAAAAATATTTCTTTAAGCCAAGTGCTGTGCTAAATAGCTAACAGGTACTAGCCTTTGTTTTGTGAAAGCCCTCATAATGAAGTGGCAGGATTAGTACAAATGAAAGAAACAAGGCTTAAAAAGCATTGCCTTGTGAGAGGTGGCTGGATGAGCATCAGGCATGCAAGGTACTGGGGCCTCTTGAAGGAGGTGCTTCTCCTTCTCAGCCATAAGCAAGAAGGGTGGAAGGATTCAGCTTGCATAGTCAGCGTGTTCAGAAGGACAGAAAGATAACTAGAAGGCAGAGACTTCTAAGCAAGAGTAATTTAGCTGCTGGCTTTTCCCACTACAGGGTAGAGACAAGTTGCCTGAGTGAAAATAGCTGTAGTCTGGAATACAGTCCCAAGGGCCAGTACAATGAGAAAATGATAGAACTTGACAGTAGACACAGTGGATAAGCAGAGGAGAGTAGTCAGAGACGATTGCAAGGTGGCTGGGAGTGAATCAGGTGGTCAGGGGTTCTGGAAGAGAGAAATCATGAGGTAGGTTTTCTTCTTTGAAGGTGGGGAAAGATCAAGTGCAGACTGAGCTGTGGTCAACCGTTTGCAGACCAGGAATCCACACTAGCTCTAATCAGAGAGCTCTTGGTGTGCGGGAACTGCCAGTTTGCCGACGTGAAAGAGCCCCAGGCTGGGTAATGGTGAGCCCTGAAGTCGCACCCCAGCTCTGCCACTGAGTGAGCACGGGTAAGTCTTCCACCTTCTCCAGTGGCCTTGATGGCCCTCCCTCCTCTGAGACTAAAGAACAAGGGAGGACAGAAAGCCAAGAGCAGCCTCCTTCCTGTCTCAGAATAGGAAAGGGTCTCAGGAAGCCGCTCCTGGAGCCGCAGCTTGCCACTGGGTTGTAAACTCCCTCAGTCACTGCAGAAGCCAGCTCACATCTGTGACCATTAATGCTAAGCAGTAATGTGCTGTGAGGGCCTGGCTGCTGGTGCCCTGGAATGCTGCAGACCTGTGGTTCAGGGCAATTGCATTGTTCTCATTCACAAGCTTCTCCAAATTAGCCTCACCTGAGCACTAGAGTTGGCTGTAGAACTGTCTTAGTTCTACAGGTTTCTGTGCACTCGATGCAGCACTCAAGAATTACTCTCTGCTATCCTGTCATTGTGCCCTTTTCACCTCTTAAGACCCAAGTTGGTTGAAGCCTAGGATCTACTGAGTGCTTTGAAAGCTGTTTGATTCCTGTTCACTGAATACCATTTCTTTCAGGGCAGATTTAAGGGCTCTGCCCTCAAAATACAATGCTACTGGCTCTAGATTGAGGGTTCAAGCCACCCTGTGGGTTTACTTCAACAGATGAAAATTTTTCCTTGGCTACAGCAACATCCCTAATCCTGACCAGCCATGGAGAGGTTCGGTTCTTACAAGGAAAATGAGTGAATGTGGGAATGGCTCACCACATTGGGAAAGCAAAACTCACATCCTGCTGATGCTTGGCTGAGGACTCTCATGTCCACATACAAAGAAAAGCATGTGGCACAGTTTTAGGACAAAGGTGAGCAGAGATCCACTGTGGAAAGGGGCACATTTTCCTTATTGAGAGACCATCCGAGGCATGCTCCTCGTAAGCAGTGTTGGTGGGTGTCTGCAGTTACGCATGGAGGCTTGCTTTTCCTGCTCCTTGTATCCACTCCCCAGCAGCACCCTCTAGTCACACCTGCTCAGTTAGCCAGTTGAGTAGCTCAACTCCAGGCCAGCCGTGCTCATCATGTCTCCCCCAGGCCTGTTCTCAGTCTCCGTGATGAGTGAGAGAGTCCGGAAGACAGACAGGCTAAAGCACTGTGAGGAGGGTGAGATAAGTGGACATAAAGGAAGAGGGAACCTGGTGGTATTCAGGACCTTTGAATTTACAAGTACTAGGGTCAGAGAAAGCCTATATGGCAGCCCTGTGAGCTTAGGTGGGAACTCTTGCAAGAAATGTGATGAGCATTTCTAAATGGACATCTTAAGGGACCTTGGGTTGAAGACATGTCACTCCAGTTGTGCCTTTTCAGTTTGACCTGAGGAGTACTCATCAGCTGTGGATGAAGAAGACTAAAGCATACACAGGGGTGCGGATGGACCAAAGATCTGAGCAACTATGGGTGCTACATGACTGCTTTATGCTGTCCAGGTACCCTGATGGGCTTGTTTCAGAGTCATAAAGCTCTTTTTTTTTTTTTTTTTTTTTTTTAAGGAGAAAGTGATGGTAATTCTCCCTTCTCCTTCATTCTTGTGACAGGATATGCCAAGATCAGAGGAAAACACTTTGGGAAGGCATGATAGAGGAAACATTAAGAAAAGATTTCTTTGTTTATTTAATTGAAGTGTTGTGTATGTGGCAGTGCTTACACATAGCATAAGGGAAAACATGAAATGCTGCCACCCTTGAGTAAGGCAAGGTGTGGTCTCTGCTAGATAGGGCCTGCACTGAAGTCCTTCTCTCTCTAGTTCCCCCATGCTGGAGTCTCCTGACAGTGCTTCTAATGCAGCAGCAGTGGGTGTATAGGAGACCTGGAGAAATATATCTGTCCGAGTTGTGTGTCGAGAGGCTTACAGATCCCATCAGATATTGTGTCGTTTGGTAAAGTCACAGCGTGCCTCAGATCCTTCCCTACATGGACAGAAAATTCTAAAGAACTTTTGGGGGTTTTTGTTTTTTTGGTTTTGGTTTTGTTTTGTTTTTAAGAATAGGTCAGTTTCATGTTATTTGCTGTAAAGTACAAAGGGAATACTGTTCAAGTTAATATTTAAATTTAAAAATCAGGGGCTGGGTATGGGGACAACAGAAATCATTAAGAGGGATGCAGGTTGGTTTTTGAAGAATCACTGATATCCATCAGAAAGATTTGCTTTTTTGAAATGTGAAAATTGAGCTGAAGTACTGCAAAGGTGTTTAAAACTAATTTGGGATCTATAGTTTTAAAAAGATATCTTAGACAGTAAAAAGTTAAATTTATCCCTGACCTCGGGTGCTGTTCTTGATCTAGACCTGCCCAAAGGCGTGCAGATTTTAAGGTTTCTCATACTCATGTGTTGGGACAAACCTTAATTGTATGTAGTATATACTCACTTGACAATTAAGCACAAAGAAAATAAGTATGCTGTTGAGTTTATACCTAACAGAACTGTGCCTACAGCCAGACCAGAGGCCAGGGCTTGTGACCCTCTTAAAAGACATGAGGCAGAGCTCTCTGCATACCAGCCCCTTCTGAGTTTTTAGTGAGAGTTTTTCATTTTTGTGCCTCAGTTTCTCATTTGTGAAACAGGGTTACTGGTACCTGCCTCTTGGATGCTATAAATATTAAATAAAGGCACACTATTGAGAGTAGAGAATGTTTAATGAATAGCACTACTAGGTGACATGTCATCACTGTTAGCTAGCCTGCTGCTTCCTCAGAGCCCATCCACTGACCTGCTTGGAGAATGCACCGCTGAATGGAGAGTGTTTGGTAGGAGTGTCCAATCTAGTGTCTGTTCATGCTCAGGAGAGGAGTTCCCCATCATTCTGCTTTTCTCTGTGGTATTATTGTGCTTTCAGAACCAACAGTCTGATGCCTGACTTAGTCTTCAATCTGAACTTTGCCATTAAAATATTCTTGATAGATTTTTAAAGTTTTCCTGTTAAATAAATTGGACCTTCAGTCAGCTGTTTGGTTTAGTCAAATAATGGCTAAGTGGTCCACTGGGGAGTTTTTAGGAGTAAATATTAGGAAAGATTATTTTCCTCTGGCTTCACAAATTGTCCTACATCTTGCTTCAGCCTCAGCTGGTAGAAACTGGTCTGTCTGAGCACTGATTTATGGTGAAATAACTGTGCCTCCCCTGATAGGCTATATCACAGGTTTCCCTGAAAGATCACATGAGCTCTGCATGTAAGCATAGAATAGAGTGATCTCTGCTGAGTGCTACATCTCATGGAGTCTAAGCTGAAGCCTCACTGAGCCCACCACAGCTGGGCTTCTTGCCTCAGTTGCCCCACAGAGTTTAGGGTCTTGGATTTTGTGATTCTGTGATTTGTAGTTAGAAACCTTAACTGTTTGGGGGAAATTTTTTTTATTATTATTTTCTTGTAATTTTGTCTAGTCTTTAGGAATCAGTGCTGTTGTGACCTTTATAGTCATTTCTGATCATTGGTACTGAGCAAGTGGGTACCGCTTAGAGAGAGAAAGCCATCTCATCGGGTTGATGGCAGGTGTTCTTGCCCATCCTTACACTTGCTGTCTGCTTCTCACCTGATGCCAAGGGAAGCAATTCTGTGGGCAGAGGAAGGCAGAACAGATCTAGGACTGGTCTACAGTTACAGAAAGAACCATACTTCCTTCTTTTGGGCACTTTCTGATCTATCTAGATCTAAACAAAGCCAAAGTAAAGTATTATTGGGTTTGTTGTTTTGTTTTTAATCTTTTTGATAAACTTCACCTTGCCAGGTGTGGTGGGGCATACCTTTAATCCCAGCACTGGAGGCAGAGACAGGTGAATCTCTATTATGAGTTCAAGGCCAGCCAGGGTTATGGTAAGACCTTTTTTTTTTTTTTTTTTTTTTTTTAAAGTATCTCTTTTAAATGATCGCTTCCCTGATGACTCATTTTACCTAGGAAAGGAAAAAGCAGATACAATGTCATATCCATTAAGTAACTGAAGCAGTTTTGAGCACAGTGATTAGAAAGGCTTTTTTTTATTTTCCTTGACAAATGCAACAGTATGCTTGCATTTCTTATTAAGCTACTCCTAATTCCAGCCTGTGGAAGTCTGTTTAAAAGACTCCACAGAGCTACATAGGCAGGTGTTCTGAAAAACATATCCTGTTAAGTAACTAGGTGTGTCTGCTTTATTTTGTTGGGGTTTTTGTTTTGTTTTATTTATTTTTGTTTTATTAATGGAGAGTCAGTGCCTCTTAAAGTTTGAATGCCACTCAGACATTTTAGCATTAAAAAATAGCTCTAGAAGAGGAGCGGGGGACCAGGACCACCAAGATAGCCCAGTGGGTAAAGGCTGGCCACCTGAGTCCAACCCTTGGGACAGACACACTGGTGAAAGAAGGGACCAACTCCTACAGTTGCCCTCTGAGTTCCACACAGGAGCCATGATGTACACATACCAAAAAAAAAAAAATGTGGTTAAAGAAATTAACTCTCTGGAGGCTAGAGAGATGGCTCACAGGTTAAGAGCTGTTCTTCCAAAGGCTCTGAGTTCAATTCCCAGGAACCAGATGTACATTATAACCATCTTTAATGAGATCTGGTGCCCTTTTCTGTCATAGGCAGAACACTGTATAATTTAACTCTCCAGAGCTTGACCTGCACCTTGTCACCTTGTAACCTCAACTATTGTCACCTTGAGAGATTTATTTGGAAAGAAATGAGTAGGTAGGCATAGCAGTACATACTCAGTAAGTCAAGAGGATGGGAAGTTCAAGGCCAGCCAGGGTTCCACTGTGAACCCCTGCCTTGCCACCCAACCCCACCCTAAAAAATTTCCTGAGATGATAATGTTGTTGTTGTTGTTGCTGCTGCTGCTGCTGCTGCTGTTCCTGGCAAGTCTTGGGGCCTGTGTCCAGTGTCCGTGTGTGTTTGAGCACAGAGGACCATCATTTGCTTGTATGCATAAGCTTGTCAGAGTATAAAAAACTGGCTTGTAACTCTCTTGTGATTGGGCAGGATCCAATACAGACAGTGCTCACAAAGCAGGCCTTTCATAGACCAAACTAAAATTTATTCAAGAGAGTTTAACCTTGCTTGTAAGTTTTTTACAGATTCTGTACATAGCTTAACTAGTCTGTAGCAGGCATTAAAAGGACTTAAGGGGGAGGGAAGGGCTTCCCCCACATGCATTAAGCCACCCTATCTCTTCTCGAAAGTACCTGGTAATGTGATATAAATAAGCTGGTACAGTTGTATGTAGATTACGCCAGCCTTTCCAGACATCGTGGAAACAAACTTGGAATCACACAGGGAAATAAATAGCTAGTAATTCCTAGAAGAGTTAGTTCATTTGTGACTAATTTGTTTAGGTAGGAAAACAGGAACCTTGAAAAAAACTTTTGACAAAAGAGACTTAAGATACTGTGACTTTTACCTCCTTTACTTTGACCATGACTCAGCAGTTAATACAACAAACAGTGCATCAGGGGAGCCCAGCTGCACCTAGGACAGACACCACTTGTAAAAGTGCAAGCGGGTGAGTTTTCATGTGTGTTGGAAACGGCACACAGTGATTCCTTACTCCAAGTAGTCCTTGAAAGTATTTGTTGCTTCCTGCTAGACTTAACACACCCTTCTGACTCTTGCAGTTAGTTGCCTGTTGGCACAAAGACAAGGTGGGTTTGGCTACAGAAAAGAGAAAGTTGGCCCTTAGTTTGCAACCCCCAGCCTGTGCTAAGCATGAACCTCGTTGATTTCTGACACGTTAGTGAAGCTAGATGCCACTGATGCCAACCAGGTTTTGTTTGCTCTCTCGTAGGTATGGTTTTGTGGAGTTTGATGATCTGCGTGATGCAGATGATGCTGTTTATGAACTGAATGGCAAAGACCTCTGTGGTGAGCGAGTCATTGTTGAGCATGCCCGAGGCCCACGTCGGGATGGCAGTTACGGTTCTGGACGCAGTAAGCATTTGAAGAATATATTTGTATTAATAACATACTTTTTTTTAAATGCTAATTTTAAAGTATTTTAATATTTTATTTAAAGGTAGATGTCTAAGCTGTTTCTACAAGAGTATAGCATTTAAAATACAGAATTGTAAATAAATATTTTTAACATTTGATGACATGAATTTGTTTTACTACTTTAAGACATTTTCTTCTGTCATACACTCAACATGTATTTAACAACCGAGCCCTTTGAGGCTTTAAGGCCTGTCTGTTTGCTGACCTTGGCTACCTTTCCATGAGTGAGCCTTGGACCCTTGGAAGCCACCCCATTAGACCTAGGTGGCGTGGCTCCTAAGACACAGCTGAGAGTGACTGAGATAGGCGCCTGCATCTTTTCTTTCCATAAAAGTAGTCACAAAGATTTAATGACTGAGTTAAGAATAGTAACTGATTTAATAATTTGCTTTTTCTAAATTATGTTTCTTAATTTATATATGCTAATTTAAAATATAAGTATTAACTGGTGAATGTATATGGATAAAAACTTACTGAAATTTTGAAACTCGAATTAAAGGTGAGGCTTTAGTTAAAATACACGTGCTACTGTTTAGAAAGGAGGAATTGAGTTACATGTTTTAAGAATGTGCTGTGTCATCTCTTACACTATATGATGTTGTCTGTTTGAACTGTCTGAAGGTGGATATGGCTATCGAAGAAGTGGCCGAGATAAATATGGTCCTCCTACCCGCACAGAATACAGACTTATTGTGGAGAATTTGTCAAGTCGATGCAGCTGGCAAGACCTAAAGGTTTGGGCCCAGTTAGCTTTCTAGGTTGGGCATGGATAAAAGTAGGAAGCACATACATTTATTCGGGCCTAGAACTGTAAAAGACATTATTAAAACCTCACTCGTACTTCTGTGGATGCCAGCTGCTCCAAGGAATCATTTGTATTACACGGAACTTTCCACTGCAGACTGTGCTTTAGAGAGAGAATGGGGTGGAGCTGCATAGAAAAGGCTAAAAAGCTGTGTTTCTATAAACCTGAGCTGGAACATTACTTTCAACTTCTAGTGTGGGTCTGCACAGTGAGACTACCCAGCTTGTGTTGTTCTTAGTAAGGTATGGTTGTGTTCATACATAATCAGTCAAGATGAAGATAGGCCAGCTTTCTATATATAGTGAGTTCCAAAAGTGACTGCTTAACTCAGGAAGTGGGTAGGGTGGGGTTGACCCATCTTTTAAGAACTGTTTATTGTGGGCTGGGCAAGGCTGCACATACCTTTAATCCCAGCACTTGGGAGGCAGAGGCAGGCGGATTTCTGAGTTTGAGGACAGCCAGGGCTATACATAGAAAACCTGTCTTGGGAAAAAAAAAAAAATTCCAAGATCTAGGAGGGGCGGGGTTGGGGGTTCAATTCCCAGCACCCATGTGAGCTGTCTGTAACTCCAGGATCTGAATCTGACATTTGCACACGGGCAAAACACCAATGCACATATAATAACAACAACAACAATAACAGACATTGGGTTGGGTTGGGCTGTAACTTGGGGCTGAGCACTTAAACTTGGCTGGTGTACATAAGGCTCTGCACTGCGGCTCAGCACCACAAGAATGAAAAGGTTAAGTTCTGTTGCTGCTGTGGCCATCCAAGGAGCTGGAGTTGACGACTTGAGAACAGTGTCAGTTTCTAATCTTGGTGGGAAGAAAACTTGCTGAGAAGTCTTTTAACTCGATGGTCTCAGAATAAATGAAAGACAAGTTTCTTGGTTTCTTTTTAAACCAAGATGAAGGGGTTGAGGAAAAAGTAGTTAGGCATTCTTTACATTCATATTATGCTTTGTTTGTTTTTTATTATTATTAGATATTTTCTTTATTTACATGTCATACAATAATCTCCTTTCCGTTTCCCCTCCCAAACAAAACAAAACAAAAAAAAACAACAAGAACAAACCCCTGTTCCCTCCCCCTGCTCACTACCCCTCCCTCTCCTGCTCATTCCCCTATACTGGGGCATAAAACCTTCACAGGGTCCAGGGCCTCTCCTCCCATTGATGACTGACTTGGCTATCCTCTTGTTTGGGTGTTTTTGGTTTTGTTTTGTTTTGGGTTTTTTGTTGTTGGGTATTGGGGGGGGGTTGGTCTTTCAGAGACAGGGTCCCTTCAAGTATCTTTGGCTGGCTGTCTTGGAACTTGCTCTGTAGATCAGATTGGCCTCTAAATCAGAGATCTACCTGCCTCTGCCCGTCAGTTCTAGGATTAAAGGCACCGCCTAGCCATTCATTTTATCTTAAAGGATCTTTTTCAAATTTGCTATGGATAACCTTTAAGTTAACAAGGATGAGGGCTGGAGAGATGGCTCAGTGGTTAAGAGCATTGACTGCTCTTCCAGAGGTCCTGAGTTCAGTTCCCAGCAACCACGTGGTAGCTCACAACCACCAGTAATCCAGTAATGGGATCTGATGCCCTCTACTGATGTGTCTGAGGACATCTACAGTGTACTCATGTACATTAAATAAATAAATCTTTTAAAAAAAGTTAACAAGGATGAGATGCAGAGAAGCTTAAGGCGTGATTGTGCATACCACCTTCAATCCCAATACTTGGGGCAGAGGCTGAGACAGGCAGATTTCCATGAGTTGAGAATACTCTGACATAAATGCTAGCCCTTGGGGGTGGAGAAATGACTTAGCAACTATGGACCTATATTGGGGAAGTTAAAAATACTTGCTGCTCTTACAAAAATCCCAAATTCAGTTCCCAGCAGTGCAGTGTGGAGGCTTACAGCCACCTGTAACTTCCACTCTAGGAAATGTGATAGCCTCTCCTGGCTTCCATGGGCACCTGTAACCACATGTACATTGCCACCACAGATGCACATACATGCACATAATTTAAAACTAAAACTCTATAGAGGCTGCAAAGATGGCTCAGCAGTTAACACTGGATGTGCTCTCTCAAAGGACAAATAGAGTTCCCAGCACTCACATGGCTGCTTGCTCACAGCCATCTGTATGTAACTCCAGTGTCATGGTCTCCAATGCCCCTTTCTGACCTCTGCTGGCACACATGCATATGGTGCACAGACCCTCATATACATAAAAAAAAAGAAGACTAGCTCTTCCTGGCATGTGGCTACATGGAATATTTGAAGGTGTTGCTGTTTTCTTTGGTCCACATAGCAAAGTCATTAGTTGGCTTTGCTTTGTAGTTGAGCAGGTCCTCAGAAAAACGAAAATAATAGATATTAAAGAAGACAGTCTCTCTGCCTCCTACCAGTTGTATGACCTTAGCAAGTCCCATTTTGTAGTTGGTTCCTCAACTACAAAATGTTGTTTTAGTGTAATTTTATTTAACATAAACTTTTACTAGATATTGAACCTTGCACGTGCTGAACAAGTGTTATGCCAGTGAGCTGTATATACCCAGCCTTCTTTCCCTTTTGTGCAAGGAAAGGAGGGTGTTGAGGCAGGTCTCACTGTGTAGACAGACCAAGGCTATCCTTGAACTCCATAGAGATCCCTTGCTTCTACCTCCTGGGTGCTGGGATTAGAGGCCTGCATCACCATGCCCAAATGCTCTTTGCTTTTTCTTGAAGTTAACTCTAATTTGCCTGGGCTGGCCTTGAACTCACTCTTTGCAGACCTTGGACTTAACCCCTTTGAGTAGCTAAAAATCAGTCTTCCATCACCAGCTCAGTTTTAGAATTATTAACATTTTTATTTTAAAAGTCAAAGGGGTCCCAAGTGTAGAAAATATTAGCTATAGCCAGATGGTGGCCCACACCTTTAATCCCAATACTTGAGGTAGAAGTCAGCAGATTTGAGTTTGAGACCGGCCTGGTGTACAGAGTGAGTTTGAAGACAGCCAGGACTACACAGAGAAACCCTATCTAGAAAAAGAAAAAAGAAAGAATATTAGCCATTAATAAGGAAATTTAAAACTAAGCAAATTAAAGGGATCTTACTCTTTAAAATCCATAATTTGGAGCTGGAGCCATAGCTTGCAGTTAAGAGTAGTGGCAGTTCCTCCAAAGGACTGTGTTTAATTCCCACACCACATTGCAGTTTACAACTGTGTAACTCTAGTCCCAGGGATCCAGTGCCAAATTCTGGCTCCTCAGACACTAGGCATGCACATGGTACACATACATACATGCAGGCCAAACACCATCTCCATAAAGTAAAAATGAATACATCTTTTCTTAAGGTCATAGATTTACATCACATTGTATAAATTGGGTTGGAAATGTTTAGCATACTGTTGGCATAGAGAATTGGAAGTTTTACTTATATAGTGGAGCAAGATTTAAGAATTTGGTTCCAGAAGGCTGGAGAGATGGCTCAGTGGTTAAGAGCACTCTGCCCTTCCAGAGAACCTAGGATTACAAGGTGGCTCACAACTGTCTGTAACTCCAATCACAGGGTGTCTAATGCCCTATTCTGGCTTCCAGGGGCTCTGTGTGCATGTGGTGCACAGGCATAAGACCTGTACATACAAAATAATACATTTTTTAAAGAGTATTTGCCAGGCAGTGGTGGTGCACGCCTTTAATCCCAGCACTTGGGAGGCAGAGGCAGGCGGATTTCTGAGTTGGAGGCCAGCCTGGTCTACAGAGTGAGTTCCAGGATAGCCAGGGCTACACAGAGAAACCCTGTCTCAAAAACACAAAAAAACAAAAAAACAAGTTTGTCATAATTTACTGTCCATATCTGAAAGATGGGTATGGTTATGTCTGCCTTTATGGTCATAGTGAGTGAGTACCTAAAGCACTGTGGAGCGTTCACTCACAGCTGCTGCTAGGAGCTGTCCATTAGCACCACTGCTTTGTAAGTGTGGCCCTGAGGACTGAGGAGGCAGGCTGCTCAGCAGTTAAGAGTACTTGGCTGTTGTTCAGAGGAGCTAAATTTACATGCACATGGCAATTCAAAACTCTTTAATCATAACACTCAGGAGGCAGAGGCAGGTGGGTCTCTGAGAACAAAGCCTCTAACTTTAGTTCTAGGGGACCCAATACCATCTTCTGACCTCTGAGAGCAGCACAGACATACATGCAAGGCAAACAAACCCTCATACACAAAAGATAAAAGTGTACAGATAGTAGCACTGGCCCAGCTCCCCAGTGGTGAGTCATCTTTACCCTCATTTTGTCATGGCAGTCCCATCTTGGTCCAACCATGACTGCACCTGTATTCACTTGTGGGTGTCCTAGTTTGAATGGCTACTAGCCTTTTATCCAGAACCTGTACTTCTGCAAATAATTCAGATACATTTTTGTACAGAGGTGTTCTTGATTGGATTGTTAATAATGATCACAATCTAAGTATAGCCTGCACTCTTGACAGTTGAGAAACCCTCAGAAGTATGCAGGGACGGTAACTAAAAGATTGTGTGTATTGACACACTGACAGACATGCTCGTGATGTAGCAAATAAAGGAAACGACACAAAATGACATGCTCAGTGTTTACAAATGCAGAACAGAACTCAACAAAATGAACACAGACCACAAATGTCTACTCAGTGTGTGTTACTACCACTGGGATGTTAGGCTGCCGTCTTTACCCAGATCCACACCTAACCCTTAACTGCACTTCCCACGGATGTCTGCTCTGGTTCTTTGACTCCGTCACACTGACTGGATAGATGAGCACACAGGCCTGCAGCCAGGGAAGGACATGGGCGGTTTTTGCCACTTGCACCACTGCTTCGCTTGCCTGCTGCAGTTTAACTTGTATTTTTTTCTTTAGGATTACATGCGTCAGGCAGGAGAAGTGACGTATGCAGATGCTCACAAGGGACGCAAAAACGAAGGAGTGATTGAATTTGTGTCTTACTCTGATATGAAAAGAGCTTTGGAAAAGTTGGACGGAACTGAAGTCAATGGCAGAAAAATCAGATTAGTTGAAGACAAGCCAGGTTCTAGACGGCGCCGGTCTTATTCCAGAAGCCGGAGTCACTCAAGGTACTGTTGACATTGTGTGAGTTGGGCACTTGACAGTACTGCACTGATCAGCATGGATGGCCCACTCATGTTCTCTTGTTGGCTATCTTAGCATGAGTTCATGTGCTTTAGTGGCTCAGAACTTTGAACTGAACAGTTTGTGAAACTCATGAACCTCTTAAGCCACAAATACAAACAGAAGCAAAGTCCTTTTCTGAGACAGGATTCAGTGGCCTCTCACCTTCCTCTGGGGAGCTAAGTCATAAACTGAGCTAGAAGCACATAAGGCCAGTGCACCTATTCTTACAAGCAGCTGGAGTAGAAACTGGCAGTGGTGGTGCATGCCTTTAATCCCACTTGGAGCACTTGGGAGGCAGAGGCAGGTGGATCTCTGGGTTCAAGGACAGCCAGTGCTGCACAGAGAAACCCTGTCTTTAAAAAAAGAAAAGAAAAAAAAAAAAACAGGAAAAAGGGAAAAGGGGGCAAAAAGAGTAGAGTGCACCAGATTTGGCAGACATTTGTGAACAAGACAGATCTGATCTCCGCCCTCACTGGAGAAAACAGGCAGTGAGCGAGTGTGATGGCCATGTGACCCAGCACAGGTGATCTGTGGATCCAGAGCTCATAAAGCTGGAGGTGATGGGTAGACGGGGCTCTTTCTAGCAGAGAGGTGAGGCCTGGAGTGTGGGGGTGAGTTTCCCAGAGTAGAGAAGGCGTGACTTGCATGCATTGTTGAAGTTTTCCCACAGTTGGGTTTCTAGATTGCATGGTGTGCTGCCTAGTTCCTATGATCTCCTATGAGGTTAGGGTTTGAACTATTAGAGAGGGCATATTTCAGCAAGGCTATGGCATTAGTACTGCACTGTACCTAACTCCTGTCACATCTGTGTGAGTTAACTGCTGAGCAGTGTCCAGAAACAACAAAGCTATCTTTCTATGTCTCTGGGGATCAGGATGTTAGCGGTCAGGTTGGTTCTGTGACAGCTGTCGTCAGAGCCCTGAGCTTTGCTCTGTTTGCTTTTCAATGCCAGTGTACTTGACCACTTCCCTGTACCTCTCCTGTGGTCAATTGTCAGACCTAAAAGTTGAAAGACCAGTATGCAAGTGTGTTGGCAGTATTCTCTCTTTTCTTTCCTTCCTTTGTATGTATTTCATACTATATTTATGTTCATCTGAAAGACATTGTTAAGTTATAGCACTAATCTAAAGGGCCCCAAGAACACAATACATAACTGTCTTCACCAAATATCAAAGCCATATTTATATTTACCCAGTTGCTCCATGGGTATTTTTATGCTGTAGTGTTTCCTGGCTGGCATCCAGCTCAGTCATGTAGCCGAAGGTTATGAAGTTTCTAACCTGGAACATTCCACCTCATATCTGTGATTACAAATGCACCACTGCCCAACTATTATGTGGAGCAAACTTTTTGTTTTTTGTTTGTTTGTTTGTTTTTCATTGAAGGAATGAATGTCTTGGTTGACTCTAGACAGCCTTTTTAAATATAAGTAGACAATCTTTTTATATAATTAAAATTTGGGGCTGGGGTGTTTTACCTGCGTATATGTCTGTATTATGTGTGTACCTGCTACCAGACAAGGCTAGATGTAGTATCAGTTATCCTGGGACTGGAGTTACAGTTGTGAACCACCATGTTGATGCTGGGTATCAAACCTGGGTACTCTGCAAGATCAGCAAGTGGTCGTAACTGCTGAGCCATGTCTCCATATCATGTGCATGCCTAGTATCGGCTGAGCTCAGAGGAG
Organism: Mastomys coucha; assembly: GCF_008632895.1. Lineage (NCBI taxonomy): Eukaryota > Metazoa > Chordata > Mammalia > Rodentia > Muridae > Mastomys > Mastomys coucha. The sequence continues at coordinate 88,209,244 of NW_022196900.1, forward strand.
GATGTTAGATAACTGGAACTGGAATGATTGTGAGCCACCATGTGGGTGCTGGGATTGACCCAGGTCCTCTCCAAGAACAAGTGCTCTTAACTAGTGTGCAAATCTCCAGCCCCTTACTGGCAATTTTAAATATTCTTTTTCTATTTATTTATTTATTTAATTTTTTTGTTTGTTTGTTTTTGTTTTTTTCAAGACAGGGTTTCTCTGTGTAGTCCTGGCTGTCCTGGAACTCACTCTGTAGACCATGGTGGCCTCAAACTCAGAAATCTGCCTGCCTCTGCCTCCCAAGTGCTGGGATTAAAGGTGTGCGCCACCACTACCTGGCAAATTTTCTTTTTTTTGACCTGTATGCGGTTATACACGCCTTTAATCCCGGAACTAAAGAGGTAGAAGCAGATGAATTTCTATGAGTTCAGGCTAACCTGGTCTACATAGCAAGTTCTTGGCCAGCCAAGGTTAATAAGCCCTTGTCTCAAAAAACTGGGTTTTTTTTCCTCCACCTGTAAAACTGGTTTTTTTTTTCTCCACCACAGGTCTCGCTCTCGAAGCAGACATTCCCGGAAGAGCAGAAGCCGAAGTGGTAGCAGTAAAAGCAGCCATTCAAAGAGCCGGTCTCGATCCAGGTGGGCCTGCAGTTCCTCTGTTCTAGCCTTCAGCCCTGGAAATGGGGTCCAGAGCCATCCTTTCCCTGCTTCCACACCCCACATGCCCTGTGCTCTCTCCATTTCCTGACTTAAAGTATCTAGTCACCTGTTACTCACCTGGCTCCTGTGTCTTCCAGGTCAGGTTCCCACTCCCGCAGCAAGAGCCGAAGCCGCAGCCAGAGCCGCAGTCGCAGTAAGAAGGAGAAAAGCCGGAGCCCCAGCAAAGACAACAAGAGCCGCAGTCGCAGTCGCAGCCCTGACAAGAGCCGAAGCAAGAGTAAAGACCATGCAGAAGACAAGCTCCAGAACAACGACAGTGCTGGCCAAGCCAAGAGCCACAGCCACAGCCCCAGCCACCATGACAGTAAAAGTCGGAGCAGGAGCCAGGAGAGGAGAGCAGAGGAGGAGAGGCGGAGGAGCGTGAGCAGGGGTCACAGCCAGGAGAAGAGCCGCAGTCAAGAGAAGAGCCTTCTCAAGAGCCGCAGCCGCAGCCGGAGCCGCAGCAAAAGCAAGGACAAGCGGAAGGGCAGGAAGAGAAGCAGGGAGGAAAGTCGGAGCCGGAGCCGGAGCAAGAGCGAGCGCAGCCGAAAACATAGCAGCAAGCGGGACAGCAAAGTCAGCAGCAGCAGCAGTAGCAAGAAGAAGAAGGACACCGACCATTCCCGGTCACCGTCCCGCTCAGTGTCAAAGGAGCGAGAACATGCCAAGGCAGAATCTGGCCAGAGGGAAAGCCGGGCTGAGGGTGAGAGCGAGGGTCCCAATCCAGAGCCCCGGGCCAGGTCAAGATCCACTTCCAAATCCAAACCCAATCTCCCGGCAGAGTCGAGATCCAGGTCAAAGTCGGCCTCAAAAACACGGTCTCGGTCCAAGTCTCCATCCAGGTCTGCTTCCAGGTCGCCCTCCCGGTCCAGATCGAGGTCCCACTCAAGGTCCTAACTGGCTATGCCACGCTGGAACTGCCGAGAAGTTTTTTGTACATGTTGGTAGCCGTAGCACAAGAGTGAAGTAGAACACCCTCACTGCTGTACATTAACTCCCTAAAGGTGTGTCTCACTTGTTCAATCTCAGTGCTTCCTCGGTCCGCCTCCCGGCGCCAGGCCTCCCCGCTCCACTGAAAAGCAGCTCCTCAGACCTCCCCTTCCTCACAGTAGGACCCCCGACGCCTTGGCTTTCTGGCCTGGCCACGGCTACAGGGAGCTCGGCACCTGTGCGGCTTCTCAGGCTGGAGTGATGGCCTAGGTAGGTGTGGTGAGCTCAGCCGTTTGCCCTTGAATCGACGCCCTTTGATGTGTGCCACGTAGTGAAAGTGCAAGTCTTCAGTCTCCCACTTCGGTTTCCTGTTTCTGGACTTAACAACATTGTGAATAGCACAGTCAAGAGAAATGGATACCTGCATAGCCCATAGGAAGTAACACTGTAGAGCTCCATATTCTGGTATTGTGATTATATTGTTTTATATTAAAGAAAAGATTTTTTTTAATTTTATTTTTCCCCGTCTTGCAAAGTATAGTGACCCCTGTTTCCATTAAATTTGAATAAAGACTATTTTTGCTTGACAAAATTTCACCGTGCTTGAATCTAAATGGCATTTCCTGATGTGTCATCTGTCCTGCTGTTTTCCCTGTGGTGAGAAGCAATATTTCCCAAAGGACTTTCTCACCCAGCAGAGAGAAGGCAAGCCCCCAAGAATTTGTGATTCTGGGGATCTCTTGAGAAGCTTGTGGTCAAGCTGAGGAGAAGTGAGGCCATTTGGAAGCCACATCGCCAGTGAGCTCTTCATGAGCAGAGGTGGTTCTTGTGCTTGTCGGTCTTGTCATGATCCTCTCATCACCGTAAAATCTGACCTGAAAACCAGGGGCATATACTGCTGGATTACCTTGCCCCAGTCATTCTCGCACTAATTGTCACAGCTCAGGAGGTGCCTGAGACGGTGGCTCACATGGTGATGAGGGGCAGCACAGCAAGGTGGACCCTGGGCTCCTTGGTACACATGGCAAGCTGGGAGGACAGAGCCGCTGTGCAGGAGTCTGTTGGGATCTGTCCCTGGAGTTCAAGCTACTTGTCCATAAACCAGATCTCCAGGGGACCTGCAAATACAAAGTCAGGCTGTTTTCTTCCTTTCCCAGAGTTTATGACCTGGCTGTAAATGATCAACACTAAGGGCAGGTGTATGTTCTGGGAAGGCAGCCTCGATGGCTTAGGTTTGGAGACATAGGTTCAGGATGCACACTGGTCAAAAACTGATCAAAGCCTTGGTGGTAAAAAA